>NC_089504.1:338184933-338484933 GCF_036850995.1 Saccopteryx leptura
TTTGTACTCCGTAGGATTAAGACCCAGATCCTCACAGAACCAACAAGGACTTCTTCAGATTTCACCCACACTGGGCCAAGTCCGTCCCTCCACGGTGTTGTCGCACTTTTCCCCACCACAGAGCACACCCCATGGAATGTTCTTCTTCCCCCCTGTCATCTGCCTGCTTCAGACCCCAACTAGATCATCACTTTCTTGGGGAATCCTTAACTGATTTCCTTAAACAAGTCAAATGGCCGGGTTAGAGGCTGCTGTCATGATTCCTTATCCCTTCCATTTGTAGCAGTTTTCCCACCTGCAACTTGATAGTAATTGGTGTCATCATTTATCAATGTCTGTCCTCTCTCTTCTACACTGTACTCTAACATTCATAAGGGTAGAGACCTTGACGGCTTCTGTTCCTTTGTTCCCCTTTGTATTCCCAGGCCTAGCACAGTGCCAGGCACTTCCCAGTGAGTGAGTGAACGAGTCCATCTTCAGGGATGCAATGTGTGGGGGTGGAAAGTCTGCGAGTCTGACTTGCAGACCTGACCTGGCCACTCTCTGGTGTTAGGACCTTGGGCAAGTCATTTCAGTTCTCTGAATCTCAGGTTTCTATCTCTAGGTGAAAATGGAGAACAATAAAGTTAATTATGGCCATGTTTTGTTAAACTTCATAAACTTTAGCTGCTTCTTTTGCAAAACAGGGGTAATAAATCTACCTTGGAAGGTTGTTATGTTAATTAGAGGTGGGCAGTGGAAGGTATTCAGTAAGTGTTTCCTACTATTATAATGATTTGTGAAAAAAATGGAAAATGGCTTATGCGAAGTTGGGAAGGACAGTCTGGTGCATTAGGTGGGAAGGAGCAGATGGGAGGCTGTTTTGGGGATTCATACGTTAAGGAAAATCAGTGAGCATGTATTGGAGGCCCCAGAGAATTGGGCCTGGGTGCAGACATGTTTACATTGGCTCTTGAGAATATATATGAGATAATGATAGCAGTTCAGGGGAGATTACTCTAGCCTTTGTGGTTTATCCCAGTAAATATCTGTATAATTTCTTTTGAATAGCCCTAGTATATGGACCTAAAAATCTTTAACTTATTTTTATTGTTACTTAAGAAATTGACGTTTATTGTACAATATACTGGAAACTACATAACAGTTTAAAGAAAATGAATTAAAGTCATCTATAACCCCACCACTGTTTCATATCTTTGCTGTACTCTGTGTTATTCCAGATTGTTTCAAGGCATGTATTTTGAGGGCCTAATTATGTTTTAAAAAACTGGTAAGAGGCGCCTGACCTGTAGTGGCGCAGTGGATAAAGCATTGACCTGGAGCACTGAGGTCACCGGTTCAAAACCCTGGGCTTGCCTGGTCAAGGCATATATGGGAGTTGATGCTTCCTGCTCCTCCCCCCTTTCTCTCTCTCTCTCTCTCTCTCTCTCTGTCTGTCTCTCTCTCTCATTCTAACTCTCCTCTCTAAAATGAATAAATAAAAAAAAAAAACTGGTAAGAGGTAAGTAGAAAATTGTAGATGGGTTGCAGAACTAGAATATACTATTTGATGCATTCCTTAGAAGCCTTTCGTTACTTTTTTTTTAATGATTCATCACTAGACTTTTCCTGGTGGAGCGGACCATTCCCTGGCTTCTCCAAAGCAAGCGACTTCCAGCACACCCAAGGAAAAAATGAGAGACATTCTGCATGACCTAGAAGTTATCCGGGGGAAATTGCAAGGAAACCTCATAGGGAAAGAGCCTCTTGAAAAACCAAGGCAGGGTGAGTTGATTTTATTTGGAGAGGAGGATTAAATTAAATATGGAAGCTGGGGGGAAATGGGAGTGTGTTCCATGGCTTTGTTTTTTGGGGACATGATCCCAGAGCCCAGCTGTATGGTCACTGTGGTGTTGAAAATGAGGAAGGAGGCCCTGGCTGGTTGGCTCAGTGGTAGAGCGTCGGCCTGGCGTGCAGGAGTCCCGGGTTCGATTCCCGGCCAGGGCACACAAGAGAAGCACCCATCTGCTTCTCCCCCCCCTCCCCCCCTCCTTCCTCTCTGTCTCTCTCTTCCCTTTCCGTAGTCAGGGCTCCATTGGAGCAAAGTTGGCCCGGGCGCTGGGGGTGGCTCTATGGCCTCTGCCTCAGGCGCTAGAATGGCTCTGGTTTGCAACAGAGCAACGCCCCAGATGGGCAGAACATCACCCCCTGGTGGGCATGCCAGGTGGATCCCGTTCGGACGCATGCAGGAGTCTGACTGCCTCCTCGTTTCCAACTTCAGAAAAATACAAAAAATAAAAGAAAAGAAAAGAAAAGAAAAAGAAAATGAGGAAGGAATGGGCTGAGGTATTTTGTGGCTGGCTATGTTTGTGGAAGTGACTGGGAGTGTAATATAACATGGGATATTTTGATGAGATAGAAGCTCATTTTCTAAAACCTATAACTTCAGAATGTGGACCAGATTTTGCTAGTTTACCACTCACCCATATTATCTGAGGAGATTCAGAATTAGGCTGCTGTTATTTTTAACTAGTAAATGTCTTTATCAACAAAACAGGCAACTTTGTAAATAGTTCTTGATATATTCTATTAAAATATAATCTTTGGCCTGACCTGTGGTGGCGCAGTAAATAAAGCATCGACCTGGAATACTGAGGTCGCAGGTTTGAAACCTGGGCTTGCCTGGTCAAGACACATATGGGAGTTGATGCTTCCTGCTCCTTCCCTCTTCCCTCTCTCTCTTTCCTCTACAAAATGAATAAATAAAAAATCTTTTAAAAATCTGGCAAAAGATTCATTAACATTTAAAAAAAATATATATATAATCATTTAAAATATATATATATAGCCTAACATGTGGTGGCGCAGTGGATAAAGCGTCGACCTGGAAATTTTTAGGTCCTAGTTCGAAACCCTGGGCTTGCCTGGTCAAGGCACATATGGGAGTTGATGCTTCCTGCTCCTCCCCCCATCTCTCTCTCTCCCTCTCTCTCTCCCTTCTAAAAATGAATAAATAAAATTAAAAAATATATATATATATAATCTTTGGAGAGTTTGTTAATATTATATTAAACAGTAATAATGTAGAACAGAACCTTTCTGTCCTGACTCTAGGTTCTCAGTTGTTCTCCTGGTTATTATAGAAAAGCAGTGAAACCTTCCCTGTAGACATTAGCTCTGGTCATCCTTGGCCTTGCCTCCTGCTCCATGGCCAGCTTTATATACTTTAGAGACATATATCTTACAGCTTTTTTATTTTTTAAAATATTTTTATTGATTGATTTTAGAGAAAGAGGGAAGGAGAGAGAGGGAGAAACAACATTTATTGGTTGATTCTTTTTTTTTTTTTTTTTTTTTTCTGAAGCTGGAAACGGGGAGACAGTCAGACAGACTCCCGCATGCGCCCAACCGGGATCCACCGCGACGCTCTGCCCACCAGGGGGCGATGCTCTGCCCCTCCGGGGCGTCGCTCTGCCGCTACCAGAGCCACTCTAGCGCCTGGGGCAGAGGCCAAGGAGCCATCCCCAGCGCCTGGGCCATCTTTGCTCCAATGGAGCCTTGGCTGCGGGAGGGGAAGAGAGAGACAGAGAGGAAGGAGGGGAGGGGGGTGGAGAAGCAAATGGGCGCTTCTCCTATGTGCCCTGGCCGGGAATCGAACCTGGGTCTCCCGCACGCCAGGCCGATGCTCTACCGCTGAGCCAACCGGCCAGGGCCTATTGGTTGATTCTTTTATATGCTTTGACCAAGGCTCGAACCCTCGACCTTGGTGCATTGACTCGATGCTCTATCCAGTAAAGCTACCCAGCCAGGGCCTCGTACAGCCTTTTTTCTATTTAAAATATCTTGCTCTGCTTAAAATGTCATTCCTTATTTAAGTGGAGAAACATGATTCCTTGGAAAATTTTTCTTTAGGACCAATGAAGCACAGTTTTACAAAAATTATCTGAGATATAAGTGCCCTCTTGGGTCCTGCGTACTCCTAAATTTAGGTTGGGTCCCTTAGTTATATCATTTAGTTATATGAATTTAAAATTAATTTTAAAATTCAACTTATAATTTTGAAGTTAAATCTTAAAATTAAATTTTAAATTAAAAAATTAAAACAATATAAAAAGACCAACAACAAAAGTCTTTCCTGCTCTTGCCCAATTCCAGCTATTCCCATCTCAGTCAACCACTTTTATTAGTGTCCTGAATGTCCATTCAGACTCACGCAAATACAAGCAAATATGAGTTTCTCTTCTTATCTCCCCTAATCTTTTTCACACAAAGGCTAGCATACTATATACACTGTTCTGCATTCTGCTTTATTTCTGTACTTAATGTATCTGGATACATGCAGGAATCAGTACCTTGAGCATTTTCTCTCTTATATAGCTGCGTGGTATTCCAGTTTATGGATATGTTCACATTTACTCCATCCTCTACTTCTAGATGCATGATTGCTACTAATTACTTATAATTACAAATAATGTTGATGTTAAAACTCTACATACATCATTTTATATGGGTGCAGATAAATGCCAGTAAGGTTTGTGGAATCTTTTTTTTTTTTTTAAGATTGAGAGAGAGAAAGAGAGAGAGAAAAGAAGGGAGAGAGACAGGAAGGGAGAGAAATGAGAAGCATCAACTCGTAGTTACTTCACTTTAGTTGTTCATTGGTTGCTTCTCATACGTGCCTTGACCGGGGGCTCCAGCTGAGCTAGTGACCCCTTGCTCAAGCCAGCGACCTTAGGCTCAAGCCAGTGACCTTGGGCTTTAAGCCAGCAACGTTTGGGCTCAAGCCAGTGACCTAGTGGGATCATGTTGATGATCCCATGCTCAAGCTGGCAAGCCTGCGCTCTGGCCAGATGAGGTCATGCTCAAGCCAGTGACCTCAGTATCCCAGGTCAATGTTCTATGCACTGTACCACCACCAGTAGGGTTGTAGAATCTTAGGGTAAATTCATTTGTAATTTTAATCTTCATTGTCAAATTGCCCTCTAGCTGGGTTATACCCATTTACACTCTCACAAAAGAAATGTGTAGGCCTGACCTCTGGTGGCGCAGTGGATAAAGCATCAGTCTGGAACGCTGATGTCGCTGGTTCAAAACTCTGGGCTTGCCTAGTCAAGGCACATATGGGAGTTAGTTGATGCTTCCTACTCCTCCCCTCTTTTTTTTCTATCTCTCTCTTGTCTCTAAAATGAATAAATAAAATCTTAAAAAAAGAAAGAAAGTTTATGGACACATCCTGAAGTGTGTTATGTTAAATTTCTCTTTAAAGGGACTGGTATTAATTATATAATCTGTTGTCAATTATACATCAATATTTTAAAAAGAGGTCTACTTTGTTGTCAGGAATCTGACCTTTGGTATTTCATTCATCTTCACAATGACTTTATGAGGTAGATGCTACAAAACAAAACAAAAACAAAAAAATTATGCCCGACTCTAAATCCAATGTGAATACACAAAATAGTTTCTATTTTTGTAGGCTTGTATTTTGGAGATCGAATTTGAAAATAAAGGTAAAAAAAAAAAAAAAAGAAAGAAAGAAAATAAATGTGTATCCCCAGAGCCTGCCAATTAAGTGTGTTGTGAAACATTTGTGACTTTTTTTTGCCAATCTGATGGGTTAAAAAAAGTAACATAGGAGCATACTGTACCTTTAATTGTATTTCTTCACAAATTATGTGTTTATATCTTGTGTTGTATCTTTTTAAAATGGATTTTAGGAACTCTATAAATTAGCAAGATTAGCCTTTTGTCTGTGATATGAATTGCAAGTTTTGTTCCCCAGTTAGTCATTTATCTTTTCATTCTGTTTAGCATGAATTTTAGAATAACATAAGACATTTTTCTATTTTGAAGTAGTAAATTTTACCAGTGTTTTCTTTTATGGCTTTTAAAGATTTTTATTTATTGATTTTACAGAGAGAGGAGTTGGGAAGAGGGAGAAGTATCAACTCATAGTTGCTTCACTTAAGCTGTTCATTGATTGCTTCTCATATGTGCCTTGACTGGGCAAGCCCTGGGCTTTGAACTGGTGACCTCAGCGTTCCAGGTTGACGCTTTATTCACTGCGCCACTACAGCCCAGGCTTTTATGGCTTTTAGATTTTAAATTTTAGTTAGATAACTTTACCACCCCAAGTTTAGAAAGAAATTCGCCTGTATATGTCTGTGTGTTTTTCTATTTTCTATTTAAATCTTTTTTTTTTTTTTTTCTTCTTTCTTTTTTCTGAAGCTGGAAACAGGGAGAGACAGTCAGACAGACTCCCGCATGCGCCCGACCGGGATCCACCCGGCACGCCCACCAGGGGCGACGCTCTGCCCACCAGGGGGCGATGCTCTGCCCATCCTGGGCGTCGCCATGTTGCGACCAGAGCCACTCTAGCGCCTGAGGCAGAGGCCACAGAGCCATCCCCAGCGCCCGGGCCATCTTTGCTCCAATGGAGCCTTGGCTGCGGGAGGGGAAGAGAGAGACAGAGAGGAAAGCGCGGCGGAGGGGTGGAGAAGCAAATGGGCGTTTCTCCTGTGTGCCCTGGCCGGGAATTGAACCCGGGTCCTCCGCACGCTAGGCGGACGCTCTACCACTGAGCCAACCGGCCAGGGCTCTATTTAAATCTTTGGTTTCACATTGTACAATACATTTCAATCTTTAACTCAGGTGAAGTATATATTCTGGCATGTGTCCCAGGGAATTTTAAATAATATTTACATAACTCCACTTTAAAGATGTATCTCTTATCACATTTTTTTTTATATTTAATGATGTTGCTCTGATGGAAATGTTGCTTCTTATTTAACTGGAGAAACATGATTTCTTGGAAAAAAAATATCAGTTTCTAAATTATTTAAGTATGCATTAAAATTTTTTTATTTTTAGTCGTGATAAACATACATAACATAAAATCCACCATCTTAACCACTTTTTTTTTTTTTTGTATTTTTCTGAAGCTGGAAATGGGGAGAGACAGTCAGACAGACTCCCGCATGCGCCCGACCGGGATCCACCCGGCACGCCCACCAGGGGGCGACGCTCTGCCCACCAGTGGACGATGCTCTGACCTTCCGGGGCGTCGCTCTGTCGCGACCAGAGCCACTCCAGCGCCTGGGGCAGAGGCCAAGGAGCCATCCCCAGTGCCCGGGCCATCTTTGCTCCAATGGAGCCTTGGCTGCAGGAGGGAAAGAGAGAGACAGAGAGGAAGGAGAAGGGGAGGGGTGGAGAAGCAGATGGGCGCCTCCCTTGTGTGCCCTGGTCGGGAATCGAACCCGGGACTTCTGCACGCCAGGCCGACGCTCTACCACTGAGCCAACCGGCCAGGGCCCACCATCTTAACCACTTTTAAGAGTATAGTTCAGTGGTAAGTGCATTCATATTGCTATGCAATCCTGCGCCAGGTCTTTTTAATTTTGCAAAACTAAAACTCTATATTGTTTAAACAGTAACTCCCCATCCCCGCAGCCCCTAGCAACCACCATTCCACTTTCAGCTTCTACGAGTTTGCTCGCTCTAGATATCAGATATAAGTGGAATCATAGATATTGTCCTTTTGTGACTGACTGGCTTGTTTCACTTAGTATAATGTTCTCAAGGGTTATCCCAGTTATAGCATGTGTCAGAATTTCCTTCCTCTTTAATGCTGAATAATATTCTATTGTCTGTCTATACCACATTTTGTTTATTCATTTAACCAATAATAGACACTGGGTTGCTTCCACATCTTGGATTCTTGGCTTTTGGGAAAAATACTGCTTTGAAAATGGGTGTACAAATAGCTCTTCAAGATACTGCTTTCAGTTCTTTTGAGTAAACACCCAAAAGTGGAATTGCTGGATCATACAATAATTGTTTTTAATTTTTTGAGGAATTAAGTATACATTTTAAGTATTTTTTTAATTCCACTTAGAAAACTTAAATATGCCTTAGCAAGTTCAGTATAGTTCTTTCTTTGTGCTTATATTGTTTTGATTATTTAGACCAGTCCAGAACATTTTTAAAACAAAGGATCTGGTTATATCCCTATTTCCTGAAACATCATTCCCCAAAGTTGTCACATGATTGTTTTTAAGACAATAGATTAGTTGTTCTTCAAGTCAGTGCTTTGACAGCTGCCAGGCAATTTGACTGCCTCATCATAATGACATCCTTTGACCTGTGGTAGGATTCAAATAATTTACCAACCGATTCTCTGCCCTACTGACCATTTTAAGTATAAAAAAACAGTATACCTTGCCTGACCTGTGGTGGCGCAGTGGATAAAGCGTTTACCTGGAAATGCTGAGGTCGCCGGTTCAAAACCCTGGGCTTGCCTGGTCAAGGCACATATGGGAGTTGATGCTTCCTGCTCCTCCCCACCTTCTCTCTCTGTCTCTCTCTCCTCTCTCTCTCCCTCTCTGTCTCTCTCTCTCCCTTTCTCTCTCCTCTCTAAAATGAATAAATAAAATAAAATAAAAAATTAAAAAAATAAACACCAGTATACCGAAATGTAGTTTATTATTTCATGCATTTAATACTTAAATAAGAACATTAAAGAGGTACACAAAACTAGATAATGTTATAAGAAAGAGTTTTAAAATATTAAATTAGCCTGACCTGTGGTGGTGCAGTGGATAAAGCCTTGACCTGGAATGCTGAGGTTGCCGGTTTGAAACCCTAGGCTTGCCTGGTCAAGGCATATACGGGAGTTGATGCTTCCTGCTCCTCCCCACCTTCTCTCTCTCTCTCTCTCTTCTCTGAAATGGATAAATAAAATAAAAATAATTTTAAAAAATAAATATTAAATTAGACCTGACAAAAACCAGTAAAACTGTTATTTAAGATATTTCCAATGACAGCTTGTCACCTGCTGGTTATTAGGCACTTTTTCTCTTTATATGTTTGTTTATTGAAGTAACAAACATGAGGGAATTAAAATGCAGTATTTCACCAAAAGTATAATGAGTTTTATGAAATGAATAAATAAATATTACAAGCATAGTTCTGTCAAATTTTTTTCACCTGTGGACAGAATGAACATTACTACGGGCACTTAGAATACACTGTTGCACAGATGAACGTTAAAAAAGAGTAAGGAATGTAAATTTGTGAGTTCCCCATTGAGCGGTTGCCCAGGCACCCACTTTAGAGAGAACCCTGATTACAAGTGCCATTTTAACAACCGGTTCACTGAACTCAACAAAAAAGTAGGTATCGGTTCTGCCGAATGAGTGTGAACCTACTGAATCCCACCACTGCTTTGACCATATGTAAGTACACTATGGGCTGCCATGGAAGTCACGTTTTATTCAGAACAATTCCACTTAAACAGAATAGTGCAAAAAGAGACCTCTTCCTGATACTATTTTATATTTCCAAGGGACAGTGGCTACATTTTAAAACAAAAAAGGCTTTGGCTTATTCTCTTCTTTTAGTAGAGAAATAAAATTTTTTAAAAGATTCCATTATGAAAAAGTTTCTCACTAATTAAATTTTTTAAATAAAAAATATTTTTAGATTTTTTGCCTGATCAGGTGGTGGTGCAGAGGATAGAGCATTGGACTGGACATAGAGCACCCAGGTTCGAAACCCTGCGGTCACCAGCTTGAGCTCTGGCTAATCCAGCTTGAGTGCGGGCTCACCAGCTTGAGCACAGGGTCACTGGCTTGAGTGTGGGATCATGCACATGACCCCATAGTTGCTGGCTTGAAGCCCAAGGTTGCTGGTTTGAGCAAGAGGTCACTCTCTTTGCTGTAGTCCCCCCGTCAAGGCACACATGAGAAAGCAACCAATAAACAACTAAGATGTTGCAACAAAAAATAGATGCTTTTCATCTCTCTTCCTTCCTGTCTGTTCCTATCTGTCCCTCTCTCTGTCTCTCTCTCTCTGTCTCTGTTGCAAAAAACTTTTTTTAAATTATATTTTAAAAAATGTATTCATGGGGGGGTGGGAGCAGGAAGCATTAAATCCCATATGTGCCTTGACTAGGCAAGCCCAGGGTTTTGAACCCGTGACCTCAGTGTTCCAGGTTGATGCTTTATCCACTGCCCCATCACAGATCAGGTATATTAAAATTTTTTTTAATTAATTTTTAGAGAGAGAGAGAGAAGGAGAGAGACATTGATTTGTTGTTCCACTTATTTCTGCATTTATTGGTTGATTCTTGTATGTGTCGTGACTTGGGATTGAACCCACAAGTTTGGCATATGGGGACAATACTCTAACCCAGTGGTAGTCAACCTGGTCCCTACCGCCCACTAGTGGGCGTTCCAGCTATCATGGTGGGCGGTAGCAGAGCAAGCAAAGTATAAATAAAAAGATAGATTTAACTATACTAAGTTGTTTTATAAAGATTTATTCTGCCAAACTTAGCGAAAATCCAACATAAAGTACTTGGTAAGTAATTATTATTATATGCTTTAACTTGCTGTAACTCTACTATATAAATTTTATAAAGTAAAGTTACTTCCCTACTTTATTTTATTTTATTGTATTTTTCTGAAGTTGGAAACGGGGAGGCAGTCAGACAGACTCCCGCATTCGCCCAACCGGGATCCACCTGGCATGCCCACCAGGGGGCGATGCTCCGCCCATCTGGGGCACCGCTCTGTTGCAACCAGAACCATTCTAGCGCCGGAGGCAGAGGCCATAGAGCCATCCTCAGTGCCCGGGCCAACTTTGCTCCAATGGAGCCTTGGCTGTGGGAGGGGAAGAAAGTTAATTTATTAATATTTGATAAATTAACAGAGAAGAAGGAGAGGGGGGGTGGAGAAGCAGATGGGTGCTTCTCCTGTGTGCCCTGGCCGGGAATTGAACCCGGGACTCCTTTTTTTTTTTAATTTTATTTTATTTATTCATTTTAGAGAGGAGAGAGAGAGAG
Organism: Saccopteryx leptura; assembly: GCF_036850995.1. Taxonomy (NCBI): domain Eukaryota; kingdom Metazoa; phylum Chordata; class Mammalia; order Chiroptera; family Emballonuridae; genus Saccopteryx; species Saccopteryx leptura. The sequence goes on from NC_089504.1 coordinate 338,195,756, forward strand.
GAGAGAGAGACAGAGAGAGAGAGAAGAGAGGGAGGAGCTGGAAGCATCAACTCCCACATGTGCCCTGACCAGGCAAGCCCAGGGTTTCGAACCGGCGACCTCAGCATTTCCAGGTCGATGCTTTATCCACTGCACCACCACAGGTCAGGCAAACCCAGGACTCCTGTACGCCAGGCCGACGCTCTACCACTGAGCCAACCGGCCAGGGCCACCTTCTTGCATTTTTTTAATTTTTTTATTTTTTATTCATTTTAGAAAGGAGAGAGAGAGAGAGAAGGGGGGAGGAGCAGGAAGCATCAACTCCCATATGTGCCTTGACCAGGCAAGCCCAGGGTTTCGAACCGGCGACCTCAGCATTTCCAGGTCGACACTTTATCCACTGCACCACCACAGGTCAGGCCCTTCTTGCATTTTTTATTTTTTATTATTATTTTTTTTTACAGAGACAGAGAGTGAGTCAGAGAGAGGGATAGACAGGGACAGACAGGAATGGAGAAAGATGAGAAGCATCAATCATTAGTTTTTCGTTGCAACACCTTAGTTGTTCATTGACTGCTTTCTCACATGTGCCTTGATCGCGGGCCTTCAGCAGACGGAGTAACCCCTTGCTGGAGCCAGCGACCTTGGGTTCAAGCTGGTGGGCTTTTGCTCAAACCAGATGAGCTTGTGCTCAAGCTGGCGACCTCGGGGTCTCGAACCTGGGTCCTCTGCATTCCAGTCCGACGCTCTATCTACTGCGCCACCGCCTGGTCAGGCTTCTTGCATTTTTTTAATGAGACTTTTCCTCCTCCCAATTTTTTTGATTCATTAGTTAAACTCTCGGAAGGTCTGTCTTCCTCCTCATGCCCACTGACTGACCAGAGCCACCTTGCATCCTGCTTTGTTCAACGTAAGTATGTGGTCTGCTTAAAAGTTGGGTTTGGCCTGCTGCAAGGAGGAGCTGCAAGATTATGCTGTGTCCATCTCCCTGCTGCTGCGCCTACCCACCTTCCACTAGGTCCCTCCACATGGGGAGCTGATTACAAAGAAAAAGGGGATTAAAGACTTCCTAATTCCAGGCTAAGCCAGAGCCATGAGCACTGGGAGCCCAAGCAACCTGTGGGTATCCATCCTTGCTGCGGCCACCATATACAGCCAACTGCCCATTCTCCAACATGATTAGTTACTGTCGCTGTCACAGTAGTCATTGAGGGCACGGATCCTGGAGCCAGGCTGCTTAGGTTTGACTCCCAGCTCCTGTGCTCACTAGCTGTGTGATCTTGGACAAGATACCTAACCTCCCAGAGCCTCAGTTCCCTCATCTGTAAGATGGCGATAATAATAATACTTTTTGCCCTTGTGGGACTATCATGAGAGTTAAATGAGTGAATGTGTTTAAGTGTGTGCCTAGAGTAGTAATACTGTGTAACTGTTAGCATTTATTTACTCAATCGGAAACAGTATAAAATATACAAAATGAATAATACGCGATCCTTAATCAGGAAGCCTATGTGTAAGTGGAGGGGTATAAGCAGCCGTGGTCATAAGTCACCGTACTACAGGTAGAAGTCAGTATGTTAGAGAACAGTTAAAACAGAAAAGATAGAGGTGACTTTTGCTGGGTGGGATTCGGAGAGGGCTTCCTGAAGAAAGGTTAATGGTAAGAAGAGGTTAAGGCAGGGAAGTGGTATTGTTAGCAGACAACATCAGTGGTGGGTATAGAGAACAGCAAGGTGATGTACCAATGTGAATGCCAGTATGAAGGAAACTTTATCACACCCGAAGATTCAAAGCTGCTCGTTGCTATTTGAGGACCTCTTAGCATGCACAGTCAGGGCTGGCTGGTATGTTCTTGTTTTTTTTCTTCAGGGGCCATCAGTCCAACCTTTGACCTGAGTAGCCTTTCCTGTAGCCTGGAGGTGTCCGCGGATCACCGGACGGTGACTGTATCTCACATCCCACAGCTTTATCCCTGGAGTTCTGACAGGTTTACCACCTGCCAGGTCTTATGTTCCCAAGCCTTCTCTTCTGGGCAGCAGTACTGGGAAGTGGACACACAGCACTGCAGCCACTGGGCAATTGGCGTGGCTCCCTGGGGCATGAGGCGTGACCAGATCCTGGGAAGAGCCAAGGACTCCTGGTGTGTAGAGTGGAAGGGATCCAGCCAACTCGCTGTGTGGCACATGGTCAAGGAAACTGTCCTTGGCACAGAAAAACCTGTCGTGGTGGGCATCTGGCTGGACCTTGAGCAGGGAAAGCTTGCCTTCTATTCAGTGGCTAATCAGGAGAAGCTTCTGTATGAGTGCCCAGTCTCTGCCTCCTCTCCCCTGCACCCTGCCTTCTGGCTATATGGTTTACATCCTGGAAACTCTCTGACTATACGGCCAGTAAAGGTATAAAGATTAAAACATGGAGGTTTCCTGTCCTCACTCTGCCTTCAAGTAGGGTAGCAACTTGATAAAAACCCCACTCCTGGAGTTAAGGGGTGTGCAATAAATGGTTAACTCTGCAGACTTGGACATTCCAAATAAAGGAAGGGCCCTTGATTGGCTCCTGAGAGATCATCTCTAATCCCTTGGAATATTTTGCCTGATAAGAGTGTCTTTGTTTAACCTGGGGCCTTGGGCCAGGAGGTATCATCAACTTGACCTCTGGAAAGACTAAGATCAGCTACCTGGTTGGTGAGGCCTGTCTACTTGACTGACCTCCCCTACTAAAAGTCCTGGATACCAAGACTTGGGTAAGTTTCCCTGGTTGACAATACTCCCTGCACACTGTCCCTCATTGATGCTGGGAGAATTAAGCATTGTCCCTATGAGTCCACTGAGAGGATAATTGGTGTCCCCTGGCTCCTGCCCCTATGTGCCTTTTTTTCACTGCTGATTTTAATATGTATCTTTCCACTGTAACAACCTGTAATCAAGAATATAACAGCTTTGCTGAGTTCTGTGAGTTCTAGTGGTTTTAGAGACCCCCAAACACAAGAGGCATATTATGAATCTCTGTATAATAATATCACCACAAATGTAGTAGTTTCTTTTTAAAATTTCTCTTTTTTTCCAAGTGAGAGGAAGGGAGATAGACAGACTCCCGCATCTGTCCCAACCATGATCACCCAACAACCCCGTCTGGAGCAGATGCTCTGCCCATCGGGGGCCATGTTTGCAACCGAGCTATTTTTTTTTTAGCACCTAAGGAGGAGGCGCCATGGAGCAACCTCCATGCCCAGGGCTGATGCGCTCGAACCAATCAAGCCATGGCTGTGGGAGGGGAAGAGAGAAAGAGAGAGAGAGAGAGAGAGAGAGAGAGAGAGAGAGAGAGAGGTGGAGAGAGAGAAAGGGAGGTGGAGAAGCAGATGGTTGCTTCTCCTATGTGCCCTGACTGGAAATCAAACCTGGGACATACACATGCTGGGCTGATGCTCTATTACTGAGCCAACTAGCCAGGACCAAACATAGTAGTTTCTATTTTTTTTTTAATTAAGTGAGAGATGGAGGGGCAGAGACAGACTCCTGCATGCACCCCTACGGGGATCCACCCGGCAAGCCCCCTACCAGGCGATGCTCTGCCTGTCTGGGCCACTGCTCTGTTCCTGGGCAACCAAGCTCTTTTAGCACCTGACGTGAGGCCATAGAGCCTTCCTTAGCACTCGGAGCCAACTTTGCTCAAACCATTCGGGCCATGACTGTGGGAGAGAGAGAGAGAGAGAGAGAGAGATGGAGGGGAGGGGTGGAGAAAGAGATGGTCGCTTCTCCTGTGTGCCCTGACCAGGAATTGAACCTGGGACTTTCACATGCCAGGCCATCACTCTACCACTGAGCCAACTGGCCAGGGCCAAACATAGTCGTTTCAAACAACACACATTTATTGTCTCAGTTTCCGTGAGTCAGGAGTCAGGGCACAAATTAGCTGAGGCCTCTGTTTCAGAGTTCCACCAGCTGCAATCAGGTTGTGGGCTGGGGCCACGGTGTCATCTGAGGGTTGACTGGGGAAGAATCTGCTTCCAAACTCACATGGTTGTTGGCATCAGTTTCTCATGGGGCGTCAGACTAAGGGCTTCAGTTTCTGTGGAGTGTTAGTTTGATATGATTTTAAATCCATTTGTTTATGACTTAAGTAAAGTTATTTTAGTCCTGTGGATGGCAAAGATAAAAAATGTTTTTTAGAAGAAAAGTTGTTTCTATATGTAAGAATGAAGTTAGTTGTGTCAGGATGTGGTTATCTCATCTGTTGTTGTTAAGCACTCAGTAGCTAAGCTGCTAAGGGGCCAGCTGGAGGCTTCTTGATAAGAACAAGTGGCGAAGTAACTATGGCAAGAAGACACTTCGACTATAAATACTGGTACTACTCAGTGCTGTCATGGAAGGCTCGCTGAAGAAAACTGCTGGCCTCGTGGGATTGGCTGTACGTGAGAGTCTGCACAAGAGGCTGAGCACATTATACACAAAGATTCTTGATGTTCTTGAGGAAATCCCTAAAAATGCAGCATATAGGAAGTATACAGAACAGATTTCAGTTGAGAAAATTGGATATGGTTGAAGTGGAACCAGATGTTAAAAAAAATTAGCCCTGGCCGGTTGGCTCAGTGGTAGAGCGTTGCCTGGTATGCAGGAGTCTCGGGTTCGATTCCCGGCCAGGGCACACAGGAGAAGTGCCCATCTGCTTCTCCACCCCTCCCCCTCTCCTTCCTCTCTGTCTCTCTCTTCCCCTCCTGCAGCCCAGCCGAGGCTCCATTGGAGCAAAGTTGGCCTGGGCGCTCAGGATGGCTCTGTGGCCTCTGCCTCAGGTGCTAGAATGGCTCTGGTTGCAGCGGAGCAACGCCCCAGATGGGCAGAGCATCGCCCCCTGGTGGGCATGCCAGGTGGATCCCGGTCAGACGCATGTGGGAGTCTGTCTGACTGCCTCCCCATTTCCAACTTCAGAAAAATACAATAAATAAATAAATAAATAAATAAATAAAATAAAAATGTTAAAAAAAATAAATTAAAAAAATTTAAAGACCAACTTCAGTGTGGCCAAATAAAAGAGGTGATTCTTCAGGCTGGAAATGAACTATGTCTGGTGAGAAAAATGGTACAATGGAAACCATGGGAGCCTTTAGTGGAAGAGCCTTCCGCCAACGAATGGAAGTGGTCAGTGTAATCATCCTCAAATGACTTGTGTGGGAAACTGATGTGATTAAATGTTGTTATATCAGAAATGTTTCCGTATTATTGACATCTTATAATCAAGAAAACTGATGCAGAACATATTTATTTAGGAGACTTGTTTAAACCGATGATTGTGGTAATAGGTAATTAGTTTATTTAAAGCATTCATTCAAATTATTCCAAGATGATATATTTTTTTAAATAGAGGCTCTAGCAAGATTTGAAAGTTAATTAGAAAAATTCTCATATATTTCAATACAGAGGTCATATTCAAACAGTGCAATGGTTTTCGTAATATCTTCAACACATTAACTGTTTTTTATTCTGAAGTAGTCAGAAGAGGAACTTAATTACTATTGCTTAACCAGACGTATAGGTCACTGTTTGAAGTGAAGTAGTAAGAGTAAAAAACCTTCAAATTAGAATTTACTGTACAGTTGAGAAAATTGATTTTGTATTTGAAAGAAAGATCTCAAATTTACAGTTGTAGCTGGGAAAACTTTTTTTTGGTCTTATTTTAGGAAGTTAGCTTTCTGGCCCTTAATCAGACTACATCAGGTTAGAAAATTTCTATAAAAGAAGAGCTTTTAAAAGTTCCTAAATATGAGCCAGGCCATCTGGCATATGGCTAGGCTCATATTCCAAACATCTTACTTGTATGGTTATCATTAATTCCAATATGAGTGTAGTTGCGTATCAAACAGAAAATGAAGCTATTCAAAGAAAGAAGCGATTGACAAGTTAAGGTTAACCAAAAATAAAATTACTTTTCAGGTGTCCTCACCTTCTCCTCCTTGCCCCCTATCACTTCTTAATATTTAGTATTTCTTACCTTTAAAGACAGAACTTTGGGGTTTTTTGTATGTACGTGCATGTGCATGTGTGTTTTGCTACCTCTGTGGCAAAGTAGAATCTTTTAAGCATTTTCAGAATGAAGAAAAAAATTGCATTTCCCCCCCAATATATTTCTCCCCTTATAAAGCTGTAAACCGAATGCTAAGTAAATATTAAATGGAAAAAAAAAGACTATAAATACTGAGAGTTTGTGAGGAATATCTGAGAGTTTTGATCTGGGCACAGCAACACCTGACTGAGGTAAATTAACTTTGGGATATTAACTCCTACTGTGGTAAAGGTGACTCTTCCCAGCAGTGACAAAGGCTTCCAGCAGCCTCTTGAAGGAGATCATCTTACCGTACGCTGGTGCCATCGCGCCCTGGCAAAGTGCTCCAGAGACAAGAGACTGCTCACTTTTGTGCTGGCAGCTCTTGGTTGGCTAAGCCTTCTCTCCCAAGTACCAACTCTTATAAGGGATACATCTCAACTAAATTCGGACTTTATTCCTTTCATCTCTGCTTTCCTGGAATAATAGTGTAATTAATATCATTGGTTCAAGTGTGTTATGTCTTTATTGGCTTATTAAGAGACATGTTATTGGCTTGTGAAATTATTATAAATCCCACAATGAAGTTGTGTTAAATAAACTACTTTCAAAGACAACTCAGTCTCTAAACATAATTTGTCCCCAAAACAAAACAGGTTGGAGGGGTTCATGAGGGCCATTTTATAGTCTGGCCGGGTCAGGTTATCATACTTGATTTCTCCCCCCCCCCTTTTTTTTTTGAAAGAGAGAGAGGAAGGGGGAGAGAGAAAGATGAGGAAAGGAAGTGGAGGGGTGGAGGGGAAGAGGGGGGGAGAGAGACACGCATCAACTTGTTGTTTCACTTAGTTGTGCCACCTAGTTGTGCACTCATTGGTTGCTTTTTGTATGTGCCCTGACTGGGGATCAAACCTGTGATGGAGGACACTCTAGCTTTTGAGCCATCTGGTTACCCTATTTTAAAAAATCATATTATCATATATAACAGAACAGATACATAAAACTACAAAAAACATGTGCGGAGCAGAATGAGTTATTATAGGGTAAATACCCTTGTTACCTACCCTTCATGTCAAGAAAGAAAACCTTGCTGTCCACCCCAGGAGCTCCCTCATGTACCCAATCCCAATCACAAAACCTTCCCTCCGCCTGAAAGGAATCCTGACTTTTATAGTGATCACTTCCTTGCATTTCTGTACAGTTACGCATTCCTAGTGACAAGAGTTTAGTCTTGCCGACCCTGGTGAGTGGCTTAGTTGGTTAGAGCATCATCCGATACACCAAGGTTGTGTTTTTTATCCCTAGTCAGGGCACATAAAAGAATCAACTAATGAATGCATAAATAAGTGGAACAATAAATCAATGTTTCTCTCCCAAATTAAAAAATTTTAATTTATTAAAAAATTTTATTTATTTATTTTTGTGTGTGACAGAGACAGAGAGAGGGACAGATACAGACAGACAGGAAGGGAGAGAGATGAGAAATATCAAGTCTTCATTGCGGCACCTCAATTGTTCATTGATTGCTTTCTCATATGTGCCTTGACCGGGGTGGGTGGCGGGCTACAGCAGACTGAGTGACTTCATGCTCAAGCCAGCGACCTTGTGCTCAAGCTGGTGAGCCTTGCTCAAACCAAATGAACCCACACTCAAGCTGGTGACCTTGGGGTTTTGAACCTGGGTCCTCCGTGTCCCAGTCCAACACTCTATCCACTGCGCCACCGCCTGGTCAGGCAAAATATTTTAAAACCACAAAAACACTGATGTCTTTTTTTTTAACAGCTTTGTTGAGATGTAAAATTTCACACTATAAAATTCACCTATTTAAAGTGAAAAATCAATGTTATTTAGCATATTTACAGAATTGTGAAACCATCACCATACTTTAATTTCAGAACATTTTCATCATCCCCCAGAAAAAACCCTCATACCCATTAGCAATTTATATGTCTTTTAAGTCTCCTAATCTACATGCCTCCCCTCTCTTTCTTTTCCTTATAGCTCATCTATAGGACGCCAGGCTGCATTAGCACCTATTGTGAAGATGTGGACATTCAGTTCTTTTAGATGGGGTTGAGCCTTACCTTCCTCAAAGCGTTACTGAAAGAAATAAATAAGAGTTGCTGAGCAAACTGGAAAAATGTGAGGATGATTATAGTCACAGCAACAATGACGGAACTATATTGTAACATCATGTATTGATATTTTGGCCTCTAACATCTTGAGATTGACACCTGATTCTGATACGCATCCTCAAAAACAGGGACAAGCAGGCCCTGGCCGGTTGGCTCAGCGGTAGAGCGTCGGCCTGGGTGCGGGGGACCCGGGTTCGATTCCCGGCCAGGGCACATAGGAGAAGCACTCATTTGCTTCTCCACACCCCCCCTTCCTCTCTATCTCTTTCTTCCCCTCCCGCAGCCAAGGCTCCATTGGAGCAAAGATGGCCTGGGCACTGGGGATGGCTCCTTGGCCTCTGCCCCAGGCGCTAGAGTGGCTCTGCTCTCGGCAGAGCATCGCCCCCTGGTGGGCGTGCCGCGTGGATCCCGGTCGGGCGCATGCGGGAGTCTGTCTGACTGTCTCTCCCTGTTTCCAGCTTCAGAAAAATACCAAAACAAAACAAAAAAACAGGGACAAGCAGAGCTCCTCTGCACAATTTTCTGCATAACTTGCCCTCTCAGCCTCACGGCCACCTTGTGTGATGGGTTTTACTAGCATTTTGTTAACACACAAGGAAGTGGAGTCCAGGACAGCTGGGAGCAGACTCAGCCCCCCCAGTCCCCCCCCCCTCAAGTCTCTAACCTTAGTACCCTCACATAGGGTCCCATGCTGACACCAGGACCTGGCCTTCCACTCTGATAGGACAGAGCTGCCCTAAAGTCACTAGGTGCTCTGGTTTTTTGTTTTTTCTTGGTTGTTGTTTGTGGTGATCCTCTATTAGCAGAGTGGCTTAGGGATGTCTGAACAAAGACAGGGCTTCTCTTTTTGTGCCAGGTGGCCATTGAAAGGCTCTGTGTTCTCACTTTGTGCATTATGGAGTCTATCTCCTCACCTAGAGTCACCGTGATGTTTGCCTTGTAAAGGTTCTGAGAATTTAGAGGCCAGGGTTTTAGCCTCCTGAGGCCCTTTGGTTAAATACCATCCTCTCAGGCGGCTGGATAATGGGGCCTCTGTGAGCAGGGGCTTTATCAGCTGGTCACATGACTTCCCCAAACTGGAGCCAAAGCATCATGGAGGTAGAGAATGAAGGTTATCACTTTTGGTTTCCTTCCTTTTGCCTGGAGTTTTCTGTCAGTATAATGTGGAAAATGGCACCCTCCCCTGGAACAAAATATAAAGTTCTCCAGAGGAGAACTGAAGCCAAAATGCCTCTGTTCGGATGAAGATGGAGGAGCTCTCACTTGGGTCTGCGCGGTGTGAGGGAGAAAGGACTTCCCCGGGGAGCAAAAGGCTCTTCCCAAAGAGCGTCAGGCACTCCGCTGGCAGCTTCTCACCCTGCCCAGAGACGTTTCTCTCAAAAACTGTTTTCCTTCGGGACTTGTCTCTGTTAAGTACTTATTTTCTGAGGGGGGGCAGGAAGAAGGGAGTAGTGTTCTCAGTGATGAGGGCTACCTCTGTCTCCCTTTCTCTTCCCCTCTGCCTCACACTCACCCTCACCCTCACCCCTACCCCCACCCTCACCCCCACCCTCACCCCCACCCCCACCCTCACCAGCTGCAGGGCAGTTCCTGGAAGGTACTACTGTGCCCATTATTGGGTCCAGGGCTTTGAGTTCCTGGAAGAACCACCCGCTTAGCAGGAAGTCACGGCCTTCTTAAGCTCACAGCAAACTTTAATACTGTTATAGCTATCTGTCCCTTGCTTCTCCTCAAATACATTTTATTTTCTGGAAAAGTTTAATTTGAAGACTTTATCTCCTAGCCGATTACAGAAACAAACCATAAAATGAAACAACACTGCTCTCTGGGAGACTTCCTGGGCTCTCTTGCTCCAATGGATGGAGAAGTCCCTTCTCCAGGGGGCACCTGGGACTCTTGCCAGGAAAAGGACACTTCCTTGGTCTGTGCTCAGCTCTGTTCTCCACACTTCTGCTGGTCCCTCAGCCCCAACCCCCAAATTCGTCCACATTCATAGTTGCTCAAAACTCTCATCACTGCATGGTTTTTCCTCCTTCCAGAGGATTGCAGACTTCTTTAGTTATACTTAGATTGTGCTGAAGGTTTGTTTTTAATCTGGGATTTACCTTTCTGACCAGCCGAAGGATTTTTTAGGACAGGATGTCCCAAGCTTCAGCCTTTTGTGCTGTGCAATTCTTGTTATATCTGCATATCTCTGTACCAGGTTGGGTTTTTTTGATTGTTTGTTTGTTTTACAGAGACAGAGAGAGGGATAGATAGGGACAGACAGACAGAAACGGAGAGAGATGAGAAGCATCAATCATCAGTTTTTCATTGTGGCACTTTAGTTGTTCATTGATTGCTTTCTCATATGTGCCTTGACCGTGGGGCTACAGCAGACTGAGTAACCCCTTGCTCAAGCCAGCAACCTTGGGTCCAAGCTGGTGAGTTTTGCTCAAACCAGATGAGCCTGCGCTCAAGCTGGCAACCTCGGGGTCTCGAACCTGGGTCCTCCGCATCCCAGTCCGATGCTCTATACACTGCACCACTGCCTGGTCAGGCTCTGCTGTACTAGTTTTATTCCTTAATATATATGTATTTTTGTGTGTGACAGAGACAGAGAGAGAAACAGATAGGGACAGACAGATAGGAAGGGAGATGAGAAGCATCAATTCTTGCCTGACCAGGCAGTGGGGCAGTGGATAGAGCGTCGGGCTAGGACCCCGGAGAACCCAGGTTTGAAATCCCGAGGTGAGGTTGCAGGGCTCATCTAGTCTGAGCACAGCTCACAAGCTTGAGCCCAAGTTTGCTGGCTTGAGCAAGGGGTGTCTCAGTCTGCTGTAGCCTCCTGGTCAAGGCACATATGAGAAAGCATTAGATGAACAACTAAGGTTCTGCAAAAAAGAATTGATGCTACTCATCTCTCTCCTTCCTGTCTGTCTGTCCCTATCTGTCCCTCTCTCTGTTTCTCTGTTGCTCTGTCTCTGTCACAAAAAAAAAGAGAGAATGTTGATAACTTTCTTATATATGCCTTGACCCAGGGGGCTACAACCAAGCCAGTGACCCCTTGCTCAAGCCAGTGACCTTACACTCAAACCAGTGACCTTGGGCCTCAAGCCAGTGACCTTTGGGCTCAAGCCAGGGACCATAGGGTCATGTTTATGATCCCATGCTCAAGCCAATGACCCTACACTCAAGCGGGTGAGCCCACGCTCAAGCAGGCAACCTCAGACCTCAGAGTCTTGAACCTGGGTCCTCTGTGTCCCAGTCCAATGCTCTATCCACTACGCCACTGCCTGGTCAGACCTTAATAGTTTTTTTTTAAACCAACTCAATCCCACCCACTTTGGTACACTTATTTCAAAAGAATATTTTTAAAATTTATGTAAATAGCCCTGTCTGGATAGCTCAGTTGGTTAGTGTGTCATCCCAATATGCCAACGTTGCTGGTTTAATTCTTGGTCAGAGCACGTACAAGAATCAACCAGTGAGTGCATAAGTAAAGTGGAACAATAAATTGATGTTTTTCTCTCTCTCTCTCTCACCATCTCCCCCTTCCTTTTTCTCTAGAATCAATCAATAAATTATTTATTTATTTATTTTTGTATTTTTCTGAAGTGAGAAGCAGGGAGGCAGGAGGCAGAGAGACGGACTCCCACATGCGCTTGACCGAGATCCACCTGGCATGACCACCAGGGGTGATATTCTGCCCATCTGGGCCACTGCTCTGTTGCAACTGGAGTATTCTAGCACCTGAGGCAGAGGCCATGGAGCCATCCTCAGCCCGGGGCCAACTTTGCTCCATTGGAGCCTTGGCTGCGGGAGGGGAAGAGAGAGACAGAGAGAAAGGAGAAGGGGAGGAGTGGAGAAGCAGATGGGCCCTTCTCCTGTGTGCCCTGGTCAGAAATTGAACCTGGGACTTCCACACGCCAGGCTGATGCTCTACAACTGAGCCAACTAGCCAGGACCTAATTAATTTTTTAAAATTTACATAAGTGAAAACCAGAATTGTGTATGTGTCTTAAATAGTGAGGTAACCCTAGATATGTGTTCCAGGGAAAACAAAACTGACTAGCTTGGCACTGTCATCTGTCGAAGGCTCTAAGCCTGAGGCCTACTTAGACTATCTCTCTCAACAAGAGATTATCAAGTGTTACAGATTTACTGAAGCTTTCATCTAGATTGAATCAGGATGGAAACATAGTAAAAAAAGGAAAAACTTTCTGGCCATGAGTCACTGTTCCAGATGTCCCCACACCATTTATACTTATCTCTTATTCTACCACTTTAGAAAACCGGATTCTAAGAGATGGTCTGGGCCTGACCTGTGGTGGCGCAGTGGATAAAGTGTCGACCTGGAAATGCTGAGGTCACCGGTTCGAAACCCTGGGCTTGCCTGGTCAAGGCACATATGGGAGTTGATGCTTCCAGCTCCTCCCCCACTTCTCTCTCTCTGTCTCTCCCTCTCCTCTCTAAAATGAATAAAAAAAAAACAACAAAAAAACCCCTAAGAGATTGGTCTGGTGAAATATGGAAGACTATGTGTCTTCCTTCCCTGCACAGTGAAATGGTTTCACCTTTGTTTTTCACTGTAAATACTCCCTAGGTGAGGAAACCTAATGGCTTTGATTAGTGACAGTCTCCAGGACACAGTGTCTGGGAGTTACAGTTCCATGGGGTCTTTCTCTTCGCTTCTGTGCAGTTTAGTCACCAGGTTCTGACTGGATTCTGCTGTCTCAAATCATCTCAACTCCAGCCTCTCCTCTTCCCTCTGCATCTACATGGTTCAGAGTTGCATCACATCTCTCCTGGTTGTCCCTGTAGAGCCCAAGCTCTACATTGATTAGGCATCCCTGATTCGACTTCCGTGTGCAGTGGGACACTCCTGCTTATCAGCAGGGCTGGCAGCCTCTTCGAGACTACTCTTGAGGCGGTTATGAGGATGCTAATGTTAAGTGCCACCAGAGGAAAAACATGACCGACACACAAATTAGTTGCAGTAATCACGCAGGCAATTTATTACTCACAAATCCTTTTGGCATGCCTGTGTACAGTTTAAGGGGGCCCATCGGCGTACTCCTCTTGGCTGGCTTTGGTCAGAACTCAGAGCGGCGTGGAGACAGTCCACATCAACGTTGGAGTCTGGGCGACTACTGCAGCAGGGGGCCCCTCAGCTTTAGTACCCTTTCTGGCCAACGCCTTCTAACAGGTGTCAATCTACAGGATTATCACTTCAAACCACCTTTTTTGAGAGTTCCTCATAGGGAATCCCCTCTACATCAATCTACTGAAATGTTTACATCAAACCACTTTTTAAGATGTTTCTATATACGTCAGTTTATAAAGTTAATGTAAATAACACCAAGCTACTTCTTATGTAGGTATTACTTCAGACACATACTAACTGGGCTCTGTTTGAAAGTCAGAGTCTGTTTATCACATTACAGAGTTATGGCACTAAACCACTATATTAATTCTTATCCAGGCCCTGGCCGGTTGGCTCAGTGGTAGAGTGTCGGCCTGGTGTGCAGGAGTCCTGGGTTCGATTCCCAGCCAGGGCACACAGGAGAAGCGCCCATCTGCTTCTCCACCTCTCCCCCTCTCCTTCCTCTCTGTCTCTCTCTTCCCCTCCCACAGCCAAGGCTCCATTGGAGCAAAGTTGGCCCAGGCGCTGAGGATGGCTCCGTGGCCTCTGCCTCAGGCGCTAGAATGGCTCTGGTGGCAACAGAGCAACGCCCCAGATGGGCAGAGCATTGCCCCCTGGTGGGCATGCTGGGTGGATCCCGGTCAGGCGCATGCAGGAGTCTGTCTGACTGCTTCCCCGTTTCCAACTTCAGAATTAAAAAAAAGGAAAAAAATATAATTCTTATCCAAATGATATAACTATTTAATTTTAATAATTATTTTTAATATCATTTTAATTACTTTTATATATTTTCTATATTTTATATTTTTATATATTTAATTACTATAACTTTATATTACTACAACATTGATTATTTTAATTCAAGCCTCTCTTACTCTAGTCAGAACCCTCTTCCCATCTAATCTCATTCTACTGTACTAGTGTGAGCTTTTCAAAACAAATTTGATCTTGTTGCTCCTCTGCTTAAAACTCCCCAGTTCTCCCCAGTGCCTACAGCAGAAAGTTCTACTTCCTCCCTCTACTTTTGCCTATGTGGGGAAAATGGCTGTGTTAGACTTGCTCACAGGTTTACAGGCAGCAGGCTCTTTGCGCAAATAGTGCAGGAGCACTTGACAGCACTATTGTAAGGATGTAAATGCTTCCTCTTAGGTGGGCAAAAAAGGAGATGCCCCCCCCCCCCCCCCCCCCCCCCCCCCCCCCCCGCCACTGAGAGTTGCAGTTGGTTCTTCCCGATCCCTTGCACTCTCCACTGCGAAAAGCAGGGTTTTCCCTTTCCCTTTGTATTCCCCCGCCCCCAACTTTTTCTCTCTTCTTTTGGCTTGCCTGTCGTGGTGAGCCTCCAATAAATTGGAATGGCCCACCATTCTCTGGCTCCACTCACTGTTCCTTTACCATATGCCTGAATTCAGTGCGAATCGGCATGGCTATAGTGACGCCACTGGCCTTACAACCTACATCTTGCCCCATTTCCTGTCATGCTCCCCCATACACCCTCCACCCCAGCCCCACTGCTTGGTGTCATATCATGGACTTTTCCACATCCAGCTTGCTTTGCCTAGTGTTCTCCTCTTTGAGTTTAAATCAGATCAAAGCTGACCAACTAGGCCCTGGCCAGTTGGCTCAGTGGTAGAGCGTCGGCCTGGCGTGTGGAAGTCCCGGGTTTGATTCCCAGCCAGGGCACACAGGAGAAGTGCCCATCTGCTTCTCCACCCCTCCCCCTCTCCTTCCTCTCTGTCTCTCTCTCCCATAGCCAAGGCTCCATTGGAGCAAAGATGGCCCGGGCGCTGAGGATGGCTCTGTGGCCTCTGCCTCAGGTGCTAGAGTGGCTCTGGTCGCAACAGAGCGACACCCCAGATGGACAGAGCATCGCCCCCTGGTGGGCATGCCGGGTGGATCCCGGTCAGGCACATGCAGGAGTCTGTCTGACTGCCTCCCCGTTTCCAGCTTCAGGAAAAAAAAAAAAAAAAAAGCTGACCAACTAATACACAGGTAGGCCACTCAGGCAAAAATCATGGTCATTTCCTAGGTGCTTTCTGAGGGCTGTTTGCATTTTTTTGCTGGGTTATGACATTGTGTTGCATGGAAGGTCATCTGTGAACACAGCCATGCAGGGAGAGCAGATTACTAGAAGGAATGAGGCAGTCACACAAGTCTGGCTGGTTTCAGCTAGAGGTGGGGTGGGGAGGGAGGAGGTAGAGAGAGATTTCGATTATGAGATACCACCTCTTATGGAAGGTTTTTGAAAGAGGAGGTTTGGGTACATAGATGTAAAGCCATTGGCCGCAGTCATAGCCATGCAGGTTCTCATTGGATTTGGTAAAGAAACTGTGGAGCCAGAAAATGGTGGGCCATTCCGTTTATTAGAGTTTTGTAATAGTGGATGAGAAAACAGGCAGGGAAGACCACTTCTCTTTCACTCAGGGCTCCCAAAGCCCCTACTCATTCTCTGAGACTCTCCTGGACTCCCAGGCCCCCACCAGCCTCCCAAGCCCCTCAGCTCACGTCCTTGCGTGTTCTCTCTCTCTCTCTCTCTCTCTCTCTCTCTCCTCTCCAGCAAAACAGGCTGGGGGAAAAAAACCCTTCATCCGCAATTTGCAATCTACCCCCTGAGGGCAAGCACCCACAGCCTTCCATAGACTATACACACATGGTGCTGTCCCAATACAAGCGAGCAAACCTAAAAAAGGTTTAGCCAACAATAGACAAAGATTCAGAGGATTCTGGTGAGAAGAAAGATGGATGCTGAAAGATGAACTAACTGCCTTGTCCACAGCTTGCCTCCCGTGATAAATTTGTGTTGTTTATTGTTGCATCCCTACACCTAGCTCAGAGCCTCATACATGGTGAAAACAATAAATATTTATTCAATGACTTAAACATCAGAGCCTACATAATGTTTCACTTAAAGCATTGCTATTCTCTTAAATATATCTATTAATTTTACTTAAAAGATTCAATTACTAAATTCACTTTGACATTTTACAAAAGTACTAAAAATTAATTCATAATCTTTAACACATTTTTTTCTTTGTAACCTTATCTAATATTTAGGTACCTCAATTAGTTGTTGTTTTTTGTTTGTTTGTTTGTTTTTTGTTTTTTTAAATTTTATTTATTTATTTATTTATTACAGAGACAGAGAGTGAGTCAGAGAGAGGGATAGACAGGGACAGACAGACAGGAACAGAGAGATGAGAAGCATCAATCATTAGTTTTTCATTGCGCGTTGCAACACCTTAGTTGTTCATTGATTGCTTTCTCACATGTGCCTTGACCACGGGCCTTCAGCAGACCGAGTAACCCCTTGCTGGAACCAGCGACCTTGGGTTCAAGCTGATGAGCCTTGCTCAAACCAGATGAGCCCGCACTCAAGCTGGCGACCTCAGGGTCTCAAACCCGGGTCCTTCCGCATCCCAGTCCGATGCTCTATCCATCGCGCCACCGTCTGGTCAGGCTGTTTGTTTGTTTTTATACAGAGACAGAGAGAGAATCAGAGAGAGAGAGAGATAGGGACAGACAGACAGGAACTGAGAGAGATGAGAAGCATCAATCATCAGTTTTTTGTTGCAACACCTAGGTTGTTCATTGACTGCTTTCTCATATGTGCCTTGACCGTGGGCCTTCAGCAGACCGAGTAACCCCTTGCTTGAGCCAGCGACCTTGGGTCCAAGCTGGTGAGCTTTGCTCAAACCAGATGAACCTGTGTTCAAGCTGGTGACCTCGGGGTCTCGAACCTGGGTCCTCTGCAACCCAGTCCAACGCTCTATCCACTGCACCACCACCTAGTCAGGCCAATTAGTTTTTAATTACCCAATTAACACATGTGCATGCTTATAAAAATTCAAAATTGCAGCCCTGGCCGGTTAGCTCAGTGGTAGAGCGTCGGCCTGCGTGCGGGAATCCCCAGTTCTATTCCCAACCAGGGCACACAGGAGAAGCACCCATCTGCTTCTCCATTCCTCCCCCTCTCCTTCCTCTCTGCCTCTCTCTTCCCCTCCAACAGCCAAGGCTCCATTGGAGCAGAGTTTGCCCGGGCGCTGAGGATGGCTCTGTGGCCTCTGCCTTAGGCGCTAGAATGGCTCTGATTGTGGCAGAGCGACGCCCCCAGATGGGCAGAGCATCCCCCCCTGGTGGGCATGCCAGGTGGATCCCGGTCAGGAGCATGCGGGAGTCTGACTGCCTTTCCATTTCCAACTTCAGAAAAATACAAAATTTCAAAATTGCAAAGTATAGAAGGTAAAAGTTAAATAAATGAACATATTCTTAGTTTTTATATAGTTGTAATTGTATATATGTCTTTTTTTTTTTGTTTTGTTTTATTGAGAGGAGGGGAGGCAGAGAGACAGACTCCCACATGCTCCCGGACCGGGATCCACCCAGCAACCCCTATCTGAGGCCAATGCTCTGCCCATCTGGGGCCATGCTTGCAATCGAGCTACTTTCAGAGCCTGAAGCTGAGGCTCCATGGAGCCATCCTCAATGCCTGAGGCGATGTGCACAAACCAATTGAGTCATAACTGAGGGAGGAGGGGGGAGAGAAAGGGAGAGAAAAAGTAGGGTGGGGGTGAAGCAGATGGTCGCTTCTCTTGTGTGCCCTAACTGGGAATTGAACCTGAGACATCCACTCGCCAGCAGGCGCTCTACCATTGAGTAGAGAGCCTTGAATTATTTCCTTAGAATATATATATTTAATTGTAGTGATTTCTTTGCGGAGATAAGCAGAAATTATAGATTTACTATTCTATGAAATTTTTGTTTTGCAGAAATTGCCTGTAGCCTAAAATATTTTGAGAATCACTAGTTGGTTTAAAACTCAGAAAAAATTTTACTGTCTCTATGGCGATTAAAAATTATATTAAATGCATTGTTGCCTTTCAGAGTTTATAATTGGGGGGGAGGCTAATCAATTTCCCCTTGGAAAGATAACGCAAATCAGCAAATTAATTCCAAATTTTATTTTATTTTTTTTAAATTTTATTTATTGATTTTAGTGAGAGAAAGGAGAGAGACAAGAATATTGATCTGTTCCTATATGTGCTGTGACCAGGGATTGAACCAGCAACCTCTGTGCTTCAGCACAATGCTCTAACCAACCAAGCTATCTGGCCAGGGAAATTTCAAATTTTAAAATGAAGCTGTTAAGGGTGATATGTGAGCATGAACTATGTGTTAAGCAATGTGACAAATGCTTTACCTGCATCATTTTGTTCTCAAGAGCCCTAGAAGATAGGTCTATTTTGCAGATGAAGTTAAGGTTTTTCAGAGGAGTTATGTAATTTGCCCAATGTCGCACAGCTAGCAAAGTATTAGAGATGAAATATAGACTCCAGCCTGATCCGTAGTGGTGCAATGGATAAAACGTCGACCTGGAATGCTGTGGTCACCACTTTGAAACCCTGGGCTTGCCCGGTCAAGGTACATATGGGAGTCGATGCTTCCTGCTCCTCCCTTTTCTCTCCCCACCCCTAAAATGAATAAAGTCTTAAAGAATTAAAAAAGAAAAAAAGAAATGTTAGACTCCAGAGCCTGTGCTCTTAACCATTCCATAAAGGAATTCAGGCTACTTGCAGATCCTAAGAGTCTTCTCAGTATCAATTATGTCTTAATAGGGGGTATTTGTTTTACAACCTTCATCTGAAAGGAGCTTGAAAAAAATGAAAAGCAGAACTGAATACAACTTCATCAACAGATGAGGATCTTGTTTGTAAAAATTTTCTTTCAACATGGTTAGTTATAATCAAATGCCTTTTGATAAGTAATTTTGCTGAGTGATGTACCTTCCAGCCAATTCAAGCAAACAGAATCTGCGTCCTCTAGAGACTAACCATGTGACTATGCAGAGGACATGGATGTTTGAACAATGACCCAAGCACAAATGCATTAAAAGGCAAGATAAAATATTTACCATGTACCAAGCACTGAACTCTTTCACTCCACCGGAGTGGGCTTGGCAGGAAGAGCAAGTCTTTCTGGAACAAATAGAAGACAAAAGTAAAGAATGGGCAAATGATGAATGTTGCTTTGGATTTATATGAGAGACCAAAGATAGATGGATCTGACAGGTGGGACTGATGCCAATCCAAGTCTAATTTGGCCTCCTTCCCAGGACTATGTCTAACTCACCAATCAGAGGCCAGCCTCTTGTTCCACCCAATGTCAGTCATTTAAAACACACATATCTTCTACCCAGCAGACCTGTCCACTGGGCCTGGGAGTTCCACTATCCTGAGACTCAGAGAGTGGCTCTGTTGCATGTTCCTTCTTTGATAGGCACAAAAGATGGATCCTCTGATCACCTGGCAAAAGTACTTTGTTCAGACCCCTTTGTGTCCCCTGCATAGTTGAAGAGGCATGAAGCCTGCCTTGTGATGGTAGAGCTCCTTCCTAGCAGCATTCTAGAGGAAAATTCCATCAGTGCGTTTTAGGTATCTGTCCTCTTGGATTTATCCAATCTACTTAATATCATATATATATTTATTACTATATATATATAGTAATAAATCTGTAATATCCCAGTGCCAGCAACTCCATTCTTTGGCTTATGTTTTCCTGCAGTGTGTGTGATCATGTAGCTCTATTCTTAGGCTCAGAGAGGTGTGCAGAAGTCACTTCCCTCACAATATATTACATTTATCCAACATTAATAAAATCACTGACCATGTACCAAGCACTATTTCCTATTATGTTTTCCTATTATATCAACTCAATCTTTTTTTTTTTTTTTTTACAGAGACAGAGATAGACAGGGACAGACAGACAGGAACGGAGAGAGATGAGAAGCATCAATCATCAGTTTCTCGTTGCACGTTGCGACTTCTTAGTTGTTCATTGATTGCTTTCTCACATGTGCCTTGACCGTGGGCCTTCAGCAGACTGAGTAACCCCCTGCTGGAGCCAGCGACCTTGGGTCCAAGCTGGTGAGCTCTTTGCTCAAGCCAGATGAGCCTGCGCTCAAGCTGGCGACCTCGGGGTCTCGAACCTGGGTCCTTCCGCATCCCAGTTCGATGCTCCATCCACTGCGCCACCACCTGGTCAGGCTATCAACTCAATCTTCATAACCATTCCATGAGGTGTTATTCCCATTTGGCAGCTGAGACTACAGAGAAGTCAGCAATTTGCCTGATGATATGCAGCTAATAATGGGCAAAGCTGAGGTTCAGACCTAGGCAGGCAGACTCCTGTGTCCTTTTTCTTAACTACAGACCTATGCTGTCTCCAAAACTTCACAGTAATTCCTGATGGCATAAAGGTCCAGGCATTCCCTGATGGTATAAAGCTCCAGGCATAATTTCATATGCCTTTTTCATATGAAAAGGGCATAAGGCTCAAGGCAAGACAGAAGGTTACAGCTTCAGGAATACAGCTGACCAGGAGATGAAGAGGGGCTATAAAAAGAAACTTACATTGCCTGGGAGGCACACTCTGGTATGTTGGACACCCCCTTCCCACTTTTGTGGGTGTTGACTTCTGTTTGTACCAAACCAGTAGCTGTTGTCGCTGCTGTAAGTGCTTGCTGATTGTTTATTTTCTGCAGCTCTTGAGTCTAGATTTTTTTAGGTAACTTTCATTTACAAGGAGTTCACAATATTATCTCTACAATAGCCCCTCCAAATAAATTCTTCTTCTTAGTGCCTTGCCTTCTAGACATTTCTCCATGCCAAAGCCTTTGCCCAGCACACAAGGCCTGCCTCTTTTCACACTCATGGAGAAGCCCCACAGAATTAACATTTTCATCCATGGGCAATGCTGATGCAAAGCTCCTGGGGTCAAGATTCTCTACAGAGTGTCATTTTTTTTTTTTTACAGAGTGTCACTTTTTAGTGCAGGGCCCTAAAAAGTTTGCCCCTCTATAAAAGGCCTGTCCTTTGTGATCTGATATTTGTGTGATTTTTTAAAGTAAAAGCTTTATACATACATGATTTCCTGGGATCCTCCAAGAGCTCTATGAGGTAGAAGGGTGGGAAGAGATTAAAGACTTCATTTGGTAGAGAGGAAACTGAGGCACAGAGAGGTGATGTTATTTGCCCAGAGTCGTGCATTGGGAAAGATAAGAGCCAGGGTTCAATCTCAGCTGTATTGCCTTTGGCAAGTCATGCCTGGTATCACTCTAGGCTTTGCTTTTCTTACCTACAGGGTAATGGGATTAGGGTAGGTGTTCTGTAAGGGTTCTAACTTAAACATTTTGTAATTCTACAATTTGGAGGAATACTTCTCCCTGAAGAATCAGGTCATCAAGCCTCCTGAATTTCCCAATGCCATCCATGTTATTTGCATCCATCCTGGAATATGACTTCATTATCTCTCAGTGAGCAAGGGGTGTGTCTTTCCTGTCTCCCTCCTAACACCACAGAGAGAGTGCTTTATGGAAGAGCTTCCCCCAGTCCACACTCCTAAGGGACATCATATAACTAAGATGGTGAAATACTGTTGTAAACATAGCATGTTTGCCTCAGCACCTGCAAATTACATTTTTGGGGTGAACTTTATGGTATCAATGATAGCTGAGATCAGTAGAGCAAGTACTGTGAGTATGACACTGTACCAAATGCTTGACATGTATTTATTTATTCTTCACAACCACCTGAAGAAGTAGATATTCATATTACTATTGCCATGTTATAGAAAAAGGGACAGACTTGGAGAAATGAAAGAACTTACACCATTACCATTAGGTGATGGACTGTGGATTCAAACCCAGGCAATTTGAAAGTAGCTGCACCAGACCACACGGCTCCTCCTAGGAGGAAGGGTGATTGGTATTGTGCACATTTTATTTCCTTTAAAAATGTAATATGCAATATTTCCGATAGAAAAAAAGAAACATTATGTAAGCTAGTGTTTATTCATTCTCCCCCACCCCCGAGTGTGTGTGTGTGTGTGTGTGTATGTGTACTGGCAATGCAGCAACCACTATGCAAGCTTTAAGGATGTATTGTAGTAACAAATTCTTCCAGATGGAGGGGGGTCAGGAGACAATTAAGGCACTGTAGAAAAATCAGTAAGTTTTTATCCATTGCCACCTTTATGTATAGCACTGAGCAAGCTTCAATAAAGAGAAGGCTCAAGGCCCTGGCCTGATGGCTCAGTGGTAGAGCGTTGGCCTGGCGTGCAGGAGTCCTGGGTTCGATTCCCGGCCAGGGCACACAGGAGAAGCGCCCATCTGCTTCTCGCCCTCCTTCCTCTCTGTCTCTCTCTTCCCCTCCCGCAGCCGAGGCTCCATTGGAGCAAAAGTTGGCCCGGGCGCTGAGGATGGCTCTATGGCCTCTGCCTCAGGCGCCAGAATGGCTCTGGTTGCAACAGAGCAACTCCCCAGATGGGCTGAGCATCGCCCCCTGGTGGGCATGCCGGGTGGATCCTGGTCGGGCGCATGCGGGAGTCTGTCTGACTGCCTCCCCATTTCCAACTTCAGAAAAATACAAAAAAAAAAAAAAAAAAAAAAAAAAAGAGAGAAGGCTCAGAAGATCCTACCAAAAGTAAACCACAGAAAAGTCAGTTTGTCTTAGGAACCATGGTAGGGTTCAGCTGGTCCACACTGGTTCGGCAGAACCAACACCTAATTTTTTGTTGAGTTTGGCGAACCGGTTATTAAAATAGCACTTGTAATCAGGGTTCTCTCTAAGGTGGGCACTTGGGCAGCCACCCAATGTGGAAATCACAAATTTACATTCCTTACTCTTTTTTTTTTTTTTTTTTTTTTTTTTTGTATTTTTCTGAAGCTGGAAACGGGGAGAGACAGTCAGACAGACTCCCACATGCGCCCGACCGGGATCCACCCGGCACGCCCACCAGAGGGGCAGCCCTGCCCACCAGGGGGCGATGCTCTGCCCCTCTGGGGTGTCGCTCTGCTGCGACCAGAGCCACTCTAGCGCCTGGGGCAGAGGCCAAGGAGCCATCCCCAGCGCCCGGGCCATCTTTGCTCCAATGGAGCCTTGGCTGCGGGAGGGGAAGAGAGAGACAGAGAGGAAGGAGGGGGTGGGGGTGGAGAAGCAAATGGGCGCTTCTCCTATGTGCCCTGGCTGGGAATCGAACCCGGGTCCCCCGCACACCAGGCCGACGCTCTACCGCTGAGCCAACCGGCCAGGGCCATTCCTTACTCTTTTTTAATGTTCACCTGCACAACAGTGTATTCTAAGGGCCTGTAGGATAGTAATGTTCATTACGTCCATAGTGAAAAAAATTGCAAGTGAAGACATCAATCTAGAAGCAATATGGAGCCTCAGGCGGTGGCACAGTGGACAGAGCGTTGGACTGGGACGTAGAGGACCCAGGTTTGAAACCCTGAGGTCACCGGCTTGAGTGTGGTCTCACCAGCTTGAGCACAAGGTTGCTGGCTTGAGCCCAGGGTCACTGGCTTGAGCAAGGGGTCACTCTGCTGTAGTGACCCCCAACCCCATCAAGGCACATATGAGAAAGCAATCAATGGACAACTAAGGTGCTGCAACAAAGAATTGATGCTTCAGTCCTGGCCAATAAGCTCAGTGGTAGATCCTTGGTCCAGCATGTGGAAGTCCAGGATTTGATTACTGACCAGGGCACACAGGAGAAGCGTCCATTTGCTTCTCCACCTTTCCTCCTCTCCTTTCTCTCTATCTCTCTCTTCCCCTCCCGCAGCCAAGGCTCCATTGGAGCAAAGTTGGCCCGGACGCTTAGGATGGCTCCGTGGCCTCCACCTCAGGTGCTAGAATGGCTCCAGGGACAACAGAGCGGGACCCAGATGGGCAGAGTATCGCCCCCTAGTAGGCATGTCGGGTGGATCCTCCACGGGCGCTTGCAGGAGTCTGTCTCTCTGCCTCCTGTCTTCTCACTTCAGAAAAATACAAAAAAAAAGAAAAAAAGAATTGTTACTTCTCATCTCTCTTACTGTCTCTCTGTCTTTATCTGTCCCTCTCTCTGAGTCTCTGTCAAAAAAAAAAAAGAGAGAAGGAAAAGCAATATGGAAATATCTTAAATAAGTTTTATTGTTTTTGTCAGATATTATTTAATATTTTTCATTAATATTTTAAAACTCATAATCTAGTTTTGTGTACCTGTTTTATTGTTATTATTTAAGTATTAAATGCATGAAGTAATAAACTACCTTTCGGTATATTGTTTTTTAATACTTAAAACGGCCATTAGGGCAGAGAACTGGTTGTTAAATTATTTGAATCCCACCACTACTAAGAACTAAGTGTGACTTAGTTTGGCTCAGACCAGGGGAAAGTCACTAAGATTGGCTACACACACACACACACACACACACACACACACACACACACACACACACACAGTGTTTGCACAGACAGTGTAAAACAAATCTTACTTGGAATTGTATCCTTTTTGTTTGTTTTTAGAATCATATTTTATGACCATCACATGCAAAAAGCAGCTAAGTGGGGGCTTTGGGAAGGGGAAAGGGCTCCATCCTGGGAGCCAGTCATCCTTTAATCAAATCAAGCATTACCTAAGGGCTAAATTTGATAAGGTGGGGATACAGCTGAAAATTAGGCAAACAGGTCGCTGCTCTCCTGGGGCTTATGTCTAGTGAGAATATTACCACCTTGAGTCACTGCCAACCTCTAGTTCTGTTACCTTGAATAAGGAACTTCTCCAGTCCCTATTTCGTAAAATAAACGGATCAGACTAGCGAATCTGCCACTCAAATTCCCAGCTCGGGACGTAACGCCCGCAGTTGTACCCAAACGCGGTGGGGGACGCTCCTGCGCACCGCGCAGAGGCGATCTGGACTCCCCGGCGCTGTTTAAGTCGGCAGAGCGTTTGCGTTCTGAAAGCACTTGTCCCTCACGGCGCTCCGTTCACCCCGCTGCTGCCGCCTCCCGCGGAGCCGGAGGAGGTGGAGCTGGCTCCGTCCCGGCTCCGGAGCGGGCTTGCAGCTGGGGAGGTGGCGCGGCGGGCCCCGGTGGCCGAGGCTCGGGCGGAGAGGCGGGGGAGGCTGGCAGGCAACGCCGGCAGCGCGGGGAGAGCGGTGCCTTGGGGTGGGCGCTTAGGGCGAGAGGAGTCCGCTCCATGCATGCGGGCCGATCCCGGCCCCTACGAGCCGCCGACATGAAGAAAGATGTGCGGATCCTGCTAGTGGGAGAACGTGAGTCCGCACACCGGGCTGGCGGAGGCCACCGCAGCTCCTGCCGCCCTGTCCCTGCTTCCCAGGCCCGAGCGCCCCTTGCCGCCCCGCTCTCCTCCATCCGCGCCTCCAACGCTCCGAGCCCCTTAACTCTTCCCTTTCGTCTGTCCGCAGGCGGCTCTTAACCTCCTACCTCACCTGGGCCCTCCTAAGACCTCCTTCCTTGTCCCCCAGTCGCCCTCCCAGGCCATGTCCCCGTTAGTCTCTGACCTCCCCGAGCCCCCCGCCCCGGCCTCATTCCTCCGAAGGCCCTCTCCTCCTTTCCTTTTCCAGTCCTTTTCTCCTGGGCCTCAGCGTTTCCCAGGCCGCCTTCCGTGGGGATTCCCTTGTCATTGCGAGGCAGGTGTTGGAACAGGCAGACTGACCAATTGGGACGGCGTGAACCAGCTCCCGGGAAAGCTAGGGGGAGGGGTGCAGAACCATTCGACTTGTGGGCAAGGTCAGGTTTCTGCTTTTTTTTTTTTTTTTTTTTTTTAATTGCGCGCAGTCTTCTCTCTAAATATTGACGCGAAGGTATGGAGCGTTTTTAGCAATATTTGTACTTTGAATTGGAGTAACTCCTGGTACACTCCATATTTCTTAAACATTTACTCTCAACTTCGTTATACAAGTGCTCAATAAATGAATAAATTATCTGGGGAGGGTGGCTACTCCCCCTTCTTTAGCATTATTTATTCCGTAGCTACTTGATAATTAACTTACAAGTAACAGGCACACATGAGACCTCTTAAGAGATATTCTCAGATTTCACCTTTTGAAAATATAATAAAGGAGAAAAACCTTTCGTTCACTGTTCTGGGGACTAACAGCAGAGACTTCTTGATTCAATTGGTAGGACTAAACTAAGAAAGTGGACTGGCAGGACTGATTGATTGTTTTAAAGTACATTAGTTAATGCTCTGCCATTGCTGATTTGAAGCATTCTATTCTAAACCCATTCCGTTCTAGAGTAGCCCCTCCTGGTCGCTGTGATACACTCACTCCCAAGGAAGAAAGCTAAGGCATTTGTTACTTTCTTCTGTAGTATTTTTTGATGTTCACTGAAATCTCTGTTCACCTGGTGTTTAGAGAAGTCCTTCTTTAGAAGCAGAAGTTACAAGTAAACTTAGCCAGTTTACTTTTTGATTTGCAGTTGTGAATTTTAGTCTTTTATTTATAACTATATCTTAATCTGTATTTTGCAAGTACTTCCTTGACAAAGTTCAGGAAGGTATAATTTAACATGTGATTCATTCTGATGCATTTGAAAAAGCAAGATAGGAAAAGCGAGTAGATGGTCTGCTTAAAAAACTGGTCCTTAACTGTATCATAAAATGGTTTTATAACATAGTAACTTTTACTACTAATTTAAAAAGCAAAATCCCTATGTTTAAATATAGGGAGTAATTGCATATAATCAGTCTGTAAACCACCTAATAGAAAGGCTATACATATATAAGATACAGTGTCAGTCTTAGGACATTTAAGTTAAAATGTTAACAGTATTATTTATTTAGAAATACAGTATATAAAAGAATTAAACATTTGTTAGAAAAATTACAAGCTATGTTCTGTAGAAATGAAAGTAAATACAAGAGCTGATAAAAGAGTACATGCAAGAGTTTTTTAACCATAAGGAGAAACTTGACACAAGAGAGTCTTAGGTTTTGAGAAAGACATTATTCTTTTTCTTTTTTTTTTTTTACAGAGACAGAATCAGAGAGAGGGACAGCTAGGGACAGACAGACGGGAAGGGAGAGAGATGAGAGCATCAATTCTTCCTTGTGGCACCTTAGTTGTTCAGTGATTGCTTTCTTATATGTGCCTTGACTTGGGGGGAGGGCTACAGCAGAGCTAATGACCCCTTGCCAATGACCTTGGGCTTCAAGCCAGCGACCCCGTGCTTAAGCTGGTGAACCCGTGCTCAAGCCAGATGAGCTTGTGCTCAAGCCAGCGAGCGACCTTGGGGTTTCAAACGTGGGTCCTCCGAGACCCAGTCTGGCAGTCTATCCACTGTACCACCACCTGGTCAGGTGGAAGACATTTTTCCTTAAAAGGGTGGTACCGAAAGCTTTAGGCCAGCTACCATATATGTAATTTCTTTTCATGTTTAAAAGTATTCGAGTTATACTTATTTGAAATATGTAGTTGTAATTAGTTATGTTAAGGATGGTATTTTGAGGTGAAATGTTTGAAGCATTACTTTTTGAGATTTAATTATGTATTTGACAGCTGTTAGCCTAGTTGTAGCTTTTTATTTTTTTTAAACTTTATTATTTGGCCAACAGAGCTGGATCATTTTGTCCCTTAAACATATATTTTCTTTATTTATTGATTTTAGAGAGAGAGAAAGGGAGGGAGAGCGAGAGAAACATCAGTTTGTCGTTCTACTTATTTATGCATTCATTGGTTGATTCTTGTATGTGCCCTGACTGGGGATCGAATCTGCAACCTTGGTGTATCCTGATGGTGTTCTAACCAGCTGAGTTACCTGGTCAAGGCCTAGCCATAGCACTTTAAATGCTAGGTAAATATAAGTGTGACCAAGGCTACTTTAAATAGTATTGGTCTAATAATGCGGATTTATTAGGAAAACCACTTTTTTAGGAAAAAGTGGTAGTGATTCAGTTTTTGTTTTAAGGTGTAAACTAGGCCTGACCTGTGGTGGCGCAGTGGATAAAGCATCGACCTGGAAGTGCTGAGGTTGCAGGTTCGAAACCCTGGGCTTGCCTGGTCAAGGCACATATGGGAGTTGATGCTTCCATCTCCTCCCCACCTTCTCTCTCTGTCTCTCTCTCCTCTCTCTCTCCCTCTCTGTCTCTCTCCTCTCTAAAATGAATTAAAAAAAAAAAAGGTGTAAACTAAGGGGATGGGGAAAAACAAAGGTAAAGGAGCGTCATTTCTGGTACTACTGAAAATGCTCGTTTCTTTTCTGTCATTTCAGTGCATTTTATTGCTGTTAGCATCCGTCCCTGAACCTCACAAGTAGCAGCTTCACTCACTGAAGTTCTCAAATAGTTATGAATGGTTTCAACATTCTGTTGCTAAACTTATACTGTCCTCTGAAGGTGAAAAGGACCTTTTCTTGGCCCATCCAGAATCTGGATTCTGACCCATCCAGGCTTTCCTGCAAATTAACTGCTTAATATTTGTTTAGTGGTTAGATCAGAGAAGTTAGACTATCTGTAAATTTTAAGGTGCTTATTTGGACAGAAAGCCAAAATGTTTTAAATGTCATCTGTTCCTTGTCTTAATTATTGAACATATTGAATACCATTCAAGCCAAAAGAAAAGTCAATTCCCAACTTGAAACAAAATAACATTTAAAAATCTTTTAAAATATGACCACACAAAACTTATTTTTAAGGTTTTAGCTTTTCATGATACAATTTTTTTTGCCAAAATTTGTATTTAACTAGATTTGTATTAGTATGCTTAAAAAATTCCTTGTTACAATAAAATTAGCAGGAACCTCATTACTCTCTTATCAGAATCATGTAGCTACATTAAAAGTACACAAGGTAGTTTTAGTTTAGTGAGGTCTTGTTTCAAATTAAGTTGAGATATAGATGTTTTCTCCTGGTCAGATTCATTAACAAAGTGGAACTGTTACATTTATTTATTTATTTATTTATTTATTTATTACAGAGACAGAGAGAGAGTCAGAGAGAGGGATAGATAGGGACAGAGACAGAAACAGAGAGAGATGAGAAGCATCAATCATTAGTTTTTTGTTGCGACACCTTAGTTGTTCATTGATTACTTTCTCATATGTGCCTTGACGGGGTTGGGGGGGAGGGTACAGCAGACCCAGTAACCCCTTGCCCAAGCCGGCAACCTTGGCTCCAAGTTGGTGAGCTTTGCTTAAATCAGATGAGCCCGCACTCAAACTGGCAACCATGGGGTCTTGAACCTGGGTCCTCCACATCCCAGTCTGAGGCTCTATCCACTGCGCCACTGCCTGGTCAGGCTGTTACCCTATTTTTTTTTTTTTTTTTTTTTTGTATTTTTCTGAAGTTGGAAACGGAGGCAGTCAGACAGACTCTCACATGCACCCGACTGGGATCCACCCGGCATGCCCACCAGGGGGCGATGCTCTGCCCATCTAGGGTGTTGCTCTGTTGCGACCAGAGCCATTCTAGTGCCTGAGGCAGAGGCCACAGAGCCATCCTCAGCGCACCGGGCCAACTTTGCTCCAGTGGAGCCTTGGCTGCGGGAGGGGAAGAGAGAGACAGAGAGGAAGGAGAGGGGGAGGGGTGGAGAAGCAGATGGGCGCTTCTCCTGTGTGCCCTGGCCGGGAATCGAACCCGGGACTCCTGCACGCCAGGCCGACGCTCTACCAGTGAGCCAACCTGGCCAGGGCCCTGTTACCCTTTTTTAAATGAATCTGAGAGCTCTTAAGTGATTTGTCTGTTTAGTTTATTAACAAAAACTTTGACAAACTAGTTCAAGTTTGGCCTAGGCTTTTGAAATATCTCCTTGACTGGTCTTCCTGCTTCTAATTTTGTTCATTTTCCATGTAGCAGACATCATCATCTTTAAAAAGTATCTTAGATCCTGTTACCCACTTTTAAATTTTGCAGATGATGTCTGCTTTTACTTAGAATAAAGTCCAAACTTTTTTTTTTTTTTGAGCTAGAGGTGAAGGGAGAGAGATGAGAAGCATCAACTAGTAGTTGTTCATCGATTGCTTCTCATCTTGATGGTGTGGGGGTGGTTTGGGGAGCCCAATCTGAGTCAGTGACCTCTTACTCAAGCCAGCGACCTTGGGGCTTAAGCCAGCAACCTTGGGATCATGTTTATGAGCCCATGCTTAAGGTGGCGAACTCAGGATTTCAAACTGGGACCTCAGCGTCCCAGGTTGACACTGTATCCACTGTGCCACCAGTCAAGCTAAAGTCCAAACTTTTTAGTGGAGGTTTACAAAGTCCTTCCTAATCTGGTCCTTGTTTTACTCACATTACTCTCTTGTTCACTGCTTTCTCTGCAAGAAGGCCCTGACCCAGGCATTATCTCCACTCCTCTGCATATTTATTTGTTTGTTTTTGTTCTTCCTTGGGCTAAAAGTAAACTTCATGAGGGCAGGGGATTTGTCTTGTTTATTGCAATATCCCTAGTGCCTTCAATATGCTTGGCACAAAGTAGGCACTCAAATAGTTGTTGAAAGAGTGAATGAATTCAGGCTCGTTCAGCTTATTTAGACTTGCCTTATTTTCCAGACCACTCCTCTCCGTCATAAAAATTTGATCCTTCTCATTTCTTAAATCCAGTCCAATATGGTTGTTAAGATTGGAAGGGGCAGCATTCCTCCAGTCTCTGGTTCCATGTCCTTAGCTTTGTTTTGTGTGGGAGATTTCTGTATTTTGGCAATAAAGTAACTTAGAGTGATAATGCCATGTCTATTCCATGACTTGGCTGCCAGGAATTATAGTCTTTGCCAAAAGAGATCAACTTGTCTTTGAAACCCCAGAGGTCATTTTAGAGATTTGAAGGTGGGGGAAAGAGTCTTTAGGTATAGGCTAGGGCTAAGAGTCAGAGAGACTTCAGGAATAAGCTAGTAGGTGTTTTAGAAAATAACTTTCTAAGATCATTTTAAAGCTATATAACTCTCTTAAAATTTTTTTTTTATTGATTGATTTGAGAGAGAGAAAAAAACATTGACTTGTTGTTTCACTTATTCATGCATTCATTGGTTGCTCCTTGTATGTGCCTTGACGGGGGGGATGGAACCTGCAACCTCGGTGTGTGGGGACGATCCCCCAACCAGTTGAGCTACTTCTTCAGGATAATCCATATAGCTTTCCATTCTGGTCTTTGTTAGAATGATATTTGAAGATTAAACTGCTCAGTTTCATTCATTCATACTATGTTTAGTGTGTGTGTGATTTTCTGACCAAGGATGTATAAGCATCCTTTCTCCAGGTATTTTTTGCTCCTCTGGCATCAAATGGGCAGAGATGTGGATCTGGTACAGAGAGGGACTAACCACAGCATTAGACCTTCTGCAGGCCCACATCATCTGCATATGGTCCATAAAATTTTCCTTTGGACCAGTGATCAGCCATTTCCCTCAATGCTAAAGTTTTTCATTTAAAATATGTCCATAGAGGCCCTGGCCGGTTGGCTCAGTGGTAGAGCGTCGGCCTGGTGTGCAGAAGTCCTGGGTTCGATTCCCGGCCAGGGCACGCAGGAGAAGCGCCCATCTGCTTCTCCACTCCTCCCCCTCTCCTTCCTCTCTGTCTCTCTCTTCCCCTCCCACAGCCGAGGCTCCATTGGAGCAAAAAGATGGCCCGGGCGCTGGGGATGGCTCCTTGGCCTCTGCACCAGGCGCTAGAGTGGCTCTGGTCAGGACAGAGCGACGCCCCGGAGGGGCAGAGCATCGCCCCCTGGTGGGCAGAGCTTCGCCCCTGGTGGGCGTGCCGGGTGGATCCCGGTGGGGCGCATGCGGGAGTCTGTCTGACTGTCTCTCCCCGTTTCCAGCTTCAGAAAAATACACACACAAAAAAAATATATGTCCATAGAGCCTGACCTGTGGTGGCGCAGTGGATAAAGCGTCGACCTGGAAATGCTGAGGTCGCCAGTTCGAAACCCTGGGCTTGCCTGGTCAAGGCACATATGGGAGTTGATGCTTCCAGCTCCTCCCCCCTGTCTCTCCTCTCTCTCTCTCTCTCTCTCTCTCTCTCTGTCTCTCTCTCTCTTCCTCTCTCTCTCCTCTCTAAAATGAATAAATAAAAAAATAAAAAAATAAAAAAAATAAAATATATCCACAGTTTCCCTCCTCCTCCCTGTGTATTCTAATTACAATAATTTAGGAAGAGCCAACAAGGCTTCTTAATAAAGAAGCGAGTAAAAATGAGGAGTAGGTCCCTTTGAAGCACGCATTGTTTGTTATCAAGAAAAATCGCCAGTATGATTGGTAGGGCAGTAATTGGAACCAAAAAATATTATTTCCGCTTCATGAATATAAGGAATTTTCTGTCATTTAGAACTAGATGTTCAAAGGATGTGATGAAAAGACAAAGAAATTTTTAGCCTGGATAAATCTAGATAATTTTTTCTATAGTCATGAATGATGTTTTCCATGCATGACCTACTTAGAAGCATGGAGTCTGAGACAGAACTGTGGCGTGTTGAACTGAATCAGAAGCCTTCTGTCCTTGAATAATTGTGGCCATACTTTCTGTTTTTATAGATTGCTTCAGTATTTGTTAGGTGAAATAGGAGATATAGAGATCATCATATGGCTAACAAAGGATAGTATTTTTGTCCTTCATATTAATATTTATATTAAATGCTGTATACTTATCTTTTCATATATAATTTTAAATTAAATTTATTTATATTTGTTATAAAACAGTATCATAAAATATACTGTATTTTATGGTAAATGTAAAAATTTAATTGGTACAGTAATTAGAGAAGAGCTTAGAATTTTGTTCCTTTACAGAAATAATTTTTATTTTCTTATCAGTTAAAAGTATGTGCTGCTTATACTCATATCTGCCATTTTTTAAGGGACCTTTTTAGTGTAGGCTTATATAAATATTTCTTAAAATTTTAAAATTCTAAAATGTTTTTCTTATCTTTAAGGCACTCATTTATTTCTCAATTAAAATTAGCTTAGGCCCCGGCTGTGTTGCACAGTGGATAGAGCATCATCCTGGCAGTTGTGGGTTTGATCCCTGGTCAGGGCATGTAGGAGAAGCAGTCAATGAGTGCACGCCTAAATGGAACAACTAAGTGGAACAATGAGTTGATGCTTCTTACTCTCTCTCTCTTTCTCCGTTTCCCCCCCCCCCCTCAAGTCAATGGAAGATTAAAATAAGCTTAAAAGTAGCCTATTTTATTTTTAAACCTGCTTTATTATTATTATTATTATTATCTTTTTTGGTGTTCTCACGGAAGGTTTGGTAGGTAGGCATAAGGGAAGCAAAAAGCCCTAGATTAGTGTCACTTAGGCATCTTTTTTTTTAAGATTTTATTGACTGTAGAGAGAAGGGTGAGAGAGAAAGGGAAAGGAAGGGGATGGGAGGGAACGGAAGCATCAACTTATAGTAGTTGCTTCTCGTAAGCGCCTTGATAGGGAAAGCCCAGGGTTTCGAACCGGCAACCTTAGCATTCCAGGTTGACACTATCCACTGCGCCACCACAGGTCAGCACACTTAAGCATTACTTAACTAAATTACATATGTGTAATCTTTTATTAGTTAAAGTATCTGTCATCTCACTGCTCTTCCATAAATAAACCCAAAATGATTCTAATGAAAACATACTTATTTTCTCCCAGGTTCACTGTAATCTGTTTCTCTTGCTCTAATTTTGAACTTGTTTGAAGAAGAAAATTGCTCTTGGGTTTTTATGTGGGAAAGATTTGTGTTCTTTGATTCTTTTTAAAAACTTTTTCCATTGATTTGAGAGAGAGAACCATCAACTTGCCATTCTACTTACTTGTTCCATTAAGTTGTATGCTCATTGCTTGCTTCTCCTACATGTCCTGACTGGGAATGGAACCCACGACCTCAGTACACTGGACAAAGCTTTATCCACTGAGCCAGTGGCCCAGGCAAAACCTATTTATCTATTTTTTTTCATTGATTAGAGAGAGAGAACATCAACTTTTTGTTCCACTTAGTGTTTCAGTTAATTGTGCACTCATTGGTTGCTTCTTGTATGTGCCCTGATTGAACCCATGGCCTCAGTATGCCAGGATGACACTCTATCCACAGTGGCCAGGGCATATGTTCTTTGAATTTTGTTTTTCATTTTTAATTTTTTTTATTTTAATTTTTTTTAAGGACACTTTTTTTTAATTTTTAATTTTTAATTTTTATTTTTTTTTTATTTTTTACAGAGACAGAGAGTGAGTCAGAGAGAGGGACAGACAGGGACAGACAGACAGGAACGGAGAGAGATGAGAAGCATCAATCATTAGTTTTTTATTGCGCGTTGCAACACCTTAGTTGTTCATTGATTGCTTTCTCATATGTGCCTTGACCGCGGGCCTTCAGCAGACCGAGGAACCCCTTGCTGGAGCCAGCGACCTTGGGTTCAAGCTGGTGGGCTTTTTGCTCAAGCCAGATGAGCCCGCGCTCAAGCCGGTGACCTCGGGGTCTCGAACCTGGGTCCTATGCATCCCAGTCCGGTGCTCCATCCACTATGCCACCGCCTGGTCAGGCAAAGACACTTTTTTTTTAAAAGATTTTATTTATTAACTATAGAGAGGGGAGAGAGAGAGAGAGAGAAGGGGGGAGGAGCAGGAAGCATCAACTCCCATATGTGCCTTGACCAGGTAAGCCCAGGGTTTTGAACCGGCAACCTCAGCATTTCCAGGTTGACTCTTTATCCCACTGCGCCACCACAGGTCAGGCTCATTTTTTATTTTTGAGAGAGAGAGAAACTGGCAGAAAGAGAGATGAGAAGCATCAACTCATAGTTGCATCACTTTAGTTGTTCATTGATTGCTTCTTACATGTGCGTTCATGGGGGAGGTGGTGCTCAAGCCGAGCCATTGACCCCTTGCTCAAGCCAGTGGCCTTGGGGCTCAAGCCAGTGATCCCATGCTCAAGCTGTCGAGCCTGTGCTCAAGCCAAATGAACCCTCGCTCAAGCCAGCGACCTCAGGGTTTCAAACCTGGGACCTCAGCGTCCCAGGTCAATGCTCTATCCACTGTGCCACCACTGGTCAGGCTGTTCTTTGATTTTTAAAAGACCTTTTACTATACAATTTCCTCAGAAACTAGATGGAATTGTTTTATTATAGTGAATGCTAAGTTGCCTCATATTCTCTATTAAGGCAAGATATGAATGGATAAATAAATAAATTTACCAGCGCAGTGGATAAAGCATCGACCTGGAAATGCTGAGGTCGCCGGTTCGAAACCCTGGGCTTGCCTGGTCAAGGCACATATGGGAGTTGATGCTTCCAGCTCCTCCCCCTTCTCTCTCTCTGTCTCTCTCTCCTCTCTAAAATGAATAAATAAAATAAAATAAAATAAATTTTAAAAATTTAAAAGGTAGTATTCATATAAGTAAATTAAATTGAAGTATTCCCACTCTTGTGCCACTGTCTTGTATGTCTTTGTGATCAAGCATAAGCAAAGCTCGTTAATTGATGTAGTCTTTACAATACCTCCTGTCCTGCCAGGGTGTTTCCTTTCCTGGCTCTGAGGCCTGCCCTGTTGGGATAGACCTGATGGCAGGTTTGTACTTTGGCAATAGTTTGCTGCTATATTGGCAACCAGAACTGCCTTGAAGAGCTGAGCTGTGAAGAATTTGTATTTCCTTAGAATATTGGTCTTTCTTTTCTGCAGATATCACTGGGGGTGTAGGGAAAAGCAGAAAAAAACAATGGCCAGAAAAGGGTTGTTCTAATAAGTTTTAAGAAGAGAGGTGGCCCTGGCCAGTGGCTCAGTGGATAGAACATTGGCCTAGTGTATGGACATCTTGGATTTGATCTCTGGTCAGGGCACCCAGGAGAAGCAACCATCTGCTTCTCTCCCCTTTTTCTCCCCCTTCTCTTCTTTCCTTCCTGCAGCCAGTGGCTTGACTGGTTTGAGCGTGACAACCAGGCACTGAGGATAGCTCAGTTGGTCCAAGCACATCAGCCTCGGGCACTAAAAACAGCTTAAGCCATTTTTACTCGAGCATCAGCCCCAAATGGGGATTGATGGGTGGATCTCAGAGCACATGTAGGAGTCTACCTCACTATCTCCCCTCCTCTCATTTAAAAAGAAAAGAAAACAAACAACAAAAAATATATATATAGAGAGAGAAGTGAGGCCCTGGCTGGTGGCTCATTGGATAGAGTCTTAGCCAGGCGTATGAATGTACTGGGTTTGATTCCCTGTCAGGGCACACAGGAGAAGCAACCATCTGCTTCTTCCCACCTTCTCTTCCTCTTCCTCTCCCGCAGCCAGTGGCTCAATTGGTTTGAGTGTGGCCCTGGGCACTGAGGATAGCTTGGTTGAGCCAAGTGCATCAGCCTTAGGTGCTAAAAATGGCTCGGTACTTGAGCATCGGCTTCAGGTGGGGTTGCTGGGTGGATCCTGGTCAGGGCACATGTGGAAGTCTGCCTCAATATCTCCCCTCCTCTCACCTTAAAAAAAAAAAAAGAAGAAGAGTGTGAGAAAGAATTGTAGGGTTGTGGTGAGGGAGGAGACTTCAAAGTAACGGAACACCCATTGAAAGCCTGAATTTCACTAAGGGATTCGAAGTGAGTCTGATTAAGGAGAACAAGCCCTTAACTTTGTTTTCTTTTTTTTGTATTTTTCCGAAGCTGGAAACGGGGAGAGACAGTCAGACAGACTCCCGCATGCGCCCCCCCGGGATCCACCCGGCATGCCCACCAGGGGCGAAGCTCTGCCCACCAGGGGGCGATGCTCTGCCCATCTAGGGTGTTGCTCTGTTGCAACCAGAGCCATTCTAGTGCCTGAGGCAGAAGCCACAGAGCCATCCTCAGTGTGCCGGGCCAACTTTGCTCCAATGGAGCCTTGGCTGCGGGAGGGGAAGAGAGAGACAGAGAGGAAGGAGAGGGGGAGGGGTGGAGAAGCAGATGGGCGCTTCTCCTGTGTGCCCTGGCCGGGAATCGAACCCAGGACTTCTGCACGCCAAGCCGACGCTCTACCACTGAGCCAACCGGCCAGGGCAAGCCCTTACCTTTCTTGGAAGCTAGTAGGCCTTTTGACATTGGTGATTGACATAATTTTGATTATTTGTTTTAACACTGTGAACTGTTAAAAGTTGGGCAGGTTTCTTCTGAAACTGTTGAGGGCCTTGGATGATGGGATACAAGTGAAATTTTAAAGAGGTATTTCTGAAAAGTGAATTATGAGAAGGATCACATCTAAAGGGTGTTAAGGTAGACAGAATTCTCAAGGACCAAGCAAGCCTGAAAATTGTTTTCCTTTTGATTACCAAGGAGCACCTGAGTTATAAAGTGTCTAATTCATTTTTTTCCATTGCTAACATAGAAGATGAGGAGAAGAATGTAGAGATGTATAAGGTATTTAGGAGAGTTCTTCAGAAATGGATAAATTTCTGGGAACATCTGTGTTGGTGGAAGTTTTGGGATTTTGGAGACACTAGGGAAAAAACAGACGTCTCTACAGGGGCCAGGAAGGCCCAGAATTACAAAGGTCACAGGAACTGTACAGCCATTAGATCTTCTAAAAGGTTTGTTTTAAGTACTTGGGAGTTACACTACTTACTAAAATAAATTACATAAAGTACAGGGCCCTGTAGACTTGATTGGGCTTCACAGAAGCGGTATTCTCCTGGCTGATAAGCCAGAGAGCTCTCCCCCAAATGTGTGCTTGCTCCGCAGCATCACTTGCCAGGAAGAAGAAAGTAGGCAGGAGGTCCAGGTTCTGGGTTTCCTGAAGCTGCATGAAGAAGACAGTGGCATGGTTCATTTTAAATAAGACAACTTTTGCCTCCATTGTGCATAATGATGTGGCATTAGGATGCTGAGATGGATACTACCTTGAGATAGTGGAAGGTTTGGGGTTGCTGGGACCCAGAACAAGACTGTAATGAGAGGAGTTATTCAAGGAAAAAAGTTATGAAATGCTAAATATGTTATCAAGTTCTAGAAATTCCTGGACCCCATATTGGCTTGGTGAGTCCCACTTGGTTTTTTTGTTTTGTTTTGTTTTTTGCATTTTTTTTTTTTTTGGACAGAGACAGAGAGGGGCAGATAGGGTCAGACAGACAGAAAGGGAGAGAGATGAAAAGCATTAGTTCTTGCCTGACCAGGTGGTGGTGCAGTGGATAGAGCATCGGACTGGGATGTGGAGGACCTAGGTTCGAGACCCCAAGGTCGCCAGCTTGGCGCGGGCTCATCTGGTTTGAGCAAAGCTCACTAGCTTGGATCCAAGATCGCTGGCTTGAGCAGGGGGTTACTCGGTCTGCTGTAGACCCACGGTCAAGGCACATATGAGAGAGCAATCAATGAACAACTAAGGTGTTGCAACGAAAAACTAATGATTGATGCTTCTCATTTCTCTCCGTTCCTGTCTGTCTGTCCCTGTCTATCCCTCTCTCTTACTCTCTCTCTGTCTCTGTTAAAAAAAAAGAAAAAGAAAAGCATCAGTTCTTTGTTACAGCTCCTTAGTTGTCCAGTGATTACTTTCTCATATGTGCCTTGACTGGGGGGCTACAGCAGAGCGAGTGACTCCTTGTTCAAGCCATTGACCTTGGGGTCAAGCAAGTGACCTTGGAATTCTAGCCAGAGACCTTTGGGCTCAAGCCAGCCACCATGGGGTCATGTCTGTGATCCCGCTCTCAAGCCAGCAAACCCTTGTTCAAGCTGGTGAGCCTCTGCTCAAGCCGGCGACCTCAGACCTCAGGGTCTTGAACCTAGGTCCTCCACATCCCAGTCTGACACTATATCTATCTACTGTGCCACTGCCTGGTCAGGCAGTCCCACTTGTTCTTATAGATAGATGAATATTTGTGCCAAATCACTTTCCCATACACAATCAGATAAGAGATAGAATTTCAAAATCTGTCTGCCATTTCCAGGCTGTTACCAGGTATGTGGCCTGATGAAACTTGTACTTTTTTGTCTGTTATATAGGCATGTTTTCTAGGTGTACTATAGGATATCAGTGTTTTTCAACTGCTAGTCCACAGATACGGGTTTACCAGAAATTTCATGCAGGTCCCAAAAAGAGTTAACTACCCTGATGTTGTATGAAGATTATCTGGTGTGAAATTTCTGGCAGATCGGCAGAAGTCCTCAGAAGGGCAGTTGAAAAACACTGGGATAGTTTATATTAATTGTATAATATAAGCATTGATACTATCTAGTCCATTTATTTTATTTTATTTATTTATTTTTTTGTGGCAGAGACAGTCAGAGAGAGGGACAGATAGGGACAGACAGACAGGAAGGACGAGAGATGAGAAACATTAATTCTCCGTTGCGGTTCCCTAGTTGTTCATTGATTGATTTCTCATATGTGCCTTGACTGGGGGCTACAGCAGACCAAGTGACCCTTGGCTCGAGCCAGCGACCTTGGGCTCAAGCTGGTGAGCCTTGCTCAAATCAGATGAGCCCATGCTCAAGCTGGCGACCTTGGGGTCTTGAACCTGGGTCCTCTGCATCCCAGTCTGACGCTCTATCCACTGCGCCACCACCTGGTCAGGCCATTTATTTTTAACTGATGAGAAAATTGAGGCCCAGAGAGAGTAAGTGACAACTCAGGGTCACACTATTAATGACAAAGCTGGTTCCCAAATTCACATTTTATGGCTCTCTGTAGTGCTCACTACTCTCCTCTAATTCAAACTCATCATCATCATCATAACAACTACCTCATGTATATTTAATGTGTGTCAGGTTTTGTCCTAAGCATTATATATGTCATCTTAATTCATTATCTTAACTAATTCAATGAAGGTTTTCAGCACCATATTTTTTTTTCCAGCACCATATTTTATAGACAAATAAATTGAGACTTGATGACTTGCCTGAAGAAACACAGGTCGTAAGTGCTAGAACTAAGATTTCAGTCCAGTTCTTTCTGATTCCAAAGACTAGTCCTTTCCTCTTTTTTTGCTGAAATATTTTTTTAAAAGGTATAAAGAATAATACAATAATGCCTATCTCCCAGCTTAAGAAATAAAACAACCAATAAGGTGAAGCCCCCTCCCCATTGCTTTTCCCTTTCTCTCCCTCCAGAGTAGCCAAGCACAGAATTTCAAATCTGTGCCCTTTCCCACTAAGCCATACAGCTCCATTTTCTAAGTGCACTTTTTGGGAGCTAGGGATTCAACAGTGAACAAGAAAGACAAGGTCCTTGCGTTTGTGGAGTTTCCTGTGGGTGATGGTGAAATACTTGCTCGTTAGTCTTTCTAGAGATGCTCAGTAGCGAGTAGGAAATACAGGTTTCCACCAAGGTCAGCTAGGGAGTCATTTAGGAAACCACTGGTACTATTCTGGAAGGTTGCCTAGGTATCACACAGGCACAATATGTTTTAAGAATGTACATGCCTTAACTAATTATTCATTTTTTTTCTTTTATGAGCTTGTTATTTCCTGCTATGTTTCGAGACATCTGGGAGAAATATCGTTAGATATTCCATTCTTCTCTTGCACTTTCCTGTCCTCACTTCCTTTTTTTTTTTTATTTTAAAATTTTTTATTTATTGAATTTTAGAGAGAGAGAAATGGGGGGGGAGAAACATTGATTTGTTGTTCAACTTATTCATGCTGTCACTGGTTGACTCTTGTGGGTGCTTTGATTGGGGATTGAACCCACAACCTTGGCATGTCGGAACAGCGCTCTACCCAACTGATCTTCCCTGCCAAGGCGCCTTTCCTTTTCTTTTTTTTTTTTTTTTTTGAGACAGAGAGAGAGACAGACAGACAGAAAGGGAGAGAGATAAGAAGCATCAATTCTTCCTTGTGGCACCTTAGTTCACTGATTGCTTTCTCATATGTGCCTTGACGGGGGGGGGGGGTACAGCAGACCGAGTAACCCCTTGCTCAAGCCAGTGTGACCTTGGGCCCAAGCTGGTGAGCTTTGCTCAAACCAGATGACCCCACGCTCAAGCTGGCGACCTCGGGGTCTCGAGCCTGGGTCCTCCGCATCCCAGTCCGACACTCTATCCACTGCACTACTACCTGATCATGCTTTGCTATGATCTTATGTGGCAGTTTTATCTGTTGTTTAATACATTTTCCATGTTATCCCCACTTAAGATGTGGTCCAGGTAGGTGGCAAGTATGTCTGAGTGGAACCCTCACTCTTGGATAGAAGATCTATTACAGTGCTTCTCAGGTTTTTGAGCCATCACATCCTTTTATAAATATAAAACTTTCATCCGCGCTGTGTTCTCACAATTTCTGGACACTAACTGGGTGTCCTACAAATTTTTTTTCTTTTTCCTTTTTAGGCGAGAGGAGGGGAGATAGTGAGGCAGAATCCCATATGCGCGCCACCAGAATCCACCCGTCAAACCCTATCTGGGTTTAATGCTCAAGTACCGAGCTTTCTTTTTTTCTTTTTTTCTTTTTTGTATTTTTCCGAAGTAAGAAGTGAATGGGGGGGCACTGACAGACTCGTGCGTGCACCCGACCGAGATCCACCCGGCATGCCCACCAGGAGGCGATGCTTGGCCTCCCTGGGGCGTTGTTCTGCTGCAATCAGAGCCATTCTAGCACCTAAGGTGGAGGCCATGGAGCCATCCTCAGTGCCGGGGCCAACTTTGCTCCAGTGGAGCCTTGGCTGCGGGAAGGGAAGAAAGAGAGAAAAAGAAGAGGGAGAAGCAGATGGGTGCTTCTCCTGTGTGCCGTGGCCGGGAATTGAACCCCGGGACTTTCACACACTCTACTGCTGAGCCAACTGGTGAAGGCACAAGCTATTTTTAGCACCTGAGGCTGAGAGCTCCTATGGAGCTCTATCCTCAGCGCCTGTGGCCATGTTTGAACCAATCAAGCCACTGGCTTTGGGAGAAGAGGAAGAAAAGGGGAAGAGGAATGGAGGAGAGAAGCAGAAGCTTCTGCTGTGTGCCCTGACCAGGAATTGAACCCAGGACGTCTATATGCTAGACTGATACTCTGTCTAGTGAGACACCGGCCAGGGGTGGGTGTCCTACAATTCAATTGAATTTTGACACTAAGTGTCCTGAGCTAGCATCAAATCCCACAAGTTAGAGGTCAAGCTTTCCAACAAGATTACCCTGACTTTATTTATGTTTTTCAGTGAGAGAGAAAGAGAGAGGGGGGGACAGATAGGAATAGACAGGCAAGAAGGGAGAGAGATAAGATGCATCAATTCTTCGTTTCAAGACCTTAGTTGTTCATTGATTACTTTCTCATATGTGCCATTACCAGGGGGCTCCAGTTGAGCCAATGACCCATTGCTTAAGCCAGTGATAATGGGGTCACGTCTGTGATCCCATGCTCAAGCCAGCAACCCTGTGTTCAAGCCAGCGACCTTGAAGTTTTTAATTTGGGTCCTCTGCGTCCCAGGCCAATGCACTATCCGCTGCTCCACCACCTGGTCAGGAAAGATTACCCTGACTTTAAATAGCAGCTGCAAAGTAGAGACCCCAGACAATCCATCCTTCTTCATGGCTGAGTACAAATTTGGGGCTTCCCATAACTCCCTCAAGTTTAATAATTCACTAGATAGAATGACTCACAGAATTCAGAAAAGGAGTATACTCACGATTACACAAATGAGCCGCCAGATGGAGTATGCTGGGCAATGTCTGAAAGGGTCCAGAACTTGTTGGTGTGGGGTCAGAGTGCACTACCTTCCTGACACATCAATGTTCAACTAGCAAGCTCCTCTGAGCTTCAGTGTCCAGAGTTTCTATATGGGGCTTCATTATGTAGACATGATTTATTAAATCATTGGCTACATGATTCATTAAATATCTAGCACCTTCCCCCTTTCTGGAGGTTTTGGGGTAGGGCTGAAAATTCCAGCCCTATAATCACCTGGTTGCTTTTTCTGGTAACCAGTCTCCATCTTGAAGCTGTCTAGGCCCTCCCTTACCCCCAGTGAGTCACTGCATGATGATAAACTCAAGTATGGATGGAAGAGGCTAACAAAAGACACTCCTATCACTTAGGAAATTCCAAGGGATTTTGAAGCTCTGTGCCAGGAACTGGGGATAAAGATCAGATGTATTCTTTATTATTTCACAGCCTCCTTTAATATTATTAGAAATTGAAACATTAATTTTTTTTTTTTTTTGTGGCAGAGACAGGGAGAGTCAGAGAGAGGGACAGATAGGGACAGACAGACAGGAAGGAAGAGAGATGAGAAACATCAAGTCTTTGTTGCGGTTCCTTAGTTGTTCACTGATTGATTTCTCATATGTGCCTTGACCGGGGGTGGGAGGTGGGGGGAGGCCACAGCAGACTGAGTGGCCCCTTGCTCAAGCCAGCAACCTTGGGCTCGAGC
This sequence comes from Saccopteryx leptura, assembly GCF_036850995.1. Lineage (NCBI taxonomy): Eukaryota > Metazoa > Chordata > Mammalia > Chiroptera > Emballonuridae > Saccopteryx > Saccopteryx leptura. The sequence goes on from NC_089504.1 coordinate 338,239,045, forward strand.
CAGCGACCATGGGGCCATGTCTATGATCCCACTCTCAAGCCAGCGACCCCTTGTTCAAGCTGGTGAGCCTCCGCTCAAGCCGGCAACCTTGGGGTCTCGAACCTTGGTCCTCCACATCCCAGTCCGATGCTCTATCCACTGCACCACTGGCTGGTCAGGCAACATTATTTTTTACTAAAAGAGGAAAAGCAATTTTAGAACTTTTTTTGTTTATTTCATTGATTTTTTTTTTTAGAGAAAGAGGAAGACAGAGTGACAGAGACAAACATCAATCTGTTCCTGTCTGTGCCCTGACAGGGGATCGAACTGGCAGCCTCTGTGCTTCGGGCAATGCTCTAACCAGCCAAGCCATGTGGCCAGGGCTAGAACTCTTATTGCCTCAGCAGTTACCTGCTAGTCATAGTTCTTCAATTGCTCTTAAGAAAAGTTTGGAAAAGAGGAGTTCCAGAATCTTTGGGAGGTGGGACTAATTTTTCAAGTGAGAGTGTTGAAGCTATAGCAATAATACTGTGTTTGGGCAAGGTGAAATCTGAAATAGTTCATTCAGTCTATTTAATGCTCTAGTGATCCTCCCAGGTGTATAAAATTAAAAATTTGATTCATTATCCAAGTGTTTTCAAATAATGTGGTTATTATGTTAATCTAAATCCATGCATGTTAAGTATGTATCTTATATTTAGTTTGATATGTTATGTGACACGAGAATAGTTCAAAGGTGGAGGGGGAAGGCTATGGGATGTCTTTAGTAGCCCTGGGATGTCTTTAGGGATGAGGTAGAATTTGAGGTGTCCTTGAGAGATGGTTAGTATTTGGAAAAATAGAGTGAAGAGAGGGAATGGTATTTTAGACAAAGAAAAACCAGGCAGGATTCATCATAGCTTGTTTGTACTTAAACAGAGTGGGTTGGCCTTATTTGAGCAAATTATAAATTTGGGGAATAATGGAAATGAGATGAAATAAATGAGCTGTGTTAAATTATGTATGCTTTTCAAAGGCCAGTAGAATAGCTTCACCTTGACATGGCAGGTAATTGACAGTCAAGGAAGGCTTTTGATGAGAGGAGTTAGGAAATGAATAGAATGTGTAAGAAACATGAGCTGCATTTGTATTGTTGATAGGTTGATGAGAGGAGAAATTGGAGAAGGGGGTAGAAAGTTGGGAACTGGGAGGTGTTTCAGTAAAAGTACCATAGAGAAAAGTGGGAACTGAGAAGAAGGAATGAATATTAAAAATTTCAAAGGAAAATTTGACAGAATTTGAATGCTAAGTACAGAGGAAGTGTGAATCAAGATGGTTACAGTTTTTGAACTTTTGCTTTTTATCTTCTGTATAGAAAGAGTGTTTTTTACTGTTGAAAAATTTAAAATCTGTTGGAATATCATCTCCATGAAAGTTGAAAAAGTAGGGAAGGTGGCCCTGGCCAGTTGGCTCAGCAATAGAGCTTCGGCTCGGCTTGTGGAAATCCTGGGTTCAATTCCCAGCCAGGGCACACAGGAGAAGCGTCCATCTGCTTCTCCACCCCTCCCCCTTTCCTTCCTCTCTGTCTCTCTCTTCCCCTCCCACAGCCAAGGCTCCCTTGGAGCAGGGTTGGGCCCTGGCGCTGAGGATGGTTCTGTGGCCTCTGCCTCAGGCGCTAGAATGGCTCCAACTGCAGTGGAGCAATGCCCTAGATGGGCAGAGCATCACCCCCTGGTGGGCATGCTGGGTGGATCTCGGTCAGGCCCATGCGGGAGTCCGTCTTTCTGCTCTCCGCGCTTCTCACTTCTGGGGGGGGGGCTAAGGAAGGCCTTGATGAATGGTACCCCAGCACCTGGAATAGTGCCTGGCATGGAGAAGTGCTCAAGAAATATTTGTTGAAGGGATAAGGGGTGAAAGCATGCATTTTGTGTGTCAACCTTTAGGTAAATTTCAGTTGCAATCTGTAAATTTAGAGTATGCCAGTTTTTACCACCAGAAATGACTTTAAAAATAGTATTTGTTGCTCTGGCTGGGTAGCTCAGTTGGTTTGAGCACTGTCCTGATATGCTAAGATTACGGGTTCGTTCCCTTGTTGGGACACATGCAGGAATCAACCAATGATGCATAAATAAGTGGAACAACAAATTTATGTTTTTCTCTCTTTCTTTCTCTCTCCCTTCCTCCCTCCCTCTTTCCTACTTCCTCCCTCTCCAATAAGTTTTTTTAAAAGTAAATTGGAACAGTTTGAGCCTCCAAATAGTGACAGTAATAGATTATAAACCATAGAATAATCCATGAGACCATGTTAATATGAATCAGAAGGGAAATTTTTTCTTACAATAGAATGCAAAGTAACGTTTCAGAAGGGTTGACAGAAATAGAAAATTTCAGGCAAGAATCAGGAATGGCTGCTAAAATCAGTAGGCAAAAATTTAATGAGAAGGAGGATAGTTATATAGTCCCAAAGTATCTCCTCATAAGATATTAATTACGAAAGGAAAAATAGTCACTGTGCAGTAGAGAAACCTGGCAGGCACCACCTCCTCCAAGTGATGACAGCCAGCATCCCCGCTGATGGGGCAAAATCAACATGATCCCTCCTCTGCTATGATGCACTGAGAAGGGTGCAGTATCACTTCTGGGGTATTTCTTTCAAAAATACAAAATCGGAAGTTAATCCTGAGATAACATCATACAAACCCAACTGAGGGATATTTCACAAAATAAATAGCTTGTATTCTTCAAAAATCTTTAGGTCATGGAAGATAAAAAAGATTGAGGAACTGTTCTAGATTGAGACTAAAGAGATATGACAATCAGATGCACTATTTGATCCTGGACAGAAAATAAAAGATTTTTCTTTTTTATAAAAGATAACAGTGGGACAAATGTGAGATGTGATAAAGTCTATAGCTTAGATAATTGTATTATATTGGTATTAATTTCCTCGTCTTGACAATGCACTATGGTTATATAAGAATGATCTTGTTCTTAGGAAATGCATACTAAGGAACTTAAGGGTAAAGGGGAATCATTTCTGCAACTTAACTCTCAAATGGTTTAAAATTTGTTTAAAAAGTATATATATGGGCCTGACCAGGCGGTGATGCAGTGAATAGAGCGTCGGACTGGGACACAGAGGACCCAGGTATGAGACCCCGAGGTCGCCAGCTTGAGCGTAGGTTCATCTGGTTTGAGCAAAACTCACCAGCTTGAGCCCAAGGTCACTGGCTTGAGCAAGGGGTCACTCAGTCTGGTGTAGCCCCACGATCAAGGCACATATGAGAAAGCAATTAATGAACAACTAAAGTGCTACAACAAAAAATTGATACTTCTTATCCCTTTCCCTTCCTGTCTTTCTGTCCTTATCTGTCCCTCTCCCTGCCTCTCTCTCTGTCTCTATCAAAAAAAAAAAGTGTATATATATATATGGGATCTGGCCAGTTGGCTCAGTGGTAGAGATTTGGCCTGGCTTGTGGAAGTCCCTGGTTTGATTCCTGGGCAGGGCACACAGGAGTGAGCATCTGCTTCTCCCTTCTGCACCCCCCCTCTTCCCCTTCATCAGCCATGGCTGGAAGGGAGCAAGGATGGCCCGGGTCCTGAGCAACAGGGCAGCAGCCCAAACTGGCAGAGCATTGCCTGGCAAGGGGCTTGCCAGGTCGATCCTGGGGTCGAGGCGCATGCGGGAGTTTGTCTCTGCCTCCCCACTTCTCACTAAAAAAAAAAAAGTACATGTATGAAGAAAGAGAAAGATAACGCAAATATAGTTAAATGTTAACATGTGGAATTTGGTTAAACGACAGACCTAACTCCTTTGTACTATTTTTGCTGTTTTTCTGTAAGTCTGAAATTTTCTCAAACTAAATAAAAAAAAAAATTGAGCCCGAGCTGCTGAATTAGTCACCAATGAATTAGGGACTATTTTACTTAACTTATGAAGTAGTTGTGTATGCCATATTTGCTGACTTTAGGGGTCTTTCTCTGTATTTTTAACTGGTGTTAACAATATTTTCAAAAGTCTGGCGTAAGAAAGAGAAAGAACAGTGGCTTTGCCATCAGGAGATGGGTTATTCTCTTAAGTGTGCAACTAATCTTTTAGCAAGACCTTAAGAAAGTCACTGTCTCTGGGGCCCCGGTTCTTCCTCTGAACACATTTGAGGGGAGCTGGATAAACTGACATCGATGACTAGGCTCTAGCAGTTCTGTGTTGATGGGCTCTGGATTCACTGACTTGGTCAGAAGTCAGTGACAATGTTTACTGTCAGCTACTTGGAAAAGGCCCAAGTGTTCTCACACAGTCAATTGAAAAGAACTGTGGAAATCAGAGCTAGCAGACATCTGTTAAACCATCTAATCTCTCCCTCCACCAGCAGTACTCACTTGTTCACAGCGCACCCTCTAAGTTTTAACCAGTACTCTCTTTTCCAGCCATTTGCTATTTTTTTCAGAGATTTGACTTGGGTTTTTCGTTCATCATTTCTATTACTCATTTAAAAAAAATAATGACTCTTCTTAACTTTACATTTTTCCAGTTTTTCTATATTTAGACTTTACTTTTTGAAACTGTAATTTGCTATTATGGCAGAGATTAATAGGCAGGTAGACTGTTTTCTTCTAGAATAACTAAAGGATTTAGTTGATAAGCAGTTGAATGTGTAACTATAGTAATTATATGATCAGAAAGTGATGAGAATGGAAGTCACATTTCAGAATGAAAATTAAGATTTTTAAATTTGTGCATTAAAAGATTGCTCGGTTAGAAAATGTAACAGGAAAGTTTCTTTGCTCTTACTACTTAAATATGATACCCTAAAAAATGATGTAAGAATGTACAGTAATAGGCACTCTGACCTTCTATTGGTAAGGATGTAAATTGGTTTATCAATTTTACATAAACCAATAATTTATTGAACAATATCTATTAAAAACAAAAGATTATGCATGCTAATTTGAGTTCCACTCTAGAAGTTTATCCTCTACAAATACTCATTGTAGTATTGCTTATAAAAGGGAAAACTTGTTCTTATAAAAGGGAAAACTTGGGCCTGACCTGTGGTGGTGCAGTGGATAAAGCATCGACCTGGAAATGCTGAGGTCGCCGGTTCGAAACCCTGGGCTTGCCTGGTCAAGGCACATATGGGAGTTGATGCTCCTCCCCCCTGTCTCTCTCTCCTCTCTCTCTCTCCTCTCTCTCTCTCTCTCCTCTCTCTCTCTCTCTCCCTCTCTCCCTCTCTCTCTCCTCTCTAAAATGAATAAATAAAATTTAAAAAAAAAGGGAAAACTTGTTCATTGTTAGAGTATATTAATTATGATACATCATACATTGGATTCTTAAACAACTATAAAAAATAATGTAGGAGGCTTTGAAATACTCATAAAATTGATTTATTACTATTTTTAAAATTTGTAATAAAATGTACAAAACATAGTATTTAATATTTTAACCATTTATAAGTGTACAATTCAGGGACATTAAATACATGCAAAATTTTGTGTTACCATTGCCACTTTCTAGATCTAAAACTTTTTTTATCATCCTCAACAAAAACTCTGTATCCATTTAATAATAACTTTTCCTTTCCCCTTCCGGAAGGTTTTTATATAGTGACATGGAATACCACCCAAATATATAATTAGTGATAAAGAAAGATTGCAAACTAGTATGAATACTATGATTCAACTGTGATAAATTATTATAATATGTTTATATAAGTGTTGGAAAAATCTGGGAGACAGTTCCAGATTAGTTAATAAGGGACATTATGGGAGAATTTTACTTTTATATCATAAATTTGGTAATTTTTTGTTTTAAACAATGAGTATGTGTAACTTTTCCAAGCAGAAGAAAAAGATATAGTCTAAGTATTGCACTAAAACTTGCACATTGGTCTACCTCTGATTTTGGCTAATAAATAACAGACTTTTTTATGTGGTTACTGAATTTGAGCTTATGTAAAACCTGAGTACTTTATTAAAGTAATGCTTTTTCTTTTCACAGCCAGAGTTGGGAAGACATCACTGATAATGTCTCTGGTCAGTGAAGAATTCCCAGAGGAGGTAAACATTTTGATTTCTTTTTTATTTTTAAAATCTTTTAAGTTTATCAAAATTGAATTAAAATGAAACAAATTCTGCCTTTTTTGTATGTGTTTCCTTTCTGACAGTTGTGACTTTTGAAAAGTCTCGTATTATTTTATACAAGACATCCCGGAAACACAGTGTAGGAGAGAGAATCACACTAGATCTGAGTTCACCTCTGTCCTTTGCATTTCTTACTTTTGACCTTGGCTTGGATCTTTATTGTCTCTGTGCCTTGTTTGTCTCATCTGTAAAATGGAAGCTGAAGGGGAGATGAGAGATCATCTAATGTATATAATCTTTTTTTTCTCTCGCTCTATTTTTTTTTAAGAATTTATTTTATGGATTTTAGAAAGAAAGTAGGGTGGGAGAGGGGAGCATCAACTCACAGTAGTTGCTTCTTGTTTGTCCTTGATCGGGCAAGGCTTGGGTTTCAACTGGCAACCTCAGCATTCCAGGTCGACTCTTTATCCACTGGGCCATCACAGGTCAGGTGTAATTGTTTCTTAAAAATAAACTGTTACTCATAAGCCCAAAACATAGAACAGATGAGTATTATTTTATATCTATATAAAGGTCTATATCCCCACCTGCCTTCCACCTGACACCCCCTAATCTTTGAGGCACTAGAACCACTAGGGTTTCAAAACCTTTAATATTATCCACCACCATCATTTTACAAATGAAGAAACTAATTCATTGCACCTTTGCCTACATCAGAGAATTGTTGTGGGGTCTCAAATGAGGTAAGCTTAATAATGGGAGTGCCAGCAAAAGTAAGGTGTTTTTATTATTGCTGGCATATATTTATTTACAGTTTGGAAGTGCAGTATGAGGGATTGCTGGTTAAGGCCTTATGGAAAGTCAGTATTGTTATGGGGAATGGGATAAAAATTATTTCTTTTTCTTTTCTTTTTTAAAATTATTTATTTTTACAGGAACAGAGAGAGAGAGTCAGAGAGAGAGATAGATAGGGACAGACAGACAGGAACGGAGAGAGATGAGAAGCATCAATCATCAGTTTCTCGTTGCGACACCTTAGTTGTTCATTGATTACTTTCTCATATGTGCCTTGACTGCGGGCCTTCAGCAGACCGAGTAACCCCTTGCTCGAGCCAGTGACCCTGGGAACAAGCTGGTGAGCTTTTTTTGCTCAAGCCAGATAAGCCCGCGCTCAAGCTGGAGACCTCGGGGTCTCGAGCCTGGGTCCTTCCGCATTCCAGTCCGATGCTCTATCCACTGTGCCACCGCCTGGTCAAGCTACTTTTCTTTTTTTTAAATTTCTTTTTATTTTCTTCACATAGCACATTATTAGTGCCACAGTTTACATTTGCCCTTTTCTTTTTAACTCTTATTTAGATAATAATATTTGTATAATTTCATTATTTAGACAGGAATATGAGGTATGATGTGATAGTGTTTTCAACAGTGGCCATATGACCATTCATTGTTTCTTTTGTTCTTTATCCCTCTTAAATAAGATGGTTAAATAACTAACTACTTAATTTATGAAGTGAAGTATATGTTTTCATGTGTGGTTTATGGAGTTAGCAACACTAATTGTGACCACTCAGGATGTAATATCTAAAAGTTTTCTATGATAGTTTAACTTAGTTTAGAATTATCATTTTAGCCTAGTCCTCTTTGGTGTTTAAGGGATTTTTATATTTTATATTTAAAAAAATTTTTATTTATTGATTTCAATGAGAGAGGAAGGAGAGAGAAAGAGAGACAGGAACATCAAGTTGTTCTTGGTCCCCAAACTTTTTATACAGGGGGCCAGTTCACTGTCCCTCAGACCGTTGGAGGGCCGCCACATACAGTGCTCCTCTCACTGACCACCAATGAAAGAGGTGGCCCTTCCGGAAGTGCGGTGGGGGGTCAGATAAATGGCCTCAGGGGGCTGCATGCGGCCCGCGGGCCGTAGTTTGGGGACGCCTGTATTGGCAACCTCTGATCTTGGGGACAGTGCTATAATCGACCAAGCTATCCGGCCAGGGCTAAGAGGTTTTTATTGATAGGATGGGATAAACTTGAAGGGAAGGGGGGAGGGCGCTGTTGGGAGGGGGGCAAGGGAGATGTTGAGGGGAATAGGGGGGAGGAGGGGTGCATTCGGGGTGACCCTAGAATCTATGTAAACACAATTAATTAAATAAAAAATAAAAATAATAAAATGGCAAAAAAATTGTCCAGTCTTTCTAAAAAATGGACTCATTAAGCATAAGGCTTATTCTGTAGCCAATCAGTTATCTTCTAGAAGAAACAAATTTTAAACATTTTTTTAAAAATTTTTATTTATTTATTTATTTATTTATTTATTTATTTATTTTATAGAGACAGAGTGAGTCAGCGAGAGGGATAGACAGGGACAGACAGACAGGAACGGAGAGAGATGAGAAGCATCAATCATTAGTTTTTCATTGTGCGTTGCAACACCTTAGTGTTCATTGATTGCTTTCTCATATGTGCCTTGACCGCGTAACCCCTTGCTGGATCCAGCGACCTTGGGTTCAAGCTGGTGGGCTTTTCCTCAAGCCAGATGAGCCCGCACTCAAGCTGGCGACCTTGGGGTCTCGAGCCCGGGTCCTCTGCATCCCAGTCTGACGCTCTATCCACTGCGCCACCGCCTGGTCAGGCTAGAAGAAACGAATTTTAATAATTTATTGTTTTATTTGAAGATGATTTTAGATTAACATAGTTCCTCATTTGTGGATTATCTTAAGCTTTCAACAAAATAGAATGAAAACAACATTTAAAAAAAAAATCTAATGTTTGAAACACCAAATTAATGTAAGTACTCTTTTTAAGCTGCTTCAAATCTGAAGTATCTTTATATGTCCTGTGCTCACACAGGTAGAAATGTGCATTTTTTAAAGTGGTTTATCATATAGCTTTACTATATATTATATATATTTTCATCTGTGGTAAAGCACAAAAATAAACATTTAAAAGTACAACAAATACCTGTAAGAATAGGTATGGGTGAAAGAGGCTAATATCTAAATAAATTTACATAATCTGTTAACAAGCTTGACTGATAATATCCAAAGGTTTTCCTTTTCTATATTTGTTTTCAAATTAAGGTTCCTCCCCGGGCAGAAGAAATCACCATTCCAGCTGATGTCACCCCTGAGAGAGTTCCAACACACATTGTAGATTACTCAGGTAATAAAGGACCTAATTGACCTACTGTAAATGAAGCTGTAGAGCTCATTACTAGTCCTCAAAAAGGCACTTAGTGAGCTTTAAAAAAATGTTAGAGGGGTAGTCTTTTTTCCTTAGAAGCAAATAATCATTTACTATTCTTGTCTCATATTTCCCTGCCAACCTCCCCCTCAGACCCACCAAAAGCCTCCATCTCTCAGTTCTCTGTCTATAATTTATGAAGTTGGGTTCCACAATAATGAAAAGGAGGAATTATAAATGACAAGAAGCAGATAAACCATCGCTCTCCTTGAATTGGCATGTCTGCAGAGTTCTGAGTTTGAGAATTTGTGAATTCTAAATTTGTTCTTTAATTTTTCAGCCTTTGTCCCAAATAAAAGAACTATAGTTAAAACAGTAGTCAGCTTGCCTATATTATATGATAATAGAAGCACATCTGTATTGCTTTTAATACTTTAAAATTTTTCTACATACAGCCCTGGCCAGTAACTCAGTGGATAAAGCTTTGGCCTGGCATATGGATGTCCTGGTTTTGGTTCCTGGTCAGGGCCCACAGGAGAAGCAACCATCTGCTTCTTTCCCCTCTCCCTCTCCCCCTTCTTTCCCTCTTCCACTCCCACAGCCAGTGGCTCAATTGAGTCAAGCGTCAGCCCAGGTGCTGAGGATAGCTCTGTTGGAGCACATCAGCCTCAGGTGCTAGAAAAGAAAAATAGCTCAGTACTTGAGCATCTGCCGCAGATGGGATTGCCGGGTAAACCTGGCTTGGGGAGCATGTGGGAGTCTACCTCACTATCTCCCTTCCTCTCACCTAAAAAACAACAACTCTACACATTACTGTTTGCTTTTTAATCATTTTATTTTGCTTTGTGCTGGGACTTTCTTTTTAAAGGGTCAGTTGTAACATGTAACACTCTGATAGGTGATATTTATAATGGAGAAAGCTATGTGGAGGCTGAAAGTATATGGGAAATCTCTGTACCCTTCACTCAGTTTTGCTGTGAACCTGGTCTAAACAATAAAATCTATTTTAAAGAATGAGTATGACTACATTGGTAATACATTGTTTTGCTAAACTGGTATCCCATAAAGCCTAAAAGAGAAATATTAGTACTGTGCAGTCTGAAACATGACTATATATTTAAACATATGAAGTGTGACTAGTCTAAATTGAAGTATGCTATAAGTATAAAATACAAGTGAATTTAGAAGACAGTATGAAACACAAATGTAAAATAGCTTAATAAATTTTCTGAGTATATATTGAAATTTTAATATTTTGATATTTTGGGTTAAATAAAAGAGTAATTTTACCAGTTTCTTTTTACTTTTCTTGAAGTGAGTACTAGAAAATTAAAAATTACATATATATACTCGCATTATATTTCTGCCAGACAGCTCTGGACTATCCTAGAAGCTGAGGGGCATTGGATGCTTCCTGCTGCCGCCTCATAACTAACTTTATTTATAGAATTATTCTTTTTTTAATATGTGTAGCCATATAATTAGATTCACTTCAGTGTTAGAATTGGAGCCTTATCTCATTGACTACTCCACATATGAAAAGATATTGAAGATGGCCAATTATTTAGCCTAGTATAAAGTGTGGTGGAACTCCTTTATGACATCAGTTTGTATGTCAGAAATAACAGGCATTTGGGGGAAAACATTTAATGTGAGATGATATAAATTAGTCAATGGCTTTGCTCTTTATTTGTGTGCATCTTCATTTTATCTATATCATGCCTATCTTGTACAAGTTGGGATTAAAGGCACATTCCACCCATTGAGACCAGTCTGGCCAGAGATGCAAAGAGGGAGTTCTTGATTCATCATTGTCATGCTCTTCTTTTGCTTTGGGGGCCTGGTTAATATTACTCATGTGTCCTATCTAGATCTTAACCTTGTATTTCTCATGTGGCCTTTTAACCTTGTGTGGATAGACTCTTTGTCTAAGTTTCTGACTTTTCAGCACCCAGTCTTCTAGCTTGGGCTTCTGATCTCTTTTGCCTGACCCTTCTCCACTCTGGGTCAGATGCTGGCCTAGATTTATGACACAATGCCTTCTGCTCTTCTGTGTCTGCGTTGTCCTCTTAGAAACTTGTCTTTCAGTGCCAGCCAGCTTCCTGACTCTTTCCTTCCCCTGGCTTGCCCTTGTCTTTGCCCCCTAGTTTGGCACGATACCATGACATGAGAAATGAGGGGTGTTTGGAGGGATGTTAGATGGGTGTTGCATAGATTTTTAGCATGGCCATTTGTTTTTGTGGACATGTAAAATATGAAACTTTTTTACTTTGTCATTTGTAGAAGCAGAACAGAGTGATGAACAGCTTCATCAAGAAATATCGCAGGTGCGTTAAAAACAGTTGTAGGTTTATTGTGGGAAAACAGTGATGACTCTAAGTCTGCCTTTTTCATTCTCTCACTCGTTTTGCTGTTATTGCTGACTTTGAGTATGTATTTTTGCTGTAAGTCCTTAGGGACTTTTTTCTCTTAGAAGCATGCTAAGTTACTCTCATTATCACAAAAATACTATTAATTTGTTAATTTTTCTCATAGGCTAATGTCATCTGCATAGTTTATGCTGTTAACAACAAGCATTCTATTGATAAGGTATGAATATGTGACTTTTTTCACAAATTTAGTTAAATTTCAGTGGGGACACTTTCAAAATTGATTCTCAATTTAGAATTTTAGGGGTGTAAGAGCCAGGTATTTTTCAAAACAGATCCTAATATGGCTTAGCTCTTGTTAATTTTCATTTTAGGTAACAAGTCGATGGATCCCTCTCATAAATGAAAGAACAGACAAAGACAGCAGGTATTTTTTTCTCTCAAATTTTGCATATTGAAAAGTTTCAAACTTACAGGGAAGTTGAAAGAGGTAGTACAATGAATATCTGTAAATCCTTATCTTAAATCCATTAGTGGCTAACATTTTGCCACATTTGTTTATCTATAGGACTGTCTCCCTGTTTGCATACATGCTCCTTTTTGGAGAGGAATTATTTGAGGCAGCACAAATATTTGAGAGCAAAGCACAGAATAGAGCTCTGATACTGTAGTGACTCACAATTTCAGACATAAATATTTTGGTAATTAATCTTACATTTCTATTTCTCAAACCGCTGCTTGAAGAGTCTCAGCTTTAAAATTCCTCTTCACCTGCACTGTATGTGCCCGCACACCTGACCTCCCCCTTTAGTGAGGAATGGAATTCTCCCGAGTCATTGATTGATTGCTCACAGTGTGGTGTTGGGACGAGCACTGGACTTGGAGGAAAGGGAACGACCTTTGAAATCTGATTTGGCTGCTTATGAGCTTTAGGACTTTGACTTCATTGAGCCTGTTTCCTCAATTGTAAGCAGAAATGAGGATAACACCTGTGGTGGTTATTTTAAGACTCCGATGAAACACTGCATGTGTGAGTGCTTTATAGTTCTCTAAAAACTCTAGGGCTTTTCATTTAGGAATTTATATAGGGACATTTCTTTGAGATTCTTTGGAAGGTACACACACAGACACACATATGATGGGGAAAGCGAGAGAACCCACATTCTGGTTTTTCTTGAGCAGAATGATAGTTCTCAATATATATGCTTTGAGGTTTAAGTCAAAATGGAAACAAAACATTTTTCTTGCAGTGTTATGTAATTGAACGTGTTATTTATGAAGGATTTGAGTTTTTTAAACGTTAGAAAAGCAGACTAATCTCTATATATTGTACACATCTGGTCCTTTGCTGAATTTTTTGGTGGGCATTTCTTGTGCTTTGAAACCTAAGATCTGGTTGTAAACAGATGAATGTGAGGTCACCCTGTGTCACATATTTACATATAGGGGACTTTGTGACTAAGCTAGCTTTGTATATGCTATGCCTTGCAGCTCTGATGGCTCCTCTTTGGTTTTAAACTTTGTGGGGATTTACTGTCAAGGTAGAAAGAACAGAATGACCCTTTAGATTGACACTATCCAGTGCAATAGCTTCTAGTCAGTTGTGACAATTTAACATTAAGTAAAATGAAATAAAACTAAAAAATTCAGTTTCTTCTTTCTTTTTATTGATTTTAGAGAGAGGGGGAAAAAGAGAGACACACAAAGAACGAGAGAGAGAGAGAGCAAGAGAGAGAGAGAAAGAGAACCGCCCTGTCCAGTTGGCTCAGCTGTAGAGCATCAGCCTGGCATGTGGAAGTCCTGGGTTTGATTCCTGGCCAGGGTACACAGGATAGGTGACTATCTGCTTCTCCACTCCTCCTCTTCCACTTCTCTCTCTCTCTTTCTCTCTCTCTCTTCCCTTCCTGCAGCCAGTGGCTTGATTGATTCCAGCACATTGGCCCGGGCGCTCAGGATGGCTACATGGAGCCTCTGCCTCAGGCGCTAAAAATAGCTCGGTTTTGAGTGGCCCCAGACAGGCAGAGCATTTTACACAGTCGGGTTGCTGGTGGATCCCGGTTGGGACGCATGTGGGAGTCTGTCTCTGTATCTCTCCTACTCTCACTAAAAAAAAAAAAAAAAAAAAAAAAGGAAAAAAAGAGAGAGAGAGAGAGAACCATCAATTTTGTTGTTTCACTTATTTATGCATTCATTGGTTGATTCTTGTGCCCTGACTGGGGATCGAACCTGCAACCTTTGTCTATTGGGACAATGCTCTGACCAACTGAGCTATCTGGCCAGGGTTTTTTTTTTAAAGTAAAGACTCAGTTTCTTGAACACTCTTAGCCACATTTCAAGTGCTCAGAAGCTACTTGTGGCTAGTGATTACAGTAATGAGTAGTACTTACAAGGAACATTTCTGTCATCGCAGAAAGGTGTATTAGACAGGGCTGCCTTAGAGGATCCTACACCTGTATTCTCCTGACACTTGCTCTTCCTGCTAATTACTTAAGCTGTTTCAGGAGGAACTCTTCAGAGAAGGCACTTTTGCCAGGATCTATCAAACACCAGCTTGGACCAAGCTTTAGTATGACAGCTTCCGACAATGCTGTGGTTAGTTTTCCGGCCCTTATACTATTATCTGAAAGTGGCTTTTGACATTTGAAGATCTAATTGAGCTTCCTTGGGGGTGGCTATATTTTTCCCTTTTTGAATCATATGAGCATACTTACTTTTTTATGTCAACTTATCTCATCTTAAGGTAGTCTGTTTCTTTATTATATGGCCCTTATACTTTTTTTTTTGTATTTTTCTGAAGTGAGAAGCGGGGAAGCAGAGACAGACTCCCACATATGCCCAACTGGGATCCACCCGGCATGCCCACCAGGGGGCAATGCTCTGCCCTACTGGGCCACTGCTCCATTGCAACCAGAGCCATTTTAGCACCTGAGGCAGAGGTTATAGAGCAGGGGTCCCCAAATTTTTTACACAGGGGGCCAGTTCACTGTCCCTCAGATCATTGGAGGGCCGGACTATAAAAAAAACTATGAACAAATCCCTATGCACACTGCACATATCTTATTTTAAAGTAAAAAAACAAAACAGGAACAAATACAATATTTAAAATAAAGAACAAGTAAATTTAAATCAACAAACTGACCAGTATTTCAATGGGAACTATGCTCCTTTCACTGACCACCAATGAAAGAGATGCCCCTTCCGGAAGTGCGGCGGGGGCCGGATAAATGGCCTTAAGGGGCTGCATGTGGCCCGCAGGCTGTAGTTTGGGGACCCATGTCATTGAGCCATTCTCAGCGCCCAGGCCAGCTTTGCTCCAGTGGAGCCTTGGCTGTGGGAGGGGATGAGAGAGATAGAGAGAAAGGAGGGAGGGAAGGGTGGAGAAGCAGATGGGTGCTTCTCCTGTGTGCCTTGGCTGGGAATCAAACCCAGGAATTCCATATGCTGGGCTGACGCTCTACTGCTGAGCCAACCGGCTAGGGTGGCCCTTACACTTTTTAATACCTTCCTCCCTTAAGTTTATATTTGTTACATATATATTCTTCCTTAGGACTTCCTTGGACTATTGTTACAGTGTTTAAAAACATTTTTTTCATTAAAGTATAGTTGGCCTACAATATTATATTTGTTTTCAAGTATACAACAAAGTAATTAAAAATTTATATACCTTATGATGTGATCACCAGACTAAGTCTAGTAATCATCTGTTACTGTGCAAAGTTATTACACAGTTATTGACTGTGTTCCCTGTGCCGTACACTACATCTTCGAGGTTTATTTATTTTATAACTGGAAGTTGGTACCTTTTATTCTCCTTCATCTTTTTCTACCATACCCCCACCCCCTGTTACAGTGGTTCTTAATTGGGAGTGCCCATTACTGTCATCTGAGGTACTTAAAAAATATATATAGATGCTTTTGCCCCACCCCTGGAGTTTTAAAATTAGTAGATTTGGAGTAGGGCTTGGACATGTTATTTTTTAAAGCTCCCTAAATTACTCTGAGCCCACTATTGATTGCAGATCAGTACATTTTTTGGAAACTCCTCTGGCTCTGTCAGGAGTCTATATTTGGGTTATATAGTGGATCAGCTCTGTTAAGCATAACTACACTAGGGGGTAAATAAATACGTGCAGATATTTCTATTGCAATCTGGAGTTCCATCAAGATGATTTGTTTTCCCTCCAGAATCTCTTGCAGGGGCACGAATGACAGTTCTCCACTAGGCTTCTATACCCATTTAGATTTCTGATAGGTCTGTCAGATTTAACTTGTTTGAAATAAAATCCTTAATTCCCTGCCTGCCTTCCCCAGCCCACTCTACCCCCCCAAAAAACCAAACAACTCTCAATCTTTTCTGTTTTAGGATATATACTCATTTTGTCTAGGTAAAAACCTATAGGTTTTTTGTTTTTGTTTTTCCTTTCCATCAACCTCCATATCTAATCTATCAGCTGTGTCGTACATATCATCCTGTAAATATTTCACTGTGTATCTCTAAAAGACAACAAATGACTTCACATTAAAAGGTCCATCAGGCTTTGGATGATGGCTCGGGTGGTTAAGAGTGTCATCCTGGTATGCAGAGGTTGCAGATTCGATCCTGGTCGGGCACATACAGAAACAGATCGAAATGCCTCACCCTATCTCTCCCTTTTTCCTCTCTCTATAAAAGTAATAAATAAATTTTTAAAAATAATAAAAATAAAAGGTCCATCAGATCATGTCATTTCCCCGGTAGCTTCCCATTTTACACTTTTTATGAAACCTACACTCCTTACTACGTCTGTAAGCCCTACGTGTCTGGTCTTTGCTCCTCTCTCCAGCCCCATTTCATACCTCTTCTCTTTGGCTCAGGACTTCCCAGCCACTCTCACATTTTCTTGTTCTTTGGACTAATCAGGATATATTTTCAATTTGGGGCCTTTGTACATGCTGTTCTTTCTTCCCGGCCAGCTCTTCCCTAGATTCCATTTCATCCTTCACTCCTTGACTCAAGTGCCACTTTGTCAGAGAGTTTTCTTTGATTATCACATATAATTAGTTCCTTTTCTTCATTACTCTATCCCATATCCCCCTATTTATTTTCTTCATAGCACTTACAGAATTGAAAATTGCCTTTTTTTTTTTTTTTTTTTTTGACAGAGAGAGGGATAGATAGGGACAGACAGACAGGAAGGGAGACAGATAAGAAGCATCAGTTTTTCATTGTGGCTCTTTAGTGGTTCATTGATTGCTTTCTCATATGTGCCTTGATTGTGGGGCTACAGCAGACTGGGTAACCCCACGCTCAAGCTGGCAACCTTGGGGTCTCAAATCTGGGTCCTCCGCATCCTAGTCTGATGCCCTATCCATTGCGCCACTGTCTGGTCAGGCGGGAATTGTCTTGTTTGTTTATTTGCTTATTGTCCATTTTCTGATTTTCACTATTGGAATGGGGAGGGGCTCTGTTTGCCTTGTGTCCTTAATGCCTACAACAGTACCTGGCTTATAATAGGTACTCAGTAAATACTTGTTGAATATGCTCTCTAGTGGGCTTGAGCTGACTACAATAGAGAGTTCATATTGGGGAGATTAAGTAAAGCTTATTTGTTAGAAAGGGTTATGATGTACATTAAGTCTAATATTTTTTTTTGCCTTCCTTATTATTACAATGTGCCCTGTTTATTTCAGGCTGCCTTTGATATTGGTTGGGAACAAATCTGATCTAGTGGAATATAGTAGCATGGAGACCATCCTTCCTATTATGAACCAGTACACAGAAATAGAAACCTGTGTGGAGGTATGCCTTACTTGATTTTGAAATTTACTGTTTGTGAATTCTCACTAAATTGAGGTGTGGAATAGGAGTGGGGGAGATGTGGGAGGGAATGCGTTTCCTGCAATTTGTGAAGTCAGCTAAATCAAATAAAACAGAGAACTTGAAGTTGGCCTTTGAGCTTTTTGTAAACAATTATCTTGTGATAACCTCTAAGAAAAACTCATTTTTCAGTTTCTTCTCATTCAGGTAGTGACCCTGCTTAGCTTCCGAGATCAGACGAGATTGGGAGCGTTCAGGGTGGTATGGCTGTAGACTCAGTTTCTTCAAGAAATAGTATTACTTTATATTGAGAGTTTTAAAATTGCTTTTAGCTCTCATAATTGCTTTCAGAGTGTAAAATTTTAAATTTTTATTATTATTATTTTTTTTTTAGTGTTCAGCAAAAAACCTGAAGAACATATCAGAGCTCTTTTATTATGCACAGAAAGCTGTTCTTCATCCTACCGGGCCCTTGTACTGCCCAGAAGAGAAAGAGGTAACCAGCCCTGACCCTTCCGTTTGTGTTAGTAGGGGTTGGAATGTGTAGGTAGTAGCTAGTATGGCAGGTATTTTTAGTACCTCTTAAGTATTGTTGTAAACTTCTGAAATTTAAATTTATTTCTTATTATATTTTCTGGTACTTTTTTTCAAAGATATTTACATTAAATATTTAGAAAAATATTTCAGATCAAATACGATTTAAGGAAATGCCATTAGAACAGACAGAAGAATTGGCAGTAACAAAAAAAATCCAGGCCTGACCAGGCGGTAGCTTAGTGGGTAGAGTGTCGGACTGGGATGCGGAGGACCCAGGTTCAAGACCCCGAGGTTGCCAGCTTGAGTGCGGGCTCATCTAGTTTGAGCAAAGTTCACCAGCTTGGACCCAAGGTCACTGGCTAGAGCAAGGGGTTACTCGGTCTGCTGTAGCCCCACGGTCAAGGCACATATGAGAAAGCAATCAATCAATGAACAACTAAAGTGCCACAACAAAAAACTGATGATTGATGCTTCTCATCTCTCTTCGTTCTGTCTGTCCCTATTTATCCCTCTCTCTGACTCTGTAAAAAAGAAAAAAAAATCCAGATTTACTGTATTTACCTATGTATAAGGCACACCCTTTTCCAAAAAATGTGGGATCTAAAACTAGGTACGTCTTATACAGTGGTTGTAGTTTTTTACTTGCGTTTTCCACTTTTTCATGCGGATGAGGAGTTGTATGAATTTTATGATGAATAAAACTTGAGTTTAATAACTTTATGTAATATATTTTTTTCAAATTTCGGTGTCTTATATCTATATAGGAGTGTACATGGGGAAATATGGTAGCTAATGGTCTTACTTTGCTACTTACTATAAAGCCCATAAACTTAAAACCATACACAAAGGAAAAATTTCTGTAGTTATTTGATGTGGTTACTACATGTAATGCAAATTCAGTACTCCCTTTTGTTTCATAGCCAATAAACAGTAATTTCTTACCAAAATATCTAAAATTGAACAATATTTTGCCATATACTTTTAAAATTAATTAATTCTTTAATTAAGCTATAACTCACATGTCATAACATTCACCATTTTAAAGTGTCCAATTCAGTGGTTTTTAGTATAATCACACAGTAGTGATTACTGCTGTCTAATTCTAGAACATTCATTATCCCCAGAAAGAAAACCATTAGTAGTCACCCTCATTCCCCCTGACATCGGCAACCAGTAATCTACTTTCTGTCTGTATGGATTTGCCTTTTATGGACATTTCCTGTAAATGGATTTATACAGTATGTGGTCTTTGTGTTTGGCTTCTTTTACATAGCATAATAACGTTTTCGGGGTACATCCATGTTATAGTATGTGTTACTGTTTCATTCCTTGTAATGTCTAAATAATACTTTATTGTTTGGATATATTCCACATTCTGTTTATCCATTCTTCTGTTGATGGACTTTTGTGTTTTCCACTTTTTGTCCATTGTGAATGTAACTGCTATGAACATTAACATAGAAGTTTGGGTCCTTGTCAGTTGGCTCAGTGGTAGAGCATCAATGTGGCATATGGGTGTCCCAGGTTCAATTCCTGGCCAGGGCACACAGGAGAGGTGACATCTTCTTCTCTACCCCTCCTCCTCTCCCTACTCTCTCTTCTTCCTCTCTTCTCTTCCTTTCTTCCCTTCCCGTAGCCATGGCTTGATTGGTTTGAGCACATTGGACTTGGGTGCTGAGGATGGCTCCATGGAACCTCTGCCTCAGGCTCTAAATATAGCTTGGTTGCCAGCATAGCCCCAGATGGGCAGTCATTGGCCCTAGACAGAGGCTGCTGGGTGGATCCTGGTCAGGGTACATGTGGGAGCCTTTCTTTCTTTCTCCCCTCTCACTTGGAAAAGAAGAAAAAGAAAAAAAACATACAAAAATCATACCAAAAAAGTTTAAATATCTGTTTTCAATTCCTTTGATGAGTATATTTAGGAATGAAATTGCTAGATTACATGATAATTCTGTATTTAACTTATTGAGGAATCACTAAATTATATGAAGTTTCCAGTTTCTCCACATCTTTGCCAACACTTGCTATTCTCTCCCTTTCACCACTTTATTATTATAGCCATCCGAGTAGATGTGAATGGTAGCTCACTGTTGTTTTGATTTGCATTTCCCTAATGGGAATTTAAAAAAATTTATAAACAAATATATATTTTTTTAAATTGCAGATTTTTTCCGGGAAAAGTTTATAGTATAGGACAGGTGAATGGTTGGCTGAATTTGACCTCTGTGGCAAATTTGGCCAGCCACTTGTTTTTGTATAGCCTAAGCTAAAAATACATGTTACATTTTTTTTTTCATGTTACATTTTTTAATGATTGCAAAAAAAATCAAAGGAATTAATATTTTGTGATATGAGAATATTATGTGCATTTAGAACTCGTTCATAAATTTTTATGTAACACAGCCATGCTCGTTTCTTTATGTTTGTCTGTGGCTGCTGTCCTGCTGCAAAGGCAGAGTTGAGTAGTTGCCAGAGCACTTGTATGTGGTACTCTGGTCCCTCCTCAGGGCTGACGTGCACAGCTGAAGTGCAGAGTGCTGCCTGATTGCACTGACGCAGTTACAACTTGACAGTGTTTCCAGTACCATGAGTGTCCCTGTACTGTGTGACGTTTTATTTTATTGTCGATGCTTTACTTATGCCAAAACAAGAAAAGAAAAAAGTCGAGTTTGAGTCAGCAAAGCAGATATATCTTCTAAGCTCAGACTACAGTTCAGCATCATTTATCTTTTTCTTTTTTTTTTTTGGACCTCAGTGCAAGTGCAAAGGAAATTTCCATATTCGCACTCCATTTGACTATGCAGTTGAGGAGCTTCCTCCCAGCCTTCAGTGGGAACTCATTAATCTGCAGTGTAATGAAAGCTAACATGTGAAAACCAAGAAAATAATCTAATCTAATTCTATAAATGCTTTCCAAGCAATGAGTATGCCCAATTAAAACGATATGTTATCACTTCTCGGCCTTTTGGCTCTAAGATCAAGTATAAAATGATATGTTTATGGGTATGTATCAGTTTTGGCAGTATATAACTGTGCAAAAAGACTTTCCAAAGATGAAATATGTAAAATCTCATTGCAGATCAGCATTAACAGATAAACATTTACAATCAATTTTTATGATAGTGAATACTAATTTGAACCCCAACTTAGCAAAATGTTATCCTCTGAGGTTTTTATTCTTCTTGTTAGTAGACTTATATAGCAAATTTATACTGTTACTATTATATTTTAAATTTTGTTAGTAAAAACTTTGTGGTGTCCTGGCCAACTAGCTCAGTCAGTTAGAGAGTAGCATCTTGAAACACCAAGGTTGTGGGTTTGATCACCAGTCAGGGCGCGTTCGGGAAGCAACCAATGAGTGCACAACTAAATGGAACAACAGATGAATGCTTGCTCGCTCTCTTTCTCCCCCTCCCTCCCTACCCTTTCTCTCCTTCCTTCCCCCTCTCTCCTTCCTTCCCCCTCTCTTCTCCTCTCTCCTTCTCCCTCCTTTTTCATGCCCCTTTCTCTCGGTCTCTCTAAAATCAATCAAAAATATATAAAAAACCTGTGGAAATTTGATTCTCTCTTGCTATATAAATACCTCCATGCCATTCTTGATTTTATCTGTTGGTTTTTTGCTTTGTGACCCAGAACAGAAAAAGTACTGACTTCTGGTATAAGTAATTAATCTGAGTTATCCCTTAATCTGACCCTAATTTACTTTTCCTTAATCCTGGTTTACTGTTCCTTAATTGGAATGCTTCTTTCTAATTTACTCCTAATCCAGAATTCCCCAAAGTCGTCTCTTACTGATCACTAGGTGTACTTGTTAAAATCACAGATTGCATTCTGATTTAGCCAGGTGCTATATCTTATGATCAAGGAAATTTGGGAAACAGTCTCATAGGGATTTATCTCTGAGGCTTTAGCCTAGTGGTGCATTAAATCCCCTCTATTAGTTTGTTATCAGTTCTTTTTTTTTTTAAGATTTTATTTATTGATTTTTACGGAGAGAAGGAACAAGTGGGGGAACAAGAAGTATCAACTCATAGGTGCTTCTCTTTAGTTGTTCATTGCTTGCTTGTCGTATGTGCCTTGACTGGGCAAGCCCAGGGTTTTGAACCTGTGACCTCAGCATTCCACGTTGATGCTTTATCCACTGTGTTGCCACAGGTCAGGCATGTAACAGACGTTTAAAAGGAGAGTAAATAAAAGGGAACAGAGGAAAAGAGGACGGAGGGGAAGGGGATGATAGGATGGGATAAACCTGAAGGGAAGGGGGGAGGGCGCTATCGGGAGAGGGGGACAAGGGGGATGTTGAGGGGAATACGGGGGAGGGGGGATGCTTCAGGGCGACACTAGAATCTATGTAAACACAATAAATTAAAATCAATAAAAAAAGAAATAGAAAAAATAAAAGAGTAAATAAAATATAGCAATGTAATCTTTATTAATCTTGGATATCTAGTATTAGGATCACATTCTTTATTTCTTAAAAAATTCACCCATGATTGTAGATGTTATATGTTATAGTCTTCTGGTCGGCAAACTGTGCCTCGCCAGCCACATGCAGCTCTTTGGCCCCTTTAGTGTGGCTCTTCCACAGAATACCATATGCAGGCGCTACCTCGATAAGGAATGTACTTACCTGTATAGTTTAAGTTTAAAAAATTTGACTCTCAAAAGAAATTTCAGTCGTTGTACTGTTGATACTTGGCTCTGTTGACTAATGAGTTTGCCAACCACTGTTAATTAGTACTCTTTTATAAAGGAAGGCCTATCCAATGCTCTCTTAAATGTTTGACTTTTTTTCTCCGTTCTTTTTAATCACTTTGTATCTTAGGTTTTTATCTTTTTTTTCACTGTATCAAATTGCTCTCCTAGAGACCCAATTTAAAACAAAAGAAATATCTGTGTATGTTTGGGAAAATAATTATTTCCTTTCCTATTTTTAAAAGACTTTTTTAAAAATTTTATTTAGAAAATTAACTTTAACAGGGTGACATTGATCAATAAGAGTACATAGGTTTCAGGTGAACATTTCTATAACATTTGAACTATTGATTATGTTGTATACTCATCACTCAAGATAAATCATTTTCCATCACCTTATATTTGTCTCTCTTTACACCCTTCCCCTCCCCCTCCCTCACTCCCTTTCCCCACATCTCCCTCCCCCAGGTAACTGCTTCACTTTTATCTATGTCCATAAGTCTCAGTTTTATATCCCATCTATGTGTGAAATCATACAGTTCTTAGCTTTCTCTGGTTTACTTATTTCATTCAGTATAATGTTCTCAAGGTCCATCCATGTTGTCGTAAATGTTACTATGTCATTATTTCTTATGGCAGAGTAGTATTCCACTGTATATTTGTACCACATCTTCTTTATCTAATCCTTTAACAAGGGACATTTTGGTTGTTTCCATGTCTTAGTCACTGTGAATAATGCTGCGATGAACATGGGGCTAAAGAATTTCTTTATTGCATTTGAGTTTGATAGCATGTTCAGAACTCATCATTACTGTTTACTCTGCATAGCCATATCACTAAAGCTAATAAGTACACACTTTCTCACCTTACTGTATAATTTCTGTGAAGAGACCTACTTCAGAGATTTTAATTTTAATTAAAATCTTGAGCCTGACCTGTGGTGGCACAGTAGATCAAGCTTCGACCCGGAATGCTGAGGTCGCCGGTTCAAAACCCTGGGCTTGCCTGGTCAAGGCACATATGGGAGTTGATGCTTCCTGCTCCTCCCCCCCTTCTCTCTCTCTCTCTCTCTCTGTCCCCTTTAAAATGAATAAATAAATAAAAATAATTTAAAAATCTTGAAATTTTAATTTTCTGAAAATTGTTGACAATGATTATCCTTTAGCAATTATACAGATTAGAAGCTTGTGGGCCTTATTTTAAACAGGCAAATATTTGTTCTATTAATTGTAAATACTAAAACAAAGATTAAGGAAGTTGCCAAAATATATTTCTGGCAGAATTAAATAGAAAACTTTTATAGAGTCACAAAAAGCAGGATTCTTTTTAAAATACAAGTAATTTTTATCTGATAATAGGAAGTTCATGAAAGGCTTTTACACTTATCTACCAGTGCTATTTTGCCACTTGCTTGTATATAAGCATGTTTTATATCCCAACTTTGGCAAACACACATACGAGTGACAAATCAAAACATTAGTTTCATTCTACTACCAGAAGGTTGATGGTCAAAAATCAGCAGTTGATTATATCTCAGTGGAGCTGAAATTGTTTTATAAAATCAGAGGTTGGGAAGGAAAGCCTTTAGTAGTTTTAGAAATCTTTTTCTTCTCTCTTTTTTTTTTTAAGTGTGTGGGGGTCCCCTCATGTGCCCCAACCGGATCCACTAGATCCACCAGATCCATCAGCAACACCCCTCTGGGACTAATGCTTGCAGCCAGCTATTTTTAGCACCTGAAGGGGAGGCTCCAGGAGCGATCCTCAGCACCCGCCGTTCTCTGCTCAGTGTCTCACTCAAATCAGTGGAGCCACTGGCTGAAGGAGGGAGAGTGAGGGGGGGGGGGGGAAGGGAGGGAGAGGAGAAGCAGGTGGTTGCTTCTCCTTTGTGCCCTAACTGGGAATTGAACCTGGGGACATCCATATGCCAGATTGTTGCTCTATCACTGAGTCAACTGTCCAGGGCAATAATATATATATATATTTGGTATTTTTTTCGAAGTGAGATGCAGTGAGGGGGGGGAGGTAGACAGACAGACTCCTGCATGTGCCTGACCCGATCCACCCAGCATGCCCTCCAGGGGGTGATGCTTGGCCCATCTGAGGCATTGCCCCACTGCAACTGTAGCCATTCTAGCGCCTGAGGCAGAGCCATGGAGCCATCCTCAGCCCCTGGGCCAACTTGGCTCCAATGGAGCCTTGGCTGAGGGAGGGGAAGAGAGAGACAGAGAAAGGAGAGGGGGAAGGGGGAAGCACATGGACGCTTCTCCTGTGCTCCCTGGCCAGGAATCGAACCTGGGACTTCCACACGCCGGGCCAATGCTCTACCACTGAGCCAGCTGACCAGGGCAATAAATATTTCTTTATATGACTGGAAAAATGAATTTCCTCTGAAGATGAACTTTATTTTCTTATCCATGAGGATCTGTAGTCATGAGGAGAGAGTTTGACCCTTCCAAATATTGGTTCTCATTTACTTAAAAAAGCTCAAGTGTAAAAGTAAATTTTCATGTTGATTGTATTTGATATTATATATTTGACAGTGAGGACAATCAGAATTATTCTTAGCCTTACTTATGTAAATAATTTTTTAAAATTCCAACTGTTTTAATTAAAATAATTTTTTTTCCTTCAATAATTTATAGCTGAAACCAGCCTGTATAAAAGCCCTTACTCGTATATTTAAAATATCTGATCAAGACAACGATGGCACTCTCAATGATGCTGAACTCAACTTCTTTCAGGTAGCCCTGTACTTTTCATCGTGGTGGTTTTTCTTTTTCTTTTTTCTTTTGGCAGGAAAAAGCTATAAGAATTTGTTTGTTTAAACAGTGATCTGTTGATAAACTTGAATTTCTTTCATGTAAAAGTATGTTTCATATCAAGCTATTTATGTCTTTGCTCAGGGTATAAAACTCTTATGCTTAGGAATTGAGGAGACTCTTTGGTAGCATTATTTCATGGTATACAATCAGTGTCTTCAGGATGACTTGTAGTCTGAACAATGAAATGTTTTTTTTTCTTGGTTTGGTGTAACATAGCTTCACAAAGAGCCCGGTAGCTTAGAAATGTGATAGGGAAAGTAGGTAGTTTCTCTCCTAAGTATGACATGTTTTATATAAATAATACAAGGCTGAGATTATCCTAAGTTACAGTTTGTTTCTTTTGATTGCAACTCATTGGTTTAGTGTTTTGTAGATCAGTTTTTTATATGTTATTTGTGGTTTTAATGCTGATTTTTTATGTTTTTTGCTAGAGAATTTGTTTCAACACTCCATTAGCTCCTCAAGCTCTGGAAGATGTCAAGAATGTAGTCAGAAAACATATAAGTGATGGTGTGGCTGACAGTGGACTGACACTGAAAGGTGGGTGAATGGTGTTTTTCCCCCTTTTGAAGTTAATATTTTCAAATTTTGGCATAAGGTGAAGGTCTTAATAGCATTATTTATACTTTAAGGAAATGTTATTATTTACTCATATGCCTAAAATCTAATTTGGTTCTATGTAGGAGTTGGAAGCAACAAGCAATTTGGAGGGTATAGTGATCCTTACTGTCAGCATAAACTAGAGGGAGAGAAATTGTTTGGCTCTCAGGAATGTAGAGGGTTCATCAGCGGGAAAGAGATTTCTGGAACAAATTTATCTTAAAGTTCTTCTGATCATAAGCATTTTCTAAGTAGAAATTATTTTTAGGGAAGATATTTTGTCTATCAGTCAGATTTACCAAATACAAAATGTTCCCTGTGGAAAGTGTGACAGAGCCTGACCTGGTTGCTCAGTGGGTAGACCATCGGACTGGGAAACAGAGGACCCAGGTTTGAAACACAGAGGTTGCCAGCTTGAGTGTGGGTTCATAGACATGACCCCAAGGTTGCTGGCTTGAGCAAAGGGTCACTCAATCTGCTGTAGCCCTCTGGTCAAGGTACATACAAGAAAGCAATCAATGAACAACTAAGATGCTGCAACGAAGAATTGATGCTTCTCATCTCTCTTCCTTCCTGTCTGTCTGTCCCTATCTGTCCCTCTCTATGACTTTAAATCTCTCTGTCCAAAAAAAAAAAAAAAAAAGTGTGACAGAATAACAGTAAAATAAGAAATGAAATGGAAAACCAGGAATTTTTATTATAATACACAAAGATCTATAAAACAATTTCCTTTGTTTTTTTTTTTTTTAATTTTAATTTATTTATTCATTTTAGAGGGGGGGGAGAGAGATTGAGAGAGGGAGAGAGAGGAGGAGCAGGAAGCATCAACTCCTATATGTGCCTTGGCCAGGCAAGCCAGGGTTTTGAACTGGCAACCTCAGTGTTTCCAGGTTGACGCTTTATCCACTGCGCCACCACAGGTCAGGCCAATTTCCTTTATTTTTATCATATAATTTTGTGAATGTCAGTGTATTCGTTGGGATGTGTTTTTGGCTCTTTCTTCTAGTGCTATCTCTTGCTGACCTGGGTGTATAAATGAAATGATTCTAAAATCAGCCCTTTTTATTAAACACTTGTGAGTTTTGTTTTGATTTGACTTTTAGTATGCAAAACTAGTATGGGTATGTTCATGAATGTAGCTCTTGCCATTCGTTGTGTTACATGCTTTTCTTCCATGTGACTCTGTATCCTTTTGCACATCAACTGTATTTACTTCATTTTATTTCAGGTTTTCTTTTCTTACACACGCTTTTTATCCAGAGAGGGAGACATGAAACTACTTGGACTGTGCTTCGACGATTTGGTTATGATGATGATCTGGATTTGACACCTGAGTATTTGTTCCCCTTGTATGTACTTTTTGCCAAGTATTTTAAAGTTTTATTTAGCTGATAGGTAGGCTTTGGGGAATTATGTATATCATAGAGAGCTTATAACAGGGTTTCTGGGCTGTATTGACTTTCTGGTCTGGGTATTCCTTTGTGGTAGAGTCTGTCCCATGCGTTATAGGATGTTTAGCACATCCTTAGATGCCAGTAACACCTCCTCCACCAGTAGTGACAACCGAAAATGTTCCTCAGTGAAATCATCCCCAGTCATGAGCCACTGATTTATAGCATAGCTCAAACTTTTCCTTTTCTTCTCGTGGAGATTATAAGAATTTTTTTTTAATTCATTTTACTGCCGAAGAAGATAAAAGATGCTAGACATAGTTTTTGAAGTCAATAGATGAGTAGTATATTGGTTAGCTTTTTTTTTTTCATTAGTCCTTCTGCTCCCTAAGGTTTAGCACAAGATGAAATAAATATTTTTCCTAAACAACCAGTCTATTTGTGGTTATTTTCCTTTAGCTAATGCTATGTTTTAGGCTCTGTTTGTTTAAATTTGGACCCAGTGTCACCCCCAAACAAGAGACTGACTTGCTATATAGGATGTCACTCCTGTAACAGGGAAGTGACGTCCCAAGGTCTGGCCTTTGAGGCTTCAGCCTTTCTTCCCCCTTTCGGCGGCATGCTATCTTCATGTTGTCTGTTTTTTTATTTTAGCATAGCACCCCTATCTATCTATATAAGGGTTCAGGAAGTCTATGTTGTGTTTTTCTTACCCAGTCATTGGGGGAGCAAAGTTCTTTCTGGTTGGATTCCTAGTCCATTAATCAGTTCTAAGTCAAAACCTCTCATCAAAGTTATTAAATCTTGGCTCAAGTGGTATTTCAGATTTTTCAGTAAATCTATATTGAATGAATAAATTTGTCCCAGGACCTTCTTATCGGGTTTTCTTCTCTGTGCCACAGGTAGACAGTTCTACAGGGGGTTGCTGATTGCTTTCTTAACTATGACAGTGAGGAAACTCGTATCTCTTGAGACTTGTGGCTTATGCTATTATCGCTTTCAATTTCTTTATGTTTGAATTTCTCTGCCTTGAATTTTCTGCAAAATAGTCTCTTAGAGCCACCACTTGAATTTTTCTAGCTTTCTTATTAAACTCTCTGCCCCTGTACTTCACACTGTTGCTAGGTTAATAGATATATAAATACAGATTTGGCCATGTCACTTCCCTTCAAGACAGGATAAAGCCAAAGCTTCTTACCACAGTAAACAAGGTCACTCATGATCTGCTCATGCTCTCTCCCTGCCTTCATTCTAGAAGTAAATACTAAACTATTTATAGTCCACCAATCATACTGTTTTCTACTCAAGGCTTTGCCCATGGTATTTTCACTTTCTCCCTCCCTCTCTCCTCAACCTAATTAGTGCCTCTAATCCTTCAAGTCTCAGTTCAGGTGACAGTGTCTCTCAGCAATGCTGACACCTCCTCACCCCCAGGGCAGAGACGTTCCATTTCCTGTGGTGGCCCTGAGCATCCTTAGCTTACCCATGCGCAGCACTTGTCTCATTCTGTTGAGATAGTGAGATTTTTCTGTTTGTGGTCCATCTCCCCCTTGAATGTGGTTACTCAGAGGTAGAAAGCCTGTCTTGTTTTTTTGTTCCTAGTATACCTGCCCCGGTGCATTTGATAAGTGTTTATTGAACTAAACTCAGGGTGGGTGAAAAAAATATCAAATCAGGCAGAAATAACATTTCTTTACATCATTTTCAACACATTACAGTATTGACATAATTATGAGTTATAATTTGTTTATATAGGAGGAACAAACCCATTATGGTTTCATCAGGATTATTTGTAAAATTTTTACTTCAACCTGCCCTTCGGATATTTAAAAAAATTTTACATGTCAACTCGCAATGAGCATTATTATGACTTGAGGATTACCACACCACTCTAGTGACTTTCCCTGGAAAGTCCAATTGGCTCCAGCAAAGATACTTTGTAAATGGTGTTAAATCACAAAAGGACTTTTTATAATTTTATATTCATTTCTTAAATTTTAATATTTGATTAATGATTTGTTTTACACTTAAATTTTTTCATCAACAGGCTAAAAATACCTCCTGATTGCACTACTGAGTTAAATCATCATGCATATTTGTTTCTCCAAAGCACCTTTGACAAGCATGATTTGGTAAGCTTTTAGCTGCTATTTGTTTTCCATGAGAAAATATTTCTCAGTGAATGATTTAACTCTGTTCCCTTAGCTATGGGGTACTCATGTCTCATAGCCAAAAATTGCTTAAAGGCTCTTAAGTTAAACTAGCAAAAATACTTTCTTTAATATATTTATTATTTTCTCAAGATAAAACAGTCTGGTTTCTACAGAATTGTGCATAAGTTTTCTTGTATACATGTAAAAATTTTCTTTGATAAAATGTAAAATTTTTTCAACGTTAGGTTTTAGAAGCATAGCTTTTCTAGACGAGGGGGCTTTCGAGCTTGATAATTACTCTCTTAGAGATCTAAGCAGTATGTGCGCTTCCTTGTGTATCCTCAGGACAGAGACTGTGCTTTGTCACCCGATGAGCTTAAAGATTTGTTTAAAGTTTTCCCTTACATACCTTGGGGGCCAGATGTGAATAACACAGTTTGTACAAACGAAAGAGGCTGGATAACCTACCAGGGATTCCTTTCCCAGTGGACGTGAGTACGGAGCTCCCCTGTTTCCTCTGGAGTTACCACTAGTTTAAAATTATGGTACATTCCATTAATCATTTTGTAAGTTTTTCAGGCCTTACAAAGTGCTTCAGTCATAATAAACAGGATTTATAGTGCTGCTATCTCTAGGATGAACTTTAGATGTTCTACAAATTTATCAGAAAGGAATCTTGTTTGCTTTTGGATGATGTTCAGGAAAACAGTAGTAAGTTGTACATCAAAAGTGAGCTAAATTTTAATACCTTTTTGATTAATGGAATTGGAAACAATGCTATTGCAGAATTCTTACACCTTTAGAAGATGGGCCGAGCATATTTTACTTGACACTGAAGACTTAATTGAAGGGCTTTTTGATGTTTATTTGCAACATACTCTTGGTTTTGTCTGCAGTCTAGGTAGGGCATAGTTGACAATCTATCTAAGGTGCTAAGGAAATCCTCTGGTCGTATTTGATGACATAATTACTTTAGTCTTGGTGAGACTAATTTTCTTAACACCAGAATCGATTCTTTTTTCAAATTATAAAAAAGGCTAATTTGAAGTCCATTTCAATTATTTTTGCTCCTTTCAAAAACCTTTTCAGGTTTAATTATTTAAGTTCTTAACTAGCCGGTATTTGCTATATTCTGTGAACTTGGGAAGCAGAGTATATAAAAAATGCCCACTCTAGATGTTACCAGCAGCTCACTGCTCATCTGTGGCCTGCTCTGTCTGGGCAGGTGGAGGAGACACAAGCACACCCTTACATTTTGCATTCTCTTCCCTTCTCTGCCTGATGAATGGCATCGTAGGAAAACTGGTTGGGCACATGGGACCTTAAAGCAGTCTGACAAAACTTATCTGGATCCGGTAGTAAAATTTGAGCCGTCGGAATATTTTTTTCAACACATGTTCATAGAGGAACTTTCACACTCTGAACTCTCCTGTTCCCTAGGCTCACAACCTATTTAGACGTGCAGCGGTGCCTGGAGTACTTGGGCTACTTAGGCTATTCGATATTGACTGAACAAGAGTCTCAAGCTTCGGCCATTACAGGTAAGGGTCTACATAATAATCAGTAACACAATTAGGAAAAATTTTCATATTCCACTTTCATATGTAAAAAGATTAAAAATAAGCATGACTTTGCTAGTCTTCATGTCTGCATTCTGATTTGTTTTCCGTGTGATTTGGTCATTTCTTTTGATTTGAGATGTTTAATTTTATTGTTTATCAAAAAAGAAAGAGTAGAGGTTTTACCTCTAGTTTACTCCTGAGGTTACTCCACTGATGAATATCAGGGAGGGCCACGGGCCTTAAAAGGGTAGTTCATCTTGTGTTATAGTTTTCTTTGAACATTAAAAGCAATGCCTATTACATGATTCTGATATATATATATATATACACATATATATATATTGATATATATACGATATATATTTATATATATATATATTTTTTTTACTCATTTTAGAGAGGGGAGAGGAGAGAGGAGAGGGAGAGAGAGAGAGAAGGGGGAACGAGCAGGAAACATCAACTCCCATATGTGCCTTGACCAGGCAAGCCCAGGGTTTTGAACCAGCGACCTCACTGTGCCAGATCAATGCTTTTATTCACTGCGCCGCCATAGATCCAGCTGATCCTGATGTCAAACTGATCGTCTGTCTCAGCATTGTAACCATTTTCCACATTAATAAAATTTTCACAGCTCTTGTAATTCTTGACAAGCAGTGTCCTCCACTTCAAGAAAACTCATAGGTATGGAAATAACACATTAGGGAACTGGTATTTCAAGAGTTTCTTCTAACCTAATTGGTGAGGGGAAAATGCTCTATCTTACAGGAAGCCCCAGCACAAGAAGACAACCAATCTTAAATTGACATAGCAGGTACCTTTTAATGTATTTTAAAAATTGGACAATATTTAATTCAGCATCAAAGAGTAAGGAACTAATTGCTAGTCAGCATGAGGTGTTTTTTTTTTTTCATCTAACAAAATACTGTGGACATCTTTCTGTATCACTGAGTATACTTTTATATTATTTTGTGTGTATGTGTGACAGAGACAGAGAGAGACACAGGGACAGATAGGGACAGACAGGAGGAGAAGGTGAGAAGCATCAATTCTTTATTGTGGCACCTTAGTTGTTCATTGATTGATTTCTCATGTGCCTTAACTGGGGGGCTACAGCAGACTGAGTGACCCCTTTCTCAAGCCAGCAACCTTGGGCTCAAGCTGGTGAGCCTTGCTCAAACCAGATGAGCCTGTGCTCAAGCTGGTGACATCGGGGCCTCGAACCAGGGTCCTCCTCATCCCAGTCCAATGCTCTATTCACTGCGCCACCGCCTGGTCAGGCTTATATATCTTTAATGCTAAATAATGTGTCATCGTATAAATGTTCTATAATTTATGTAACTAACCTATAATTAATGTGTATTTTTTATAATTTTTCAATTTTTTGCCTCTGGCAGGCTTTGCTACAGTTGAATCTTTACCTACAGTTTAAGGAGTTCTCCTATACCTCAGGGGGAGATGCCCTATTCTTCTGCTGATAAAGCATTGTTTTTTCTGGCCTCTCTCTTTCACAGGTTTACATTGGGAAGGCCAGTTAACCCCAGAGGGCACATCCCTTTACCACTTGTAGATCCAAGAGAGTGTAGATTTGAGTGAGAGAGCATCTTTTAGTTTGTAACTTGTTATGACAATAACTTACCACAGAAAAGATAGATATTGATGGGACATAATGTTGGCTATATTTATTGTAATTTTAATTCATTTTTAGGTTATCATTTTCCTTATAAAAGTGTGCTACTTATTGCCTGGCCAAATACCTCAGTTGGTTAGAGCAGTGTCCTGAAGCACAGAGGTGCCGGTTCAATCCTCAGTCAGGGCACATACAGGAACAGCTCAATGTTCTTATCTTTCTCTCTCTCTTCCTCTCTTGCTAAAATCAATAAATAAAATTTTTTTTAAAAGTACTACTGATTAAATAAATATTTTTTGGTTACTAGAAGTTCATATATATAGCCTTTTTTTAATTTATTTTTTTTTATAGCGACAGAGAGAGAGTCAGAGAGGGGAACAGACAGGGACAGACAGACAGGAACGGAGAGAGATGAGAAGCATCAGTCATTAGCTTTTCATTGTGACACCTTAGTTGTTCTATAGCCACCTTTTTAGAAATTCATCTTTTCACCTGTGGTGGCGCAGTGGATGAAGTTGACCTGGAACGCTGAGGTCACCCTGTCAAGACACATACTGGAAGCAAGAATGAGTTGATACTTTCTGCTCCTCCTGCCTTCTGTGTGTGTGTCTCTCTCTCCCTCCTCTCTCTAAAATCAGTAAATAAAATCTTTTTTAAAAAATGTATCTTTTCCACTGAGGCCCTTTTTTATTATATTTAGTACTTGATTTCACATACAGCTTGCCTGTTGTGCTGTATGCTTGTTTATTGATAAAATGTTAAATAGCAATATCCTATTTTGCAGAAGATAAAATGGGGGCTTACTGAGTCTGAGTGGTACACAATACGTTTCTTTTCTTTTTAGTAACAAGAGATAAAAAGATAGACCTTCAGAAAAAACAAACTCAAAGAAACGTGTTCAGATGTAATGTAATTGGGATGAAAAACTGTGGGAAAAGTGGAGTTCTTCAGGCTCTTCTTGGAAGAAACTTAATGGTGAGAATTCTCAGAAAATACAATTTTATTTAACAAATTTTTTTTAGTCATGAGTTTAAATAATTTATATAGCTATTAACCTTGTTTTTTTTTTTATTTTCTGAAGTGAGAAGTGGGGAGGCAGAGAGACAGACTCCCGCATGCACCTGACCGGGATACACCCAACATGCCCACTAGGGGGCGATGCTCTGCCCATCTGGGGCATTGCTCCATTGTAACCGGAGCCATTCTAGCACCTTAGGTGGAGGCCATGGAGCCATCTTTGGCTCGGAGGCGCCTGGCCCAACTTTGCTCCAATGGAGCCTTGGCTGCAGGAGGGGAAGAGGGAAGATAGATAGAAAGGAGAGGAGGAGGGGTGCAGAAGTAGATGGGCGCTTCTCCTGTGTGCACTGACCAGGAATCAAACCTGGGATCTCCACACGCCAGACCAACACTCTACCATTGAGCCAACTGGCCAGGGCCTAGCCATTAACCTTTTTAAATGAGTATAAGAACTCGGTAATCTATATATTGATATATATATTAGTAAAGTACAACCTGAAACGTAACAATACTCCTATTGAACTAGCTTTATCTTTTTTTTTTTTTTTGATGTACTTGATTTCTTTTTTATTGAATTTATTGGGGTGGCATTGTTTAATAAAATAATAAAGATTTCAGGTGTAAAGTTCTATGATACATCATCTGTATATTGCATTATTTGTTCACTACCTTATCTTTATTTTTTAAATGTTAGCTATCATCTATCTTTTTTTTTTTCAAATCAGTGTGTAGGTGAGGATTAAATGAAAGCCCTGACAACGCGTGGCATGAAGTAAATATACAGTAAATACTTCTAATTGAATGCTGAAATCTAATTCTGACTACTGCCTTGAGTAAGAAGATTGGTGTATTTCCACATTAGTCTCATATCAAAGAATTGCCAGCAGGTGGCTCTGGAATACAATTTTAATAGTATAGTTTACTTCCTTTCAGTCGCTGCTTTCACTTTATACTGAACAAATGCATCTTTTGTTTTAGACCGTAAGAACTGAGAAGCATAAAGTCAATATCCCCATTGTACTTATAAGTAATATATAGTGTAGAAAAGAATGCCCTTTTATCCTTTTATTTATGACAGACCCACATGCATATGTATTGGTAACAACTAGTTACTGTAATATCTTTTTGTAAATACTGATATTTTTGGTTGTTTTCAGAGGCAGAAGAAAATTCGTGATGATCATAAATCCTACTATGCGATTAATACTGTTTATGTATATGGACAAGAGAAATACTTATTGGTAAGAAATTCTCTTACATATAAAGATTATTAACTATTAGATATATTCTTTAAAGGGAGTTCTAAAATATATTTATTGATTGATTTTAGAGAGAGAGAAAAACATCAATTTGTGTTCTGCTTATTTATGCATTCATTGGCTGATTCTTGTATGTGCCCTGACTGGGGATTGAACCTGCCACCTTGGTGTATCAGGACAGTGCTCCAGCCAACTAGCTGCTGGGCCAGGGCCCTAAAGACTCTTTGAAAACTAATTGGGTTTAATTTAATGACTGTATGTAGAACTTTAGTGTGATTTTTATTTTCACATGATTTATTCATTGGAATTAATTGTAATTCCCTTGATATGTAGGTGATTACATGGGTTTAGTAAAAATCAATCTTACTTAATTGTATGTTACACCTACAATAAGAAAGTTTAAAAAAATTAACTCCCCTTTTCTTTTTCTTGGGCTTTTATTTTTAAAAAATTATCTTCTACTATTAATTAGAAATTAATATGAAAACCTTAGTGCAGGGCTTGATCATGTAACTATAATCTGAGTCAAGTTTTATCTGTTGAGCAGTGAAGGAGTAGTCAACAAATGTGTGAGCCTTAAAAGAAAAATGAATGAAAGAAGGGTATAACTGAAAAGGTACTATGAACTGCAGTAGAAATCATATGTTCTCATTTGACCTGGTCTGATTTCATTTGAACCTAGTCAGATTAGATGTGTTAACTCAGGCAAGTGGCTTACTCTCTCTGAGACTGAGTTTCTTATTAAGTTAGCTAGTATGAGAAGCTCCTAACAAGGAATAGGTACTAGAAAAAGTCATTTTCTCTCTTTCCTTTTTGGAAATAATTTATTCTGCTAGACAAATGATCTGAGTTTTATACACATTTTACTCTTTTTTTTTTTTTTTTTTAATTTTTTTTTTTTTTTTTTTTTATTCATTTTAGAGAGGAGAGGGAGAGACAGAGAGAGAGAGAGAGAGAGAGAGAGAGAGAGAGAGAGAGGAGAGACAGAGAGAGAGAAGGGGGGGAGGAGCTGGAAGCATCAACTCCCTTTTGTGCCTTGACCAGGCAAGCCCAGGGTTTCGAACCGGCGACCTCAGCATTTCCAGGTCGATGCTTTATCCACTGCGCCACCACAGGTCAGGCTATACACATTTTACTCTTTATGATAAAAGTTCTTTTGTCAGTTTCTTAGTAAACCTTGTTTATCTCCTTTTTTTTCCCTGTAAGTTGAGTTCTATTTATAGTGTACTCAGTAGATAATGCTGACAGTTTTCCTGTTTTTATTCTTATACCCTTCTTTGTAAATTGGTATCTATCATGTCTGACTCTCCATGCTATAATAGTGTTTTATTTGGAATATATAGAGTCACTTCTGACACTATACTTTCCCTTTCTTCTCCTCAACAAAGAGGCACTATCTTACATAACTCAGTACTGAATTTTATTCTTGTTGGATCATTTTCATATCATAGATGACATATTTCTTTAGAATTTTTATGTTAAATTGAAAAAGTGTAGGAAGTAAAGTAGAATAAAACCATAGTGTAAAGAGTTCTTTGCTTTGTGTTTTTGATTGGTGGGAAGAAAAGGTAGTGTGGTAGAAAGAAAATATACTTGGAATCATATCTGTGTTCAAATTCTGGTCTAGCCTGACCAGGCGGTGGCGCAGTGGATAGAGCATTGGACTGGGATGCAGAAGACCCAAGTTTGAGACCCCGAGGTTGCCAGCTTGAGTGCAGGCTCATCTGGTTTGAGCAAAGCTCACCAGCTTGGACCCAAGGTCGCTGGCTCAAGCAAGGGATCACTTGGTCTGCTGAAGGCCCACGGTCAAGGCACATATGAGAAAGCAATCAATGAACAACTAAGGTGTCGCAGCGAAAAACTAATGATTGATGCTTCTCATCTCTCTCTGTTCCTGTCTGTCGGTCCCTATCTATCGCTCTCTCTTACTCTCTCTCTGTCCCTGTAAAAAAAAAAAAAAAAAAGTTCTGGTCTGATGATTTGTTAGATGTGTTACTTAGGCAGTTGACTTAATCTCTTTAGCCTATCTTCTTATTTATAGAATGCAGAGAATTCAGGTAAAGGGGCTGCCCATCACACTTAAGTCACCCAGTCAATGTTAGTATTTTCTTTTTCTTTAATTAAAAAAATTTGTCCCATTGATTTGAGAGAGTGTATGTATTAGTGAGGAAGTGTGAGGAAGGCAAAGAGAGAGAGAGAGAGAGAGAGAGAGAGAGAGAGAGGAGCAACAACTTGTGTTCCACTTAGTTGTTCTATTTAGTTGTGCACTCATTGATTGTTCTTGTACATGCCCTGAATGACGATCAAACCAATGACTTTGGCACACTGAGATGACGATCTAGACACTGAACACCTGGCCAGAGCTAAATGTTAGCTTCTTAGTCACTATTTTTAATTCACAGAATCAGTAGCTACTTGTTTATGTGCATGTCCCTCTTCTAAAAATGATCTGAAAATTTATTAACTAGTATTTTTTAATTTAGTAGTTGTAAGACAAGTAATAAAACATTATGACTTTAATTATACATTGATATATGGTATTTATGTTTCTCATTTTTTTCTTTTTACAAGTTACATGATATCTCAGAATCGGAATTTCTAACTGAGGCTGAGATCATTTGTGATGTTGTATGCCTGGTATATGATGTCAGTAACCCCAAATCCTTTGAATACTGTGCCAGGATTTTTAAGGTTTGTTGCTCTTTTGGTCTATAACTAAGT
This sequence comes from Saccopteryx leptura, assembly GCF_036850995.1. Classification (NCBI taxonomy): domain Eukaryota; kingdom Metazoa; phylum Chordata; class Mammalia; order Chiroptera; family Emballonuridae; genus Saccopteryx; species Saccopteryx leptura. Next base: position 338,276,817 of record NC_089504.1, read on the forward strand.
TCAACCTTATATGGAATTTAATGAAATTGTAATGAGGGGTTTTTCTAACCAAGAAAATCATTTGTGGAGCTTTTTAAAAATACATATATCTGTGTCCTGTCCCTAAAGGTTCTAGTTTTATTCTGAGCTGAAAGGTCCCAGATATCTGTTTTGTTAAAAACATTTTTTCCACAGATGACTCTGATGTGCATTTCTGGTTAAGAACTTCTGTATTAATAGAAAATCTTTCTGGCTGTTAGGAATGCTCGTGGGTCATATATTGCCAGTTACATCAAGAATAATAATAGACCCAGAGGAAAAACTAGAGGCTTGAAAAGTTAGTAGTCACTTTGAGATTATCAACAAGATTTAATTGGAGTAAAAAAACTAGATACACAAAGGAATTTATTCTAGCATTGTTTTTAATAGCAAAATATCTAAGAATAGTAGGACACTTTACCATTAAGATAAAGTAATACAGCAGACTGTTAAGAAGCCATTAAAAATAATGGTTTTGAATTCTGAAAACATGGAAAATTCAGTCACATAATTTTCAATTTTTATATCCAGAACCACTGCAGCCAAATAAACATGGAATATGTAAATATATGCATTTAAGGTCTAAAGGTGATATGAAAATAGTGTGCTTTAAAATAGAGAAATTTAGATGGATTTTCTCCCCCAAAATATTGTCTTTTTTTTTGTATTGTATTTTTCTGAAGTCAATCAGGGAGGCAGAGAGACAGACTCCCTCATTTGCCCGACCGGATCCACCCGGCATGCCCACCAGGGGGCGATGCTCCATTGCAACCAGAGCCATTCCAGCACCTGAGGTGGAGGCCATGGAGCCATCCTCAGCACCCAGGCCAACTTTGCTCCAGTGGAGCCTTGGCTGAGGGAGGGGAAGAGAGGGACAGAGAGAAAAGAGAGGGGGAAGGGAGTAGAAACAGATGGGCGCTTCTGTGTGCCCTGGCCGGGAATTGAACCTGGGACCTCCACACACCGGGCCAACACTCTACTGCTGAGCTAGCCGGCCAGGGCCTACTGTGTCTTTTTTTTTTTTTTTTTTGTATTTTTCTGAAGCTGGAAACAGGGAGAGACAGACAGACAGACTCCCGCATGCGCCCGACCGGGATCCACCCAGCACGCCCACCAGGGGGCGATGCTCTGCCCCTCCGGGGCGTCGCTCTGCCGTGACCAGAGCCACTCTAGCGCCTGGGGCAGAGGCCAAGGAGCCATCCCCAGCGCCCGGGCCATCTTTGCTCCAATGGAGCCTCGCTGCGGGAGGGGAAGAGAGAGACAGAGAGGAAGGAGAGGAGGAGGGGTGGAGAAGCAGATGGGCGCCTCTCCTGTGTGCCCTGGCCGGGAATCGAACCCGGGACTTCTGCACGCCAGGCCGACGCTCTACCACTGAGCCAACCGGCCAGGGCATACTGTGTCTTTTTAATAAAATTTTTTTTCTAAATTTTAGTAAATTCGAAGCCACCTTATAGGTTTATATTGTTACCAGCATTAGAAAAGTGACCCTGGTTGGCCTGACCTGTGGTGGCGCAGTGGATAAAGCGTCGACCTGGAAATGCTGAGGTCGCCGGTTCGAAACCCTGGGCTTGTCTGGTCAAGGCACATATGGGAGTTGATGCTTCCAGCTCCTCCCCCCTGTCTCTCTCTCTTCTCTGTCTCCCTCTCTCTCCTCTCTAAAGTGAATAAATAATTTTTAAAAAATTAAAAAAAAAAAAAAAAAGAAAAGTGGCCCTGATTTTGTTATGAGACTGACCTGGACCTCTGCTGATCTTTGCCTCTTAGTTCCCTTATGTTTTGAAACAATTGATGCTTTGCCTATCCAGAGAAAATTTTTAGTGCACATTTAATTAAACTGAGTAATTTTTGAACTTGTCATCAGATTTTTATTTCATTTTTTATTCCATAGCAACACTTTATGGACAGCAGAATACCTTGTTTAATCATAGCTGCAAAGTCAGACCTGCATGAAGTTAAACAAGAGTATAGTATTTCACCTACTGATTTCTGCAGGAAACACAAAATGCCTCCACCACAAGCCTTCACTTGCAACACTGCTGATGCACCCAGTAAAGATATCTTTGTTAAATTAACAACAATGGCCATGTATCCGTAAGTACTTGCTTTGCCATCATTTTCACATTGCATGGTTCATAACAACATTGCATGCCATCATTAGCCATGAAGGTGGAATCTTTGTCACATAGAAGTTGTTCAGCAACAGAAAGAGACTTTGTAATGAGAAGGTACAAATTTAAGTTAATGCAAGTTTGGTCTGGATGCCATTAGAAAATTATATATACAGTACTTCTCACAGTGTTTGTATATTTATGAGCAGGCTGTAACTATCTTAATAGGATAGTATAATAAAACAGCCCACCAGCCCACATTAGAAAAAAGTCTTACTGCAATAATATGGGGTTGGCACTGGTGCTTTATGCTTTTAAGGCATTTCCATATGAACAAAAAACTCATTTTTATATTATTCTGTTGATCTAGTTGACTTTGAGTATGTGAAGGATTCTGTAATCTTATGAATTTAAATTATACAATAGATATGTTTCAGTTCAGGATATAATGTCTTTTTAAAATGCTGTAAAAAGTAGTTGGAATTCCTGCTATATAAATGGGTTGCATTGTGTTATGCCACAAGTTCTATGTACATTTATTGTATATCTATACATGCATATGCAAAAACACATAACTGGTCATCTTCATAGTTTACTAACTGCTTTAAAATTGCATGATTCTTAATGGCATTCTCCTCAAATGTATAAATTTGGTTTTGTAACAAAATAGTTCTTCAGGCAGTGCGTTTCTCAGGACTTTATAGTTTATTCTATTTATGATTGTTACTCTCTAGTCTAAATTATTTTTCTTATGAAAACTACAGTATGCTATAAACCGAGGTTTTTCAGAAAGGTTTTAATTTGTTACAGATTTTTCAAGTCAGTTAACTTTATTGCTATTTCATTAATACTTTTTTTAAAAAATGCACTAAACCCTTGAAATTCTATTTATCTTGGAAGACAAATAATTTCTATTACTATAAGATAAGCACAACCTTATTTATGTTTTATCTTTGCTTTAAAAACTCCCATGTATGTTACCTACAGAGACGATCATTACAGACACAGACCCTCCCGAGACATGGGCAACACTGATAGAATAGAGAATTTGAGAAAAATCTGGGTCTTTCTAAAAACTGCTTTGTAAGTTACTTTTTCTTTATGGCTTCTGTGGGATTTTGTTGACATTTCTTTATAGATGAGAAAATCTCCTTTCTTGCCATAATTAATATTTTGTAATTATCCAGAAACGCACTGCTTGGTCAGACTTACTGCCTAACTGTGTGTCTTTTTTCTTTTTTTTTTTTTTTTACTGTGTAAATGCATTATTTTAATCTTGTAAATAACTGCAACTGTGGTTTTAGGTCTGCATTTTTAAAACATTTTACTGCAGTGTGTGTGTGTGTGTGTTTGTGTATGATAAATGTACATACTTGGATACTTGTTTATATGGTTAATCTCAAACTCCTTCTCATAAAGCATCTCCCTGTTGCTAAGCGTACTTTGTTTGCATCCCTCCTTTTTGGTGGGTGGAGCCTGCTTATGTTGAAGAGTCAGATTCAATTTCTAAAATAACAGATGGATTCCAGTATGACAGCTGGCAGGGACTTAGTAGCAAGGATATGTTCATTATCACAAGTCAGGTTTTAAAAGGGAATGTCTTGAGCCTGTAAGAGTTTTTAAAATAAATTAATTCTTGTTTTTCTTCATGTTGGGAAGTAGGCATTATTGAGATGCTGCTTATCTCCACAGCTGTGCCACTGTGCGCTGTGGTCTCATCAGACTTCACAAGCTAAGCCAAGTCAGATTGGGCTAGTCCTTTGACTGAGAAGCCTCTAAAACAAATGTTCAGGTGTTGCAGGAAACGATGGCATTAACTCATCAGGTGGCACTCTTCTGAGGGGATTCTACACCAGTACCTCTTCAGGGGTTGTGTGATGGCTTCGTATGTCTGAGTGGCTCTGACCACCGAGTAGTCATTGGTGACCCCCTACTTTGGTTGTTAGGGCAGAGGTGAAATGGGTTGCCCCATGTGCCTATGCCAGCTAGTGCGAGTCCACTCAACCAGAAAGGAGTCAGAAAGCTTCCCTAAATTTCATATCTAATCAATTGGATCCATTGTTGATTTTTATATCCTTACCCAGTGTCATACTATCATACTTAGTGTTTTAGTAGCAGATGAAATTAACCCTATATTTTGTTCAACATAAAGCCCTTTGATTTCCTTTGGGAACCAGGGTTCTCGATAATTTCAAGACAATCACCGCGGGGTTGAATATACTTGTCTTTTGACTTTTTTTGTGTATTTGTCACTCTTCTCCTTCCTGGTTTTCAGGCATGTGTGTATGCTGAGGGAGGAGGAGGAGGAAGAACAGGAGGGGATGGTTATTTAAATGTTCGCACACTTTGTTTGTTGGGTGCTATGGCTTACTCAGTTTTTCTTTTTATTAATTTAGATGAGGGTGCCATCTATTGCTGTGCATATTTATTCCACTAAAACTCTTGTAAATAATAATTTCATCCCCCCTTTGCCTTAGATTTTCTATAGGGAGGGAGGAGGGACCTATGGCTGTTTACTGTATATTTGGTATATGTGGAATTCTGCACAACTTTAGCATGCCCCACACTATCCTTTTCCTTAGTGTTGCTTATGCCTAAATCTTTCTTTTTTTTGTAAGTTGGCACACCCTGACTTGTGCCCTATTTGTAAGTAAGAACTCAACTCCTGTCCTTCTGTGTGTTTTCGCAGCCATGCCCGGTTACGCTGTATGTGCACCTGCAACAGGTGTACATTTTGCATCTGTCAGAACTTCCTCAACTCAGACTTGCTGCAATCTGTAAAGAACAAAATCTTCACTGCAGTTCTTAACAGGTTCTTAACTTTATTTACTGGGTACCAGGCATTCTGTTAAAATACAAAGGAAATAGTGGATAACTATTTATTTTATAGATACTCAGTACAAAGGCAACAAGCTGACTGATGCCCAGCTAACTTCCATTAAAATTCTCACTGTGGTGACAATGTTTAGATTTGGAGTCATTCATAATAATGTCTTTAAATTAATAGATATATTTAGGGGACTATCAGGTTTTAGTTGTTTTTCATTAAGGAAGCTAAATTATCTTTCATATTAAAGGAGACTAAAAACCTTTGGATGAGAGTTGAAGAAATAGATTAGGACATCCATAGTAAAGAAAAGACATGTTGGTCCCAAATGTTGTACTGCATTTAGCTTACATTCAACTAATACAACTTACTAAAACCGTACTATTGTGAACAATATCTTGGGTTTAAAAAAAAACCTACATATTATAAGTACCTGGAATGCTTATTTGAAAGAGCTTGGTTTCTGGAAATGAGGATAATAATCAACTCTAAGAATTCAGAGGAATATGGAAAACAAAAAGAAATCTGTAGCACTAGTTTTTGAGGTCTTTATAATTGAGTCTAAACATGATGTATGCATAGAAAGTAATATGCTTTGAAAGAAGAAAAAATAATAGGATCAATACATTCCCTCAAAGCAGTGAACATGGGAGGTTATATTCTTATTCTGGTCATGCTTTGTTCAAATTGATTATAGTTTTGTGAACATTTAAGAGCCTATATAATATTAATTTGTATCTAATGTCAAATTTATATGTATCTAAGGATGAATTAGGATTTTGCAATTATTCAAGTGTCATTGGGAACTGGGCTTCATTAAGACAGGTGATCAAACAAAATAGACTTTGATTAGGAATGGGTCGATTATGTGGTTTACCATTGGACGCTCACTGAGGGCCAGATGAGTAGGATAGTTTTTGTCTACCAGCAGTATAGTGGATGTGGCTATGAAACAGTGAGACTGTAACTTAAGTGAGCCAGAAACTGACTTGGAAAGCTTTCTACAAAAGTTCTGGTGAGATTTTGAGCACTAGCAGCTCTGGAGTAAGAATGCATCCATCTCAGGTGACTGCTTTGAAGGGATCACTACAACTCATTTTTGGTGGTAAAGTTCTGCCTCGGTCCTTTGAATGGCTTCTCATAAAGTAGTAGCATAGAGTCACTCGTGATGACTGCTTGAGAAACCGCAGGCTAGTTCAAACCAAACAACATTCAGGAGCTCTGACTTGGAAATGGTAGAGTTGGAAGAGATTCTAAAATTCTTCTGGCCTGACCTCCCATTAGTATGCCCTCCTGCAAGCCTTTCTGAGAGAGTGCTGTTTATCTGCCAATGGCTTTCCTCATTTCCTCACTGGAGAGGGGTTTTGCTTTTGCTTTTTATTTTGTTTTATTTTTTAACTAAAATGATTTCCCTATAACTTTGTTTCCTTTAGTTTTAGTTCTGCCCTTTAAACCAACACACGACTATTCTGCTCCCTCTTCAACCTAGCAATCCTTCAGACACTTGAAGACGGCCAGCATGTCTCCCCTAATTTTCTCTTCTCCAGGTAGAACATCCCCATTTCTTCCAGCTTTTTTAAAAAAATTAGATGGTTTAGCGACCTCATCGTCCCTGGTTGTCCTCATCTCAAAGCCTCTTAACTTTTTCGAGTACCTCTTAGAAGGTTGCCACTGAGCATGGAGCTCGGTGCTCCCGGTGTGGTCTGACTAGTCCAGAGGAGGGGGCCGTTGTGCCCCACCGTCAGGACAGCACCTGTCCCCTGCATGAGTTAACAACTTAGTTGATGCATATTAATGTTGGGGTTAATTGAACTCAGATTTTTTTCATATGAAGTCAGTTTAAGGCAGTGTTCCTCCTCTCTAATTGATTATTTACCATGTTTAGTTGACTCTTTGAATCTAATTGCAGGCACATGTCTCTATTAAATGTCATAATCTTTTTGATCCATTTGTTCTAGCTCAGTCATTTCAAACATTATTTTTGTCATTTGTCCCATTATAAATCTCTCCCAGCATTGTGTTATTTGCAAATTTGGTAGATATGTCTTTTTTATCTTTCCAGTTGTTGATAAAAAATAATGTTGACTACTCAAAGATCGGAGGTGAGGGGGTGAGACAGAGAAAGGGGAAGAGCGCTAAAGCAAGCCAGCCCAGTAGCACTCCATTAGATACTCTTCCGAGGGACACAGGTTCACAGTTCTTGAGGGAGGATTATTCTGTCAGTTAAAAATATTTTATTATCTAGTCCATATTTCATCTTAGTATCTTGAGAAAGATTTCATAGAGGGATTTTTTTGAAATCAATATATAATTTCTACCACATTCCTCTTCTCTACCAGTATAGTAATTTTATCTAAATAGGAAGTGACATCTATTTGATGTCTTATTCTTGGTTGAGCCCACCTTGGCACCTAGTAATTGCTGATCACAAAGCATCTACTTTATTTGTTCTAGAAGCTCTTGATTTGTCCAGAATTGCAGATTAATTTATTTTCTGCATCTTAATGACTTTTTTATTCTTAGATTGGTTTAGTCAACTTCCAAATGAAATAGGTTGGGTGTGCATTATTGGATGAACTTGCTCACTGTATATTACTGTGAACAGTGATCCTCAAAGAGAAATCCGTACATACTGTCATATGTATGTATAAACTAGAAGTAATTTAATGGTAGTGCTGAGATACACCACTGACGTCTGATAATCAAGAATGGAAGGAATGAAACAAATAAGAGAAACAAGTGTACCTTTCAGAGAACTGATCCCTGGTAATATTTCAGTAATTTATTTATACAAGTACAGTGGAAATTTTAAAGTTGTATATTGAAGTTTCCTCTAGTTTAGAAAAGGATGTAGGTAAGGTTGGAGTGGAGGCCCAAATTACATGCCGGTAGGGTCTGGAGAGATAATGTAAATGAATGAAGGTGGCCAAGTATAAGAAATAAGAGAGGTGGGGACTATGACAGACACTGTCTAAAAGAACCCCCCCATACACACACACACACACACACACACACACACACTCCTACCTCAGCTCTGATCATTTGTAGTCACACACACACACACACACACACACACACCTACCTCAGCTCTGATCATTTGTAGACACACACACACACACACCCACACACCCCTTACCTCAGCTCTGATCATTTGTAGTCACACACACACACACACACCCCTACCTCAGCTCTGATCATTTGTAGTCTCTCTCACACACACACACACACACACACACACACACACACCCCACACCCCACACCTCAGCTCTGATCATTTGTAGTTCTACAAGCCTGGTGTTGCCAGGTCTTCGATTCTATGAGACTAGAAATCAGGATTTTTATGTGAAATTTCCTGATATTTAAATAATAGCAATTAACGTTAAAACTTTCAAAGTACTAATCAGAACAAACAAAACATGTTTACAGGCCACCAGTTTGCAACCTCAGTCTTAAGACATGGCTTAGAGTTGTAAAAATGCGTGCACACACAAGTACACTGAAGGAATGAAAATGTCCCTTAGCCACCCCTCCTTCTCCATTTTACTCCTTTCTCATGAAAAATTTGAAAAAGTATGGAGCATTGGGATGAAACTGGAATCACTTATCCTAGTATTTCTCACATTCTGGCAACCTTTGGTGGTTGGTCACATTGGTTGGCTGTGCTAGATATATTTTAATGTTCCATGAGCAAAAAGGATTGATTAATTGATGTCATTTAAGAATTTTTTAATACTTTTTTTTTCTTTCTTCTTTTCCAAGTGAGAGGAGAAGAGATAGACAATCCCATATGCACCCCAACTGGGATCCACCTGGCAACCCCCATTTGGGGCTGATGCTCTGCCCATCTGGGGCTATGGTCACAACCAAGCTATTTTTAGTGCCTGAGGCAGAGGCCCCTCAGCATCCAGGGCCAGTGCTCTCGAACCAATTGAGCCATGGCTACCAGGTGGGAAGAGAGAGAGGGAAAGAGAAGAGGGAAGTTGGAGGGGTGAATAAACAGATGGTCGCTGACTGGGAGTTGAACCTGGGACATCCACACACTGAGCTGATGCTCTACCACTGAGCAACCAGCCAGGGCCTTACCGCTAAGTCTTAAGTATTTAGTTTTAGAAATTTGCCATGGGTAGTATTTGATTTAGATCTGTAAAAGAGCAGTTTTTGTTTTTCTTTTCTGAAGTGAGAAGCTGGAGACAGAGAGACAGGCTCCTGCATGCGCCTGACTAGGATCCACCTGGCAAGCCCAGGGGGTGATGCTCTGCCCATCTGGGGCATTGCTCCATTCCAACCAGAGCCATTCTAGCACCTGAGGCGAGGCTTTGGCCATTGAGCCATCCTCAGCGCCCAGGCCAACTTTGCTCCAATGGAACCTTGGCTGCCGGAGGAGAAGAGAGAGATAGAGAGGAAGGAGAGGGGGAAGGGTGGAGAAGCAGATGGACGCTTCTCCTGGGTGCCCTGGCTGGGAATCAAACCCGGAACTTCCACACACCAGGCTGATGCTCTACCGCTGAGCCAACCCGCCAGGGCCCAAAAAAGAGCAGTTTTAAAATTTTTATTTAAGCAAAAAATTTTGTCAAATGTCTGCAAAGAAATTGATAGACAAATATTGGTATATATGTCAGATATGTCAGTCTCAATTAGTGCATTGTTTTAATGTGCATGTAAAAAGTGTCATTGCTGAACTAGAAATTACTTCTTCCAGAGATAATACATGTTTGAGGCTACATTCTCCCTTTATCTCACCCTCCCCTTTGACTTCTTTATTTAAATACTTAATTTAAGTACCTGCTATGGATAGTGTCAGCTGTGAGCTGGGGTAAAATATGAAGATGAAGAAGATAATGGACCTACCTTTAAGTATCTCTCTAAATATTGTTTAAAAAATTTATTTTTTAAACTTTGGTTATTTTTCTGTGACCTTACTCCCATGCTAAAAAGGAAGTGTATAACCTAACCATGGGAGAATTTAAGCCTATTAATTAATTTATACTTAGGCAGTTTTAATAGATTCACTTCTGAAATTGTCCATTTTTTTCCTAGGTATGTGTTTTTGACCAGTAAAGATTATCTTTTTTTGGAACTTATTTACTGGCAGTACAGATTTTAAGTAGAAAGTAGTAATAAATTCCCCCCCCCCAAATTTAATTGAATGTATATTGATTTCAACATGTGAGGGAAGTGTTATACTATGTATTTGACATGTAACTTTGGTACCATATTTCCCCATGTATAAGATGCACCTTAATTTTGAGGCCCAAAATTTGAAAAAAAAAACCTGTATTACATAAAGTAATTGAACTCAAGTTTCATTCATCATAAAATTCATACAACTCCTCATCACTGTCAAAACTCCCATCCATTAGCTTGTCCTCATCTGTGTCTGATGACAAATCATTGTCTTGAACAATGAGTGCAGAAACAAGCGTGAAAAAGTGGGTGATGCAAGTAAAGAAAACTACAGCCACTGTATAGGACACATCCAGTTTTTAGACCGCAGATTTTTGAAAAAGGGGTATGTCTTATTCATGGGGAAATCTGGTAATTACCTCTCAGATCTGGATAGGTTTATGTTTTTCTTTAGAATAGTTTATGAATAAGTGAAATTATTTGAGTTTAAATACATTTGGAAGATTCCTGTTTAATGTGGTCAGATGATTTTAATCTTTGTAATGCTTTCATTTCAAATAGTGTAAATCATATTACTAAGGAAAAATACTTTTTTGATTATATTTTTATTTTTAAGTACCTTTTTAATGTGATAGTGTCAAAGTGATTATGTAGGGGTGAGCTTAACTAATTGTTGGTTTGAACTACCCAGGACTTTAGTTTATTAAATATTTCTTGTTCTGACTTCAGAACACTCCAACTTTGCATGAAGATTTTACTATAGTATAGTGCACTGTGAACTTTAATCTGCCCTTCCTTTAGGTGTTCATTTCATCTGTCTGTACTACTTGTTATTTTAACTCCTCTCAGTCCCTTTCCCAGCTAGTTTTCCATGTATGATCTCTTTCTAACATACAATGCTATCAGAATTGTTTATTTTTAAGTTCATTATTTTGGTGTGATTTTCTTTGATGTTTATTCTGGTTTTAGGGTTTCTTTTATTCTGTTTTGTCATTTGCATTAGCCATATAAAGTATTTGTTCATGTTACTTCTTGAGTTTGGTAGCAGCATTTTATTCTGGTAACCAAGTGCATAGTTCACACTGAATATTTACAAAGACCCAAAAGTATGATGGACAATCATCATACCCATTGTATTTTTTATTGTTTTATAATGTATTTTTTAAACAGGATGTATGTGACATTTAAGCCACTCATTAATGACTTACTTCATTTGCCCATATTGCTTTAATAATCATCGAAGTTCCTCTTTTACATAATTAAAAATCATTTTACTTAATATGAGAATCCCCCCTTTTTTTTTAAAGAAAAGATTTTACTATTGTCATATCAAAATGAACTACCTTTTCATAGGATTGCTTTATGAAGAGGATAGGTTCCTAGAAATCTTAATGTTATAGTGATTCTGTTGGGAATGTAAACATTCTTAGAGTATTATGTTATGGTAAATAGTATATGCAAGGAAGTCTGTCCTGTGTTTAGTTTCATAAGGAACTTATATACTCCTTTGTATGAAGGTCCTTAAAAGGCTTTGCTTTGAATTTGGATACATAGTCATTATGTTTTAAATTATAGAAGAGATTGTATTATAGATTCTCATTAAGTAAGCTGCTGCTGCTTATAATTTAAACTATTTTTGCTTTTTGGTTAGTATATCAAAAGACACACCAGGTGGAATTTGCCTATTCTGATGTTTAAGTATTGGTAGTTAGGCATATTTCCCATGTATCTATTATCATCTAAATTTTGATTCTTCTAATGCATGGTGTAAAGCATTTTTTGACGTTGATTGCACACCTGTGTCCTTTCCTAAGTATGTTACCATTTAGGCATGCTCAGTTAACATCTTTCTTAGGACGTTTGTATTGTAATTTATCATTTTTGGAGGCTATATTTTGATTTCTTAACCTATTTTGAGAACTATATTACTAGAATATTCATGCCTACTAGTTCAATTAGGAAAAATGTCATTATTAGCAGTATAGGTATTTTTATTAGAAATAAATAATAAAAAAAATACTTGGCCAAGCAGAAGCATGGAGAGGAATAAAAGCAGGGAGGTTCAGAATTCTTTTTTTTTTTTTCAAGCGAGCTATTAAAAGCAGAAAACTTAACTGTAGTTTGGTTTACCTCAGTACTATTTTCAACTTGAGGTGTGTAATTGAAATAGCAAAAGGCTGTATATATCTATGAGCCCTAGTAACTTTATGTGTGTGCATTACCATTATATAGCCGTTTCAAAGTATTAACTTAAAGCTCCATACTTGAGATACATATATGGGTAGAATTATAAAATTAGAAGATCATTCATATCAGTGCATTTATACACCTCTCAGTTAGGTTTGGAAATAGTAAAATGAGTGAGAAAAATAGGAAATCAGGTGTATTTCTGACAAGCTGTGTGGTAAAAATGCCTGGGTAGAACTATGCTCTTAGCTTTGTTGCTTTGAGTATGTTTTCTACGTTTACTTTCCTTTCCTCTGCGACACAGCCTGCAACCGAAGACAAGGCTCACTGCTATCTGGGCCTCACTGAATTCTCCCCCTGCCTTGAATTCTAATTTTTGCAGACTTTTAGATCTCTTTAATATAGCTTCCAAACCCCAGATATATATACAGTCTTGTGACACATTATAAAAAAATTAAAAAATACCCTAATTGGGAATAACTAGAATAGGTTTAATGCTGTTGAGCCCTTTAGGATTTGATTATTTATAAATATGCCCTTTATTTAGTATTGAATCAGTCAAGATTTGGGGTCATGTTCTTTATATTCACCATAAATTGCAGTTAATTAAAAGCATCTTGTGTGCCTTCTTTAAGGCATTCTTTGCAAAGGTGCATGGGAATTTTGGTCACTCTTATATGCCTCGTGTGTTCACAAAGACAGTTCTTAACTCTATATTTCCTGAATTTTGAAACATTTCTTCTCTTTGCATTATTAAGTAACAGCCCTAATAATAATGCCGAAGTCCAAATATGTTGATAGGTTTCCACACCTGTGTCAAGAACCACTTGTCATTGGACTGACATATGGACCTTCTGCACTTCTAAGACAAAAAGCCATCATCCAAAGTGCAAGAATTTTCTACCTAACTTGAACTCAAGCTTCAAGTGACTAATTAAGGTTATATTTCAGCATTTAGTTTTTATTTCTTATGTTCTAAAAAGAGATATTGAACTAAATTATCTTATTCCAAATAGAGTAGAAAAATATAGTGATTCAGGTATATCAATAAATTTTTAAAAAAATAATCTTTATATACATACATTTTTGAAAACCTGTAATATTCATTTTGGGAAAGTCTATATCTTACGAAAACTATCCTAAATATAGAGAAAAACTTTATGTGGAAACATTCATCACTTTAGTTATAGTCACCAATAAGTGGAGAATAGCCACCAATAGGAGAATGGAATATAATACAACTATTTAAAATAATGTTTCTATAATTTAGGGAAAAGTCCTTACATAATAGTATTTAAAAGGATATAAAATTATATAAATTATACACATTTGTGTTTGCAAGCTGTGTAAGAAATACATAGAAGTCCAAAAAGAAATATTCCAAATTTTAATTAGTTGTCTTAGGAGATAGGACAGTAGGTAACTTTTTCTTTTCTTTTTTTTTTTTTTTTTTTGGCAGAGACAGAGAGAGTCAGAGAGATGGACAAATAGGGACAGACAGGAAGGGAGAGAGATGAGAAACATCAATTCTTCATTGCGGCTCCTTAGTTGTTCATTGATTGATTTCTCATGTGCCTTAACTGGGGGGCTACAGCAGACCAAGTGACCCCTTGCTCAAACCAGCGACCTTGGGCTCAAGCTGGTGAGCCTTGCTCAAATCAGATGAGCCTGTGCACAAGCTGGCGACCTCGGGGTCTCGAACCTGGGTCCTCCACATCTCAGTCCAATGCTCTATCCACTGTGCCACTGCCTGGTCAGGCAGTAGGTGACGTTTTCTTTACAATGAGCATATATTATCTTCTTAACACTAAAAAAAACTTTAAGAAAGAAAAAGTATGCAATAAGATATTATAATTTATTCTAAGATGATATTTTATGTGAGTCATTTTGAAAGAATTTTGAATAGTAGAAGAATTATTTTTGTTTGAGTTGAGAAATGAATTGGGAAGCAGCTTTATGAAACTTATTCTGCTTCAACTTGAGACCTAAAATGAAAAACATGACTCAGTTCTTAATACTTAACGAAACATAATTAAGAGGGCACTGTTCTTTACTCAGGTGTCATCAGTTAGCTAAGCAATGACAAATATGCTGTCCATTAAAAATGTTTTCTCTTCTATAAATAGAACCTAGCTAGTGCTGCTTTTAAATGCCTGTGGTAAAAGCATAAAATAGTTCTCTAAGTAGCTTTCCAGGTCTAGAGTGTGGTTTTCAGCCTGACCTGTGGTGTTGCAGTGGATATAGCATCGACCTGGAACACTGAGGTCACCTGTTCAAAACCTGGGCTTGCCTGGTCAAGGCACATATGGGAGTTGATGCTTTCTGCTCCTCTGCTCCTCTCCTCCTCTCTCTTTCTCTCTCTTTCTCTCTTTCTCTATTTCTCTCCCCCTCTCTAAAATGAATAAATAAAAATATTTTTTTTAAATGACAGATAAAAAGGAAGTGTGATTTTCTATGTCTAAAAGTGCCTGAAACAACTCATTAAAATATGTTTTATAAGTTAATAGTTTTCTTAAGTTTTGTTGTTGTTTTTTTAGTTAAGTTTTTAACTAGCTATCCATCTTGAGCATGTATCTATATTGTTTGTCATTTAAATATGAAGGCTATACTGCAGCTTGGGAAAAATAATAATTACTATTTTGAAATTCAAAAGAAAACTAAGCAATAAAGTCAGAATACATTATTTTTTGAATGGTAATACTTTCTTAAAATACAACAAAGGGGGAGCTGTGTGCAACAGATTCCATACTTGAATATTTATGAGAAATTATTTTGACTGATTTTTATGTGATTATAGCTAGCTTTAATCCTAACCTCTCTCTTTCCCTAAGTTAAAAAAGAAATGTGAAAAAGTTTTAGAAAAATCCTCCATCAGTGAAAATGTACAAAAATCACACAGAGACCAAAGCTTTAAGCAAAAGCTCTAACGCACTTAACCTGTGTTCGCACTTTAAATTCTCTGAATTTTTATTGACTTGGAGTGTTGTAAACTCTAAACTCTCTTCATAGGTTTATAACAGTCTGTGAATTTGGGATGTTAGACTCTATTCTTCATAGATGTAGTTTGTAGTTTTTAGTACTCTGAGATTAGAAGTGCCTATAAACTTTATGACTAATAGTTGGTAGATACATTTGGAATGAATACATACGGTCACCGCATATTGACAGGTACTGGCTAGTGTACTGGTTTTCAAGGGTTTCACATAGAGAATGCATATTACAGCCTTAGTTTTCCTTGCCTTGTATGCCAGTGTTTTGAAGAGTACATATAGATAGATTTTTAATTTTATAGTTTGCCATAGAATATATTTATTTTAAATATAGAAAGCATTAGATGAATTGTAGAGGGTGGCAACTCGGTTTCTGTGTGTGCTGTTTAATTGAGAGACATTATTTTCAGTCCTCTCCTTTTGTGAGCTCTGCGGTGAACTGCAAACTGTGTGCATGTGTATAAAAGGTTAAGAGCCCGGGTAGCTGAGTGGGGTGCCATGCTGTTAGCAGACGACGAAGGCAGTATTACTCACCAGGTTCACGCCGTCAGCTCTGTTGAAGATTCCATCTTCATGGAGTCATCTCATGGTCCACATTTTCTTGAAGCCAGGTAACATTTCCAACAAGCAGTGGGTTGGCCTTGTTGGAGTTTTTCCAAGTGGAAAAACTAAAACCTAAGTATTCTCATCCCTAACTTTAAATAAATAAATAAAACATTGCCTGTTGAAAGAACTAATTTGCAAGGTGGAATGAAATTGTGTTATCACTTAGCTTTGAAAAATAATAATGATATAAAGATATATATATATATTTTTTAATAGAGACTGGGGGGATAAGAAATTGGAGTGTTGTGTGTTGTTTTGCCAGGATGATAAGCATGGGGCACTCTGGATTGTGTTAGTCTTGTTTGTAGGGATGTACACATTGCATTTTGTGATAACTAATCTGAGTGTTCACCCTTTGACTATTACTAAGGCTAAGTAGTTTTGTTCAATTTATATTCTTGGCTCTTAACTCTTTTGCGTATGTCAATGTCTTGGTCTTTTAATGATGTCTCACTTTTGCTTCAAATCTGTTTGTTTAACTTAGTTATAAAGTAACCTGAACTAGACGGTCTCTTCTAAGCTCTCAATTCTATAAATTTTCTACCTCATCTCGATTGTGCTCACTTAACTAAAACTTCAGTAACACTTAAATGCTAGTGTTCCAGCCTTTGCTTTAAAGCTTTATCCTCTTCATGGTAAGCTGTCATACTTGAGACTCTGGAGGGTGCTTAGCAGTGTTATTAACTGAGCATGCTCACAAACTTAGTTTGTGGTACAGGCTGTCCTGTTCTTGTCATGCATAATACAGCTTTTTTTTTTACATCATTTACTTTTCAGTCCATCACTGTACATTATGTCCTTTGGTTGTTACCATTGTCACTGCCTAATACCAGGGTTGGTTGGTTGGTTTCCTTCCTTTAATCAGCAGTAACCAGATTAATGCAAGCTGGTAAATCCTCCCCACCCCCTTTGGTAAATTTTTATGGGGCTTAATATTTCCAAAGTTGACTTGAAACATTGCTTTTAGAAAAGTATTGTCACTTGTCATTTAACTGCTTACAGTTTAAGATAGCTTTTGGTTCCTGGGGACTTGGGATTGCACATTCAGTTCCATGAAATTGACTCTCAAAATTGTGAGATTCCAGTCTAACCTTTAATTTTGAAGGACCATGATGGTATTAAAAAGTGGACATGATTTGTCTAAGTTCTCCACTTCCCATGCGAATAAAATGTATAAAAATTTGGATATCGTTTATAGCTAATTATAAAGACATTTTTATTAATGTCTATATTATAAGATAATGATTATCTAAGCAATGTACATGTGGCTATATTGATAAATATATTATTAGTCATGAAGTTTTGGTAAGCATTACTGTATGCAGTTAGCCTGACAAGTGTGCTAATACTTCTCTGAAAGTAGACTGTTAATACTGGTATTCTCATACTAATCGTATTTTAAACATTAATTATATTTTCTGACTACAGGCACGTGACACAAGCTGACCTCAAGAGCTCCACGTTTTGGCTTCGAGCAAGTTTTGGTGCTACTGTTTTTGCAGTTCTGGGCTTTGCTATGTACAAAGCATTATTGAAACAGCGATGATTAAAAAAAAAAAAAAGTACTGGCCCCTACCAAAAACAAATACTTTTATGTACATTCTGAATGCTTTAAATTCTGCTAGAAATACTGACATATTTATACATGCAGAGTTACTTTATTAATTATTTGTAATTCGTGCATAAGAGTATTTTAATGATAGTTATAACTGCAGTATTGGCTAGCGTACTTCAGTGGAAAGGAACAGCTTAACAGCCAAACTGGTGGCTGAATTCCAGAGGCTGAAAGGGAATATTTTGTAAATAATGTACATATTCAGACAAGATATGGTCTCCGAAACTGAGTTCTAGAAATGATGTTTCTAGACATTTCTACATAGTATAGTTAAGGCTCAGTTGGCTCACTCTCCTAGGTTTAAGTCAGCTCAGAGATTGTATTTACTCATGGATCACTTATTTATTACACATTTACTCAGAATGATCTTTGGAATCTTTAACTACACGAGGCACAATTTGCCATTTTCTCTCCGTTTTTAAAAAACAAACAAGTCATTGTCAGCTTACCAACACAACTTCCTTCTAGTCACTTACGTTAGGCCAGCCTTGAAGGTGTTGTACAGTCTAGACAGTTGTATAGCCGAGTGTGAGGCTCTCCTTTGAGGAAGGCGTAGGCTAAAGGGAATTAGCAGAGGTGTTACCTACGTGATTATGTTCCTTCCTTTGTCAGTATGTTGAATTTTATAGCCCTTTCAATCAAATGAGAAAAAAAGATTTGTATATTATCAGTGTTTTTAGTTTAAATAAACAGTCACCATTACCACTATTGAATTTCCTCCCAAAGTGTAAATCATTCTATAATGGCTGTGTCTATTATAGTATGTTACAGCACCCGCATGTGTCATGAAATGTTCTATATCTGGCTAGGATAACCTAGAAGCAGCACTTTTTTAAATGGTAAAATAAATCTAATGACTATAAACGCTCATGATAAACCTATTTTTTCCATCATTGACCTTTTCAAGTATTTAAATAAATAACCACTGTGTACTGTGATCTTGAGTTTTTTTGTCTTACCAAGTAAATATTTCTGTACAGGTGTGAGTGAAATCCTGTGCTTTCTATCTTTCTTACCTTGAAAGTTATTTTTGTACAGAAAGATAATGCTCATTAGGAAAGAAGAAAGTATGATTTGTATGTATAAGAGGAAATCTGTTTTAAAGTGGGGAAATCTATTGGTAAAGGCCAATTGTTTCCCTCTGCACATACCTAACTAATGTGGTTGCTGCTGTGATTTACATGTTTATTTTCTCCTTTAGCAAGGACTTTTCTCCTTTGCTATTCTGAGCAATGTTTTCTCATAAGATTACACTTCTCGAGCAGCTACTAACAGCATAACTGACTAGCTGTAGGCTTATAAATAATATGTGCTATATTCATTTGCATACTCCCGTCTCCCCTCTCCCCATTTTAATTCTAAATTTGAAGAAGAAAATGAAGCAAAAATTTGATGACTTCTCATTTTCATTATTTTCTAAGAGAATTCCATTTACCAAATAAATTTGTCACTTGCACAGCTTCCAATGACAACTAATTCTTCCCTTCCAAGTTCTTCCCTGTTCAGACTAAAACATTGTTTTAAATGATTATTTCTTACGATTGTTCCATTGTTCCTCTTCCAGAGGCAAGAAAACAGTTTGCCAAGAGGTGAAAAGTGATGGATTTATTTACTTAGACTTTTCTCTCAATCTTTTTATTTGAAGTTTGTGTCCAGTTCATAGAAGACAGACTGGTAGTGCCCTAGCTCTGAGCTGCTCTTGACCCATCTGCCTGGCTAAGCTTAGCAGCCTCCTGTACTGTCCGATAGTCCAGGCAGGACGTGTTTGCAGAGAGAATGCTCACTGGTGTCTCCTCTTCAACCTACAGGCTCATGCAGTTATTTTTCCTTTCACGTCCACTTTAGAGACTAGGTAATGTGGGGAGATACCTGAATAAATACAGTGGTAGGCTTCTGGCTTTGACATTTACTCAGAGTATGCAAGCTGTAAGAGTACTAGGGGAAAGTGGAAACTTGATGATTGGAAGATCTTTCACTTTACACCGATTGTGTTATCTTTTAAATGGTCGTTTCTGGGGCTGTTTGCTAGAAAGTTTTAACGAATAGTGAGGCAGTCATGTGAAGAAACATCCCTTTGAAGGTTTGTAGTCCTGTGGCATAATGTAATAACTTAGCCTTACTTAGCACATCAAAGGTCTGTTGCTTCTTGCCATCCGGATATCTTTCTCTTTCACGTTTGAACAAAAAATGAGCACATCCCACATTTTTGGAGCTTAAAAATGCCTCAGTAGGAGTGGGCTCTGATGTTAAGAGTTTGGGGAGCACGTGACCATTCTGAAATGGCCCTGGAAGAGAGAGGCAGGAGGGCTGTGGGTTTCTCTGTGCACATGTGTGTGTCACCTGTCAGGGAAGGCACCGGAAAGAAAGTATATTGATGAGCTAGTCCTGAATGAAATGAGAACTTTTCTGACCTCAGGGAAGGCAACTGAATAATGACTAGCAGGGGAAAAACAGGTAAGTGCTCAAACTCTGGGTGGAGCATAAGCCTTTTCTGTATGGGCCCTCAGAACGGACCTTGTGTTACCTTTGACACCCTTTTGTTTGAATTGTACTAGTAATAGTATAAAATATCTTTTAAATATATGTGCAAATCTTAAAAATGAATGACCTGACCTAGTTTTCATTAGCACCTTTATTGGCGTGATCCTTTAATTTTTACTAGTCCGTGTGTTTTTAGGAAGCTGATCAGGGGATAGATATACTTTCTGAGAAATACCACCCGTCAAGATGCTGAGTTTATTTCTGTTTACTGTCTGGGAATGCTCCACACAGGGAAGCTAACTCCTAAAACCTTGATCCCCAGGGTCACAGTCCCAGTAGCCCACTTATTAAAACTTCTAAGCTTGCAAGTAATTCTTATCTTCTTACAACTCTATTTATGAAGTCTTCATCAATGAGAGCAATTGTCTCTTAACCTGTTTGGCCCTCTGCTCTGTGGAAGTCTCTCACCTGTGAGTATCACAGTAGTGTAAGAGTTCCCCAGTACATCCCCAATTCAAAAACTGTCCCCTTGCCTACGTGGCACACTCAAACGCTTGTCAGACCTTTTGGTCCAGAAAGTACAGACACCTTACTAGAAGGCGCGATTTTGACATCCTTGGGGGACATTTTCTAACTTAAATAGTGTCACTCTGGTTCCTAGCTGTAATTTCCCAGTCATAGCACTAGGTCTACAGATGTTGTCTTCCTTGTTAGCAGAGACAGCTGCAGAAGTCAGACCGTGAAATTGAGAGGTGGTCATTTCTTCCGGGTCTAAAAGTTGTGTATTGATGGCGTACCCACGCAGAATTGCCAGTATTGTCCTCACACATTGAAAAGTCCAAGTTCTATAAGAACACTTTCTTCTCTTTCAGTATATTTCTATTTATAGTTTACATATAAGTCTTTTGTAAATAGTCCTTGGAAGTGTTTATTATCGGAATGATAGGGTATATACGCTGTAGTGTAACTTGTGGCTCGCAGACTTCACTGTAAAAGGTCGGATAGGAAATATTTGAGACTTTTGCATCTCCTCTGTCATAATGAGAGAGGAGCCATAGATGATTTGTAAACAAGTGAGCATGACTGCATTCCAATAAAACTTTACTTACAGGCACTGAGATTCAAATTTTATATAATTTTCACTTGTCACAAAATACTCTTATTTTGATTATTTTTTTTAACCACTTAAAAATATAGAAACTTCTAAAAAAAATGTAGAAACTTCTTAGTTCACAGGCTGTACAAAAGCAGGCTGTGGACCAAATATGACAAATATGACCAACCTTTGATGTAACCGATGAAAGTAGAGATAATCGAAAATGCAGAACAGCATTTACTATTCGTTAAAAATGTTTACCTGATTGTCTTGGAATTTGAAAAGGTATATAATACTAGGAAGAACCTAAAACTACTAAAGTCATGTTTTATTTATAGGGAAAATAAGATTGGACCTGTAAGAGGTGTTTGATCTGCTTCACCCTTACTGATGGTACTGCTCAGCAGAGCCTGGTGCACGGGCCCAGCCGGGCCTCCCTGGAGGGCAGTGTGGCCCTCCGGGAACATCAGTTCCACTCTCTGAGCACTCACCTGGAGCTGTCCTTTGGGGACTCGATTCACATTTGTTTTCCATCTGTCCACTTGTGTAATTGGCATACTGGAAGCTGAAAGAACCCCGCGCCCTGGCCGGTTGGCTCAGCGGTAGAGCGTCGGCCTAGCGTGTGGAGGACCCGGGTTCGATTCCCGGCCAGGGCACACAGGAGAAGCGCCCATTTGCTTCTCCACCCCTCCGCCGCGCTTTCCCTCTCTGTCTCTCTCTTCCCCTCCCGCAGCCGAAGCTCCATTGGAGCAAAGATGGCCCGGGCGCTGGGGATGGCTCTGTGGCCTCTGCCCCAGGCGCTAGAGTGGCTCTGGTCGCAACATGGCGACGCCCAGGATGGGCAGAGCATCGCCCCCTGGTGGGCAGAGCGTTGCCCCTGGTGGGCGTGCCGGGTGGATCCCGGTCGGGCGCATGCGGGAGTCTGTCTGACTGTCTCTCCCTGTTTCCAGCTTCAGAAAAATGAAAAAAATAAAAAATAAAAAATAAAAAATAAAAAAAATAAATAAATAAATAAAAAGAAAGAACCCCGCAAGAATGTTTAGTTTGGATTCTCGTCTTCATCAGGGGAATCGATCCCCTGTGTGTATGGCCATGTGATAATGCTTCTTATATCTTTAGGTTTGAAACAGAAAGATGGCCCTGGCCGGTTGGCTCAGTGGTGGAGCGTCAGCCTGGTGTGCGGGAGGCCCGGGTTTGATTCCCAGCCAGGGCACACAGGAGAAGCGCCCATTTGCTTCTCCACCCCTTCCCCTCTCCTTCCTCTCTGTCTCTCTCTTCCCCTACCGCAGCCAAGGCTCCATTGGAGCAAGGTTGGCCCAGGCGCTGAGGATGGCTCTGTGGCCTCTGCCTCAGGCGCTAGGATGGCTCTGATTGTGGCAGAGTGACGCCCCAGATGGGTGGAGCATCTCCCCCTGGTGGGCAGAGCTTCGCCCCTGGTGGGCGTGCCGGGCGGATCCCAGTCGGGTGCATGTGGGAGTCTGTCTGACTGCCTCCCTGTTTCCAACTTCAGAAAAATACAAAAAAAAAAGAAAAAAGAAAGAAACAGAAAGATTATCTGTCCAACTCTGTACTTTTATAGTATAACTGAGGACAAAAAGTAGAAGTGACGTATCCAAAGCCACCCACCCTATGAGTCTGCCAGCGCTAGGGCTGGCACCCAGCTGTCCCAACTTCAGTGCTCCTGCTGGACAAGCCAGCCCTTAAAGACTTGATTGTATATCGGTAGTGAATTTACAGTATGTTCAATTTTAAAACCAGGCCTAAGGAAAAAGAAGACAGGGAAAAAAACCAATAGAGTTTGGACATTTCTATTCCTAAAAAGGGTTAAAGCTGGCAAAGCAAATTTTCTGGAAGCCTTTCAATTTCTCAGAGACATTTTGCCTTCAATTCTGGTAGCTGTCACCAGGTAATTGATGATGTCTCTTTAGAGGAGCGCAGGCTTGGTGGTTAGGTTTATTTCAGGTGTAGATAATTGAGGGAAGTAAGGCTATAACTACTCTTTTAAAAGCGTACTAGCCCTGGTCAGGTAGTGCAGTTGGTTGGAGTATTATCCCCATACACCAAGGTTGCAGGTTTGATCTCCAGTCAGGGCACCATTTAAAAAACAAAAAAGTACTCTATGATTTTTGTTTAATTGTTCTTAAATTGTTAATTTTGAAGAGAATACTTTTTCACTTTTAATTTATTAATGGAAAAATACCTTGGAACAGAGGCATTGAGAGAAGAAAACTCCTAGAATCAGGTTTTGTCACTAACTGAACTGTTTTTACCTCTCACCTGCCTCTGGGATGTGACCAATGCAGCCTCCTCGTCCCAGCTACCGCTGCATACCATTTAGGGCAGAAGTGACGGGGCCATGTCTTCACACAGCCGCTTTTTTACCACTTCCCTCTCAGCCTCTTCTTCCCCCATCCCCCGCCCCCAGATTCTCAGTGCAGTTACAACACCTAGGCCCTCTTAAAGGGCACAGCTTTCAGACCCCACCCCAGACCTACTGAGTCAGAAACTTTGAGGTTGGCACCCAGCAAAATCTGTGTTCACAATGCCCCTGCCCTGTTATTCTGGCGCCTGCTAAAGTTTGGGAACCACTGCGCTGAACATTGAGGAAGCTGAACTAGTTCAGGGCATAGTCTTTGCCCTCAAAGAGCATACAGTCTGTTTGGATAATGAAGTGAACAGTAGTTAAATATTTTTAAAGGACAATAATTAAATTATTCATAAGTATAATTTTGATTTTAAAAAGAACAAACTCGGGCCCTGGCCGGTTGGCTCAGTGGTAGAGTGTCGGCCTGGTGTATGGAAGTCCCGGGTTCAATTCCCATTCAGGGCACACAGGAGAAGTGCCCATTTGCTTCTCCACCCTTCCCCCTCTCCTTCCTCTCTGTCTCTCTCTTCCCCTCCCGCAGCTGAGGCTCCATTGGAGCAAAGTTGACCCGGGCGCTGAGGATGGCTCCATGGACTCCGCCTCAGGCACTAGAATGGTTCCCGCCACAATGGAGCAATGCCCCAGATGGGCAGAACATCGCCCCCTGGTGGGCATGCCGGGTGGGTCCCAGTCGGGCGCATGTGGGAGTCTGACTGTCTCCCTGCCTCTAACTTTGGAAAAATACAAAAAAAGAAAAAGAACAAACTCTTGATGTCTTCCCTTTCCAGTTATAAAATTCAAATCTTCCCATTGTGGTATATGTGCTGCCAAAGAGAGCACTAAAATTTAAATCTTAAGGTGATTCAGGACCCTGCAGACCTGACCCAAGACTTTCTTTGCCGCCAAATCTGCACTCTCCCATAGGCTACTTTCTAGTCACAGAAATCTTTCAGTCCTAAGAATGCGCCTTGTTCAGTGCTTTGTAGATGCTCCCTCCATCTAGACCAGGGGTAGTCACCTTTTTATACCTACCGCCCATTTTTGTATCTGTTAGTTGTAAAATTTTCTTTTTTTTTTTTTTTTTTTTAGAGAGGAGAGAGAGAGAGAGGAGGAGCTAGAAGCATCAACTCCCATATGTGCCTTGACCAGGCAAGCCCAGGGTTTCAAACTGGCAACCTCAGCATTTCCAGGTTGACGCTTTATCCACTGCGCCACCACAGGTCAGGCAGTAGTAAAATTTTCTAACTGCCCACCAGTTCCACAGTAATGGTGATTTATAAAGTGGGGAAGTAACTTTACTTTATAAAATTTATAAAGCAGAGTTATAGCAAGTTAAAGCATATAATAATAATTACTTACCAAGTACTTTATGTTGGATTTTCGCTAAGTTTGGCAAAATAAATCTTTATAAAAGAACTTACTATAGTTAAATCTATCTTTTTATTTATACTTTGGTTGCTCCACTACCGCCCACCTTGAAAGCTGGAACACCCACTAGTGGGCGGTAGGGACCAGGTTGACTACCACTGGACCCCCACCCCCAACCCCACTTCCACCCCGGGCTCCTCATCCTTTGAGTCTGAGGAAGATCAAGGCCAGGATGCTGGAGTCCAAAGTTCCGTCTTGGTGTGTAGGATGCATTTGTCCACTTCACGCGCCTGTTCTCAGCACGGCACTCCTGCCCTCACCTGTGCTTTGTCCAGAAACCATCTTCTTTACGCTCTCTGAGATTCCATTAAAGAGCTGTAAATTGGAAACTGACGTACCAGGCAGGTCTCGGCAAATTGCCCTTTCCCCTGTCCCTGGGGTAGATGACCAGTCTGTCCTGCCTGTCTGTGCCTTATGGACAGTGAACTGGGTCTCAGATTCCACCCATGTGGAACACTCCCATGTGCCACACTCCTGCCAAAGGTATCCAGGGGCATACTTATCAACCAATCTTGCTTGTGTCTAATTTAATTTTCTTGATTTATGCAATCCTTTCTTAAGAAGAAACTTGAGCCTGACCAGGCAGTGGCGCAGTGGACAGAGCGTCGGACTGGGATGCCGAGGACCCAGGTTCAAGACCCCGAGGTCGCCAGCTTGAGCGCCAGCTTGTCTGGTTTGAGCAAAAGCTCACCAGCTTGGACCCGAAGTTGCTGGCTCGAGCAAGGGGTTACTCGGTCTGCTGAAGGCCCACGGTCAAGGCACATATGAGAAAGCAATCAATAAACAACTAAGGTGTCGCAATGCGCAACAAAAAACTAATGATTGATGCTTCTTATCTCTCCATTCCTGTCTGTCCCTGTCTATCCCTCTTTCTGACTCTCTCTCTGTTTCTGGAAAAAAAAAAAAGAAGAAACTTGACTCAGTCATTGCAGCCTCGCTGGCTGTCAGCCCTGAAGACGAAATGATCTCTTGGTGGTACTGGGGATTCTCTAGGTTGCCGGGTGGAGGAGCAGAAAAGTTTGAACTTTAGAACTAAAACCCAAGTTTGAATCCCAACTTTGCTGCATTCGTACTACAAATTACTTGACTTTTCCGGTTCTGTTTTTCTCTCTATAAAATGAAGGTTGGGATCATTGTGCACATTCACTGAGCTCTATCCCCGAGGGTGGTATTTCACCTTCCTCCTTTCCCAGAATAGGAAATCTTCCTCCCACAGCAAGCACCACAGGGTGGCAAGCTTCTGCCCCTCGAGCACTTGAGCAGAGCAGAACCATTGCCCCTGGGCAAGCTGGAGAAGCATGGGTGACAGCCAGGATTTTTTCTCTGCATATTTGAGAAATGTATTGATTAAAGCTGTCTTGAATCTTGGGGCCAAAACAATGTCCCTCCCCCTGATTGTCTTGGCAGGTAACACAAGTAGCTCAGTTTCGTATCTTGCTGGTTACTTTCTCAGCCTCTTCCTGGCTGTTGGACCTCTGCTCAACCTATACAGTGTTAGTGTACCCCATGGGTCTCTCCTGAGTTTTTATCTATATAGTCTGTCTCAAGGTGATCACACTGAGCCCTTTGGGTTTATATTCTTAATTTCTATTTTGAAATAATTTGGAACGTTAAAATTTTTAAAAATAATAATAGGATTTGTCTAATCTGGCCACTTCATATAAATGGAGCTGTACAATATGTGGGTTTTTGTGACTGGCTTCTTTCATGTAGCATAGTTTTTCAAGGTTCATCACTTTGCAACATATATATTCACTTTTTGGATGAATACTACTCCCTTGTATGAATATACTACATTCTGTTTACTCATCAGTTAATGGACAGTGGATCACTTCTACTTTTTGACTAACATGAATGATGCTCCTATGGAAATTTATATACAAGGGGTTTTTTTTGTTTTTTTGGTGGGGGTTTTTTTAGAGACAGGGAGAGAGACAGGAATGGAGAGATGAGAAGCATCAATCATTAGTTTTTTTTGCGCGTTGCAAACCTTAGTTGTTCATTGATTGCTTTCTCATATGTGCCTTGACTGCGGGCCTTCAGCAGACTGAGTAACCCTTTGCTCGAGCCAGTGACCTTGGGCTCAAGCTGGTGAGCTTTTTGCTCAAACCACATGAGCCTGCGCTCAAGCTGGCGACCTTGGGGTCTCAAACCTGGGTCTTCCGCATCCCAGTCCGACGCTCTATCCACTGCACCACCGCCTGGTCAGGCTATATACAAGGTTTTATGTGGACATATGTTGTCCTTCTGTACCTAGGGGTGGAATTGCTGGGTCATTTGATAACTGTTTTAACATTTTGTGGAACTGCCAAACTTTTCCAAAGTAGCTGCATCATTTTATGTTCTCATCAGCAGTGTGAGGATTTTTGTTTTCCCACACCCTTACCAGTACTTGTTGGTATCTGTATTCTTTAGCTGTAACCATTCTACTGCGTGTGAAGTGGTACTTAATAGTGATTTTGACTATTACTGATCTTGCCTAGAATAGCTATTACAGTGATATTTGCCAAATTTTCTACTTACATCATTTCTTCTACATTAATTAATTGGAATTGTACTGTAAGGGAAAATAATGCCTTTCCCCCATTTATATATTCTACTATTTATGTATATCAATATGGACTCATGGATATTTACTTTATAGGTCACAATCCATTACTGTCATTTATTTTGTTTCCCATCTGTTCTTTTTTTTTTTAAGTGAGAGGAAGGTAAATAAACTCCTGCATACACCCCAACCAGGATTCACTCAGCAACCCAACCCCATCTGGGGCTGATGCTCTGTCCATCTGGGGTCATTCTCACAACCAAGCTATTTTTAGCACCTGAGGCAGAGGCTCCACGGAGCCATCCTCAGCACCCAGGGCCGATGTACTCGAACCAATCGAGCCATGGTTGTGGGAGGGGTGGAGAAGCAGATGGTCGCTTCTTGTGTGTGCCCTGACTGGGAATCAAACCCGAGATATCCACATGCTGCGTTGACACTCTACCACTGAACCAACAAGCCAGGGCCTGCCCATCTGTTCTTATTTCAGATTTAGGCATTGGGGGCTCCTTTAACTTGCCTCATGTGCCTTTCAACATGTCCCCATATTTTCTGAGTGGTCCCTACTTCCTGGCTCCATAAAATGTTCCAGACAACTGTGTACTTCCCAGCCATCATCCTATATTTCCTCTGTCCTCATCCTGACCTCAACCATCTGTCCGAGGAATGCTGCTTCATTTTACTGGAGAGTGGTGTATAGAAACCAGGATCCTGGCACTAGGTATAGTTACTACTGGCGGACCCTTGACTTTGAAGTCAATCACCAATGACTACCAGCCCCAACCTCATTCCAGAAATCCACACTCCTGTTCCCAGTCTCCTGCCTGTTATTTTATTTCCTATTGGATACCTGAGGCACATGAAACAGAGCCCTTGATATCCAGCATTAACTGCTCCTTCCCCAGTTTTCCCATTTTAGCAGAGTACACTACCGTCTACATCAGGGGTCCCCAAACTACGCCCGTGGGCCACATGCGGCCCCCTGAGGCCATTTATCTGGCCCCCACCGCACTTCTGGAAGGGGAACCTGTTTCATTGGTGGTCAGTGAGAGGAGCATAGTTCCCATTGAAATACTGGTCAGTTTGTTGATTTAAATTTACTTGTTCTTTATTTTAAATATTGTATTTGTTCCCGTTTTGTTTTTTTTTTTACTTAAAAATAAGATATGTGCAGTGTGCATAGGGATTTGTTCATAGTTTTTTTTATACTCCGGCCCTCCAACGGTCTGAGGGAAAGAGGACTGGCCCCCTGTGTAAAAAGTTTGGGGACCCCTGGTCTACATGGTTGCAAACATCTGGTAATCTGCTCCTTACCGCACATGCTGTCTGTCCACAAGTCCTATAGACTCTGCTTCCAAAACACGTATCTGTCCACATATCTTCATCTCCCCTACTTCCACCGTAGTCCAGCCCACCACAATGTCTCGCCTGGACTAAATGCAAGTTAACTGCCTAACTTCCCACTTCCATTCTTTTTCTTCTAAAATCCATTCTCTTTGCAGCAGCCCTCTTGCCGCAACTGCTTCAGTCCTTCCAGTATCTCCTCGTCACAGGCAAGACCCAGGCTCCTTGCCCTGCCTCAGAAAGCCTACCTGAGCTGCTCCCTTCCTGTTTCTAGACTCAGTGTTTGCCAGCCTCAGGGCCTTTGCCTTGGCTGTTCTCAGCTTGAAATGCTCTCCCTTCAGTTTTTGCAAAGCTGCCTCATTCTCATCACTCACGTCTCAGTTTAACGTCACCTCCGCAGAGCAGAGCATTCCCAGACTAATCTTAAAAAGCTCACAAAAATGTCACCCTGAATTCTTAGCATCTCACCATCTGTGTTTCTTCTTTTTTTCTCTCATGGGTATTCCTTTATTTGTTGAGGATCTCTTTCCTACTTGCATGTAAGCTTTGTAAAAGTTGGGGCTTGTCTTTTTTTTAATGAGTGATAATCGACATATAACATATTAGTTTCAGGTGTATGGCAGTGATTCAGTATCTGTCTACATTACGAAGTGATCACCACAGGAAGTCTAGTTAACATCTGTCACCATACATAGTCACAATTTTTTTTTCTTGCAATGATTTTTTTTCAGCAACTTTCAAAAATGCAATATAATTGTAGCTATAGTCATCATGTTGTACATTATGTCCCCATGATATATTTACAACTGGGAGTTTATACCATTTGACCCCCTTTACCCATTTTATTCATTACCCATCCCTGCCTCTCGTTACCACCAATGTGCTCTTTGTATGAGTTTGGTTGTTTTCTTCTGTTTGTTTGTTTGAGATTCCACATGTAAATAAGATCACATGACATTTATCTTTCTCTGTCTCACTTATTTAACTTAGCATAATAATGCCCTCTAGTTTCATTCATGTTGCAAATGGCAAGATTTCATTCTATGTTTATTGCTGAATAATACTCCAGTATATATATGTATATCACATCTCTATCTGTTCATCCACCAGTGGACTCTTAGATTGTTTCAGGGTATTGACTATTGTACATAATGCTGCAGTGAACAAGGGGTGCTTATATCTTTTCAAGTTAGAACAGGTAGTTTCATTTTCTTTGGAGAAATACGCAGAAGTGGAATTTGCTGGACCATGTCAGCAGTTCTAGTTTTAATCTTTTTATTTTATTTAGAAAATTAAATTTTAACAGGGTGACATTGATCAAAAAGAATACATAGGTTTCAAGTACTAGTTTTAATCTTTTGAGGAACCGTTTTAATGTTTTCCATGGTGGCTGTACCAATTTGCATTCCCACCATCAGTGTACAAGGATTCCCTTTTCTCCACATCCTCACCAACATTTGTTATTTCTTGTCTTTTTTATATTAGCCATTCTAACAAGTATGAGGTGGTATCTCACTGTGGTTTTGATTTGCATTTCTCTAATGATTAGTGATGTTAAACATCTTCTCATGTACCTATTGGTCATCTGTGTGTCTTTGAAAAAAAATGTCTATTCAAATCTTCTGCACATCCTTCCTTCCTTCCTTCCTTCCTCCCTTCCTTCCTTCCTTCCTTCCTTCCTTCCTTCCTTCCTTCCTTCCTTCCTTCCTTCCTTCCTTCCTTCCTTTTTTTTGACAGAGACAGAGAAAGAGTCAGAGGGAGGGACAGATAGAGACAGACAGGAAGGGAGAGAGATGAGAAGCATCAATTTTCTGTTGCAGCTCCTTAGTCTCCTTAGTTGTTCATTAATAGCTTTCTCATATATGCCTTGACCAGAGGGCTACAGCAGAGCAAGTGACCCCTTGCTCAAGCCAGTGACCTTGGACTCAAGCCAGTGACCTTGGGCTTCAAGCCAATGACTTTTGGGCTCAAGCCAGCGACCATGGGGTCATGTCTTTGATCCCACTCTCAATCCAGCGACCCTGTGCTCAAGCTGGTGAGCCTGTGCTCCAGCCAGATGAGCCCATGCTCAAGCTGGCAGCCTCGAGGTTTCTAACCTAGATCCTCTGCATCCCAGTCTGATGCTCTACCTACTGTGCCACTGCCTGGTCAGGCTTCTGCATATCTTTAAATCAGAGTGTTTAAGGTTTTTATTTTTGCTATTGAGTTGTATGAGTTCTTTATATATTTTGGATATTAACCCCTTATCAGATATATGATTTGCAAATATTTCCTCCCCCCTTTCTATAGGTTGCCTTTTCATTTTATTGGTTGTTTTTTTTTTGTTTGTTTGTTTTTTGTATTTTTCTAACAGGGAGAGACAGTCAGACAGACTCCCGCATGCGCCCGACGGGGATCCACCCGGCACGCCCACCAGGGGTGACGCTCTGCCCACCAGGGGGCAATGCTCTGCCCCTCCGGGGCGTCGGTCTGCCACGACCAGAGCCACTCTAGCGCCTGGGGCAGAGGCCAAGGAACCATCCCCAGCGCCCGGGCCATCTTTGCTCCAATGGAGCCTTGGCTGCAGGAGGGGAAGAGAGAGACAGAGAAGAAGGAGGGGGTGGGGGTGGAGAAGCAAATGGGCGCTTCTCCTATGTGCCCTGGCCGGGAATTGAACCCGGGTCCCCCGCACTCCAGGCCGACGCTCTACCGCTGAGCCAACTGGCCAGGGCTGGTTGTTTTTTTTGTTTGTTTGTTTGTTTTTAATTTTGCTCTGCAGTAGCTTTTTAGTTTGATGTAGTCCCACTTATTTATTTTTGCTTTTGTTGCCTTTGATTTTGGTGTCAGATTAAAAAATCATCACCAAGGCCTGACCTGTGGTGGCGCAGTGGATAAAGCGTCAACCTGGAACGCTGAGGTCGCCAGTTCAAAACCCTGGGCTTGCCTGGTCAAGGCACATATGGGAGTTGATGCTTCCTGCTCCTCCCTCCCCCTTCTTTCTCTCTCTCTCTCTCTCTCTCTCTCTCTCTCTCTCTCTCTCTCTCCTCTCTAAAAATTAATAAAAGAAGAAAAAAAAAAGAAACAAAAAAATTTTATAAATTATAAAAAATCAGCACCAAGACTGATATCAGGTATCTTAATTATTACTCTATACTCAGTGCCTAAAACAATTCTTGGCATATAGTTGGTCCTCAATAAATATATTTTTTAAAGATTTTTTTTTATTGATTTTAAAGATAAAGGGAGCAAGATCAGAGCTGCTTCACTTTAGTTGTTCATTGATTGCCTCTCGTATGTGCCTTAACCAGGCAAGCCCAGGGTTTCAAACCGGCAACCTCAGCATTCCAGGTCGACACTCTATCCACTTTGCCACCACAGGTCAGGCTCAATAAATATTTTTTGAATGAATACATGAGCAGGCAAATAAGTGAACTTCAGGCTATTTGCCTTAAAATTCTGTGGAAGTTATTGCAGCTTGTTGGACTGAGCGAGGATGTAACACTAAAGGGGAAACCCAAGTATTTCTTATTGAGACACCTTTCGACAGCTGAGCTGTGACCTCAGCAAAATCAACTACAGAATGACAAGGACAAAGATAATTCAGGTTCAGTGATCATAGACCTCTGAGCTTTTCTTCAAATCATTTGGTCAACGAGGCTCTTTGGTCTGGGGTCAATGACTTCCCTCCTACTGGTACACTTAGGAGGGATTCTATACTGCTTGGTCACTTACTCGGTTAGAAAGATGTATTTGGAAGCTCCTGTGTATGAAGTGCTGGGCTGGGTGTCATGAGAAATAAAAATGAAATAGTTATGGTGGGGGGGGGGGTGCTATAGAGGAAGATTTTTATCTTCCAAAAAGTACTATGTAAATAAGTATCTCCTGCAGGTAGAAAATGATAAGAACTAGAAGAGAAAATCAAATACAATGGGAAGTCAAACAAAAGGGGCATTTTCTCACATTGAGGAGCCCCCATTAAGCTTTTTGGAGGAGGCTGCGTTCAGCTTGAACCCTGAACAATTCCTGCATACTCATTTAGTTAGTTTCACTTGCAGGAGTCCAAGTGCGTGGGCCTCATTCTTCTGTGGCTGGAGGTCAGCAATCAGCTCATTGAAGGAACTTTCTCTAGCATGGTATATAAAAATTTAGACACATACCTCTATTAAAAAAAAATCAAAGTAGCAGCTGTATTTGGAAAATACACTATGTAACAGCAGACTTGGAATAGGCCTTCATCGTTCATCTCAGGCAGCGTGAAAGCTGTGCTCATCTGTCAGTGTAAGTGGCAGCTGAAACATGGACCAGAGGATAAGCCCGGTGCAGAGACAGTATCTTCCATTGCAATGTAGGGTTCTGCAACAGGTCAGGATTCACATTTTGGAAGTGAGAGTTTTAACTGACCAGAAATGACTTTCAAAGACCCAATAAGGAAGCCCTGCCTGCCCAGCAGTCAAGGAGAAGGAATTAAGGGAAGCGTGTCGCTTGCCAGAGAGAGCCTTTCTTATGTGACCACGATGGTGAAGATCCCCAAAACAAGGGACCTAGGAAGTAGGCCAAGGAAGCTTGCCCTTGGTGGTCTCTTGGGCAGTTTCTCTGCCAGGGGACCCACCTATCTTTAGAGCTCCCTGCTGTATTCTCTTGGCTGAGCTTGTATTTGTGCTAGATCAAAATTTTAAACACTTTCTCTTTGCGAATCGTGTATTTTAGGGCAGAAAGTGTGCAGTTCTGGGAGGTGTGAGAGAGAGGGACAGCTGTGTTTGTTGTTTCACTGGGTGCTTTCTTAGAGAAGGAAGGCACTGTTCTCTGGTCCCACAACCCCGTCTGGTTTCTGGTAATTAAGCTGCATTCCTATAAGGATTCGTCATCACCTGCTGTATCCAGGGAATAGTTCAAGTGCTGCTTACATTGTATTTTACCTAAAGATTTCAGGGACATGAAGGCCCTAGATTCTGACACTCTGAGCAAATGTAGGTCTGGGGGCACTGGCAGATGAGGATGTAGGTGGGCAGGCACTCACCTGAAGTCAGTTCACTTGTACAGGCGTGCTTGGTGGGGTGGTGTAATGCTGGTGGCGGAGGCCAGATAGGTTCACATTGGATTCGGGCAGACGGTAGAGGAACTGCGGAGGCGGAAAGCACTGGGTCATTCCGTTTATTAGAGTCTTGCAACATTGAGCAAATAGGCAGGGAAAAAACCGCTTCTCACAGCAGCAGGCAAATGAACCACAAAAATGGCCCCTGGCAGTGGTGGGCAGGCAGTCGTCCACCCGCAATCTGCCCTGAGAGCAAGCACCCGTAGCCTTGCATAGACTATACACACATGGCACTGTCACGTGCTCGCTCACTAATCAGGCAAAGTACAAGCGAGCAAGCCTACCACAGCTGTTTTGCCAACATTCCAAACCTTTAGGGTTGCTTGCCTCGCGATCTATGTGACAGGTACCTTCTGCGATGGTCCCTGTGTGAGGAATGAGGTACATTACAGAAACAGAAACAGTACAGACTATAGCGACCAAATTACAAGGGCACGAGCTATACCAAAAATGACAATTATAAAGTTGCCCTTCATAATGTCTCCCTGAGCACTCTGCCCAGGGAGTTAACTGGAGGCCCATCTCTAGTCCCTTACCCCATAGTAGCTGGGAGGGCCTGTATAGTCCAGGGCTGTGTCCTTTAAAGCCATAAAGTGTCCTTGGTGCATCTCTGCAACTGAGTGAGAGCAGCTTCCCAGTGCAAGAGGGCCTCCACAGGTGCCGCGGCACCCCATCAAGGTCTCTCATACTGTCCACAGCAGAATGTCCATCCAGCAAGGGGGCTGGTGACCCCGCTCATCGCAATCCCTGCTTAAAGAGTCCATTACACCACTCGATCTGTCCACACTAGACTGCCCAGCTGTCTGTGCATATCACCAAGGAAAAGGTCCATTACAGGCAACTACCCACATAGCTCTTTATTAATGGACCTCAGTGCCTTTCCATAAGCACTGTGTCTGCTTCCATAAGCCCCATCCAAACCCCTCAGAGGCTCAAGCTCAAGGGTCTGGAGGGGCAAACACACTCAAGGCCTCTGCCCCCTTAATAGTTCTTTTAGCTGCTGCTGCTGCAAAAAAAAACCCCACACCTATTCTAACACCTACTGCACATTAGACCAATTCCACATGGGGCCTCCATCGCCCCCCCCCCTGTTAGGTGTATCCCTCAGCCTTTCCCCTATTCAAACTGGGACAATGGGTCTTGGGGGCCCTCCTCTCCCTCAGCTATCTCCAACAAGTCATCTGCAACCACGCAACATGAACACCAGCCATTGTCTTGGCAGCTGCCAGGGCTGCCCGCTTTCCCCGCTTTCTCAGCAGCTGTAACCTCTGTTGTGGCTTAAGCTGCCCCCAAAGCTCTAACAGGACTTTATTAGACCTGCCATCTAATTTCTCCCTATCTGCCCTGGTTGTAATCAGATCTGCCCACATCTGTGTTTGGGTAACCTTTACAGGCCCATTTCTCTTGTTAGTTGTGGGTGGGGGCAGCACAGGCAGCATCCCTCACAGCTTTATGGTACTGTGCTGCCTCCACCTTGCCCAAACCTGCCACCATCCATGTAGCCATGTTGATGGGCTGCCTCACATAAGAACTCAAGATAGCCACTAGTGACCCAAAAAGGGCTGATTGGGCGCTACAGAGAATAAGGTCCCTCATCCCTGCCATAAACACTCATCGGGCCCATGGGAACTCAGGTTGAAAGCAGCATTCCTTATACCCAGTTCCCAGAGGACTTACTGTAGCTCAGTATACGACTGCCACTGACTCACTGTCCCTGGCAAGTCGCCAGCATTCTGCTGGACTGTACAAATGGCCGCCATCACCCATTCTTTTTTTTCCCTTAAGTGAGAAGCAGGGAGGCAGAGAGACAGACTCCTGCAAGCACCCCAACCGGGATTCACTCAGTAAGTCCCCTATGGGACATGCTCTGCCCATCTGGGGCCCTTGCTTCATTGCTTGGCAACCTAGATATTTTAGCACCTGAGTTGGAGGCCATGGAGCCATCCTCAGCACCCAGGGCCAACTTGCTCCAACTGAGCCATGGCTGCAGGAGGAGAAAAGAGAGAGAGAATGGAGAGGGAGATGGTTGGAGAAGCAGATGATCACTTCTGTATGCCCTGACCAGGAATCAACCCAAGATATCCACACGCTGGACTGATGCCCTACCACTGCGCCAACCGGCCAGGGGCCATCACCCATTCTAATAGGGTGTGGTTTCCGGGGTTGTCAGGGCAGCTCTGAAGATGCTGCCTCAAGGAGGAGTGTGTGGTAATGATGGCCAATTTCTTCATCTCTGTTCCAGAGAGCATGATGCCATCCATCCCTATGTCTCACAACTGCAGCAACCAGGCTGCCAGGGGCTCGGTCAGTTTCTGCCTAAGTGTTGCCCCCAACTCCATCAGCTCTGCCTCGGTGCAGGGCCAGACCACAGAGGGCTCCACTCCCTGTGGAGGGGGCTGTGCTGCCCCTGAGGCACTCTTGGCCGCTGGGTTTTTACCTTCTGGGTGACCACCGGCCGGGTTCTGAGTCTGTGGACGGCAGTTTCAGCCCAAACCTCCTCCTCAGAACAGACAGAAACGACTACAACTGCAGACTCAGAGCCGCTCCACAGCACCGATGCAGCTCCTTCTTCAGCAACCACTTTGGCTGTGTGGCTGCCGGCTCTCGGCCTGATGCTGAAGCCCAAACCCTTGAACCCACAGTTGTTTCTCTCACTGTCATTGCCAACGTTTGGCTTCTAGGGCAAATTGTAGCTTGCGAACCCGTAATTCCTTCTCCAGTGACCGTTTCAATTCCAGGCGTCTCGAGAGCAGTCAGCCTCCTTCCCTAGTGCTTGTTCCAGTTCACACCGTCACTGGTTCTCAGCCTGTAGCCTGACCTGCAGTTCTCAAATCAGCAACTTTTTCTCCAGTGACCATTCCAGCTCATTCTGTTGTTGACTGTCTGCAGCTCATCCCGGAGCCTTTGACCTTGGGCACCTCTCACACAGAGCTTTCAGTTTCTCCTCGCAGTAAAAAACACCCAGCCGCCTGACCAGGCGGTGGCGCAGTGGATAGAACGTTGGACTGGGATGCCGAGGACCCAGGTTTGAGACCCCGAGGTCGCCAGTTTGAGCGAGAGCTCATCTGGTTTAAGCAAAGCTCATCAGCTTGGACCCAAGGTCGCTGGCTCGAGCAAGGGGTTACTCGGTCTGCTGAAGGCCCACAGTCAAGGCACATATGAGAAAGCAATCAATGAACAACTAAGGTGTCACAACGAAAAACTGATGATTGATGCTTCTCATCTCTCTCCGTTCCTGTCTGTCCCTATCTATCCCTCTCTCTGACTCTCTCTCTCTGTCTCTGTGGAAACAAACAAACAAACAAAAAACACCCAGCCCATGGCCCCAGAAGGACAGCCACAGGGAACCATATGCTGGAGAACAACCACCACCACTCCTCTACCCCACCCTTGAAGGGTGTTGGTGGCTCCATACTGGTCTGACCTGCATCCTGCCCACCATGCCAGACGTAACGCTAGTGGTTGAGGCCAGGTAGGTTCACACTGGATTCAGGCAGACAGTAGAGGAACTGCAGAACCGGAAAGTGTCAGGCTATTCCTGTTTATCAGAGTCTCACAGCGGCAGAGGAGCAAACAGGCAGGGGAAAACTGCTTCTCACAGCAGCAGGCAAATGAACAGCAAAAATGGCCCCTCACAGTGGCGGGCAGACAATCCACCATCCGCAATCCTCCCTGAGGGCAAGCACCTGTAGCCTTACATAGACTACACACACGTGGCACTGCCACGTGTTCATGCACGAATCGAAGTACAAGTGAGCGAGCCTAACACGCTGTTTTCCCAACAGGAGGTATCCATTTCTTTCTTGTTCGTATGGTGTTTAAGAGGTCTTTTAGCCACTCACCAATATTCGTTCTTTAATTCCCAGCCAGCAGGTTGGATTCCCATTCGTTTTGTAGGCAGAATAGCTCTGTTATGGTGCCCCTTCTCTAAAAATAGAAACAACAAAAAAGGCAACAAATCCTTCTGAGAGAGGGTATGGGGTTAGAGCAGACAAGGAGAAAATGCCTGGCACAGAAGATAACCTATTTTGCTTATTAATGAGTCATCTATCTGTCCTTTGACTTCTTCTCAAGGTCCTGGAGTAATAGGAACCCAGCTGTTAGGGATCTGGGAGAACCCCTGCTGTATGTGCTTCAAGCAGTGAGTAGTCTGGGGTGGAAGTAAAGGCCGTGACCTCTTGGTTAAGAAGAGGGCACGAGGGGCGTTAACTGTGATGGAAGGAGACTTGACTTGGGTTGATGAACGCACATCACAATATACAGAGGATGTATCATAGAATTATACACCTGAAACCTATATATTTATATTAACGTCACCCCAATAAATTCAATTAAAAAGTGAAAAATAAAAAGCAAAAAGGAATGATTCCTGAGCCCTTGCAGGCGTAGGAAGTTCTGGTTGGTAAGATGGAAGGTCTGGGGCCCGTGCGCTCTGCCTGCAGGATGGAGAGGTCCTCCGGCGTGTTGCCCTCTGCCAGGACAGAGATGGAGAGGTGTTTAGAAGCATCAGGATTTCTTAGGTGTCAAGTTTTCCTGTCCCACTCCCTACCACAGAAGGAAAGAGCAGCTTAGCCCCTCCCAGCAGCAATACTGAAGAATCTCCCTTTCTCCCCAGCCCCCCTCCAACCTCAGGATCACCCGCCTCCAGCCTATATGGGACTCCTGACCCTTGGAGAAAAACTGCTGACCTATATGCCCCTAGAATGCAGTTCTGATTGAACTAATCAATCCTTTCTTTGGGACCTGTTCCTCCAGCTCCATTTTTCTTCCCTTGCTTCCTTCATTTCTAGAATTCTGAGAGCTGCACTGTTCATTGTTTCTACCCATCATTATTAAGGGAGCGATATGGAAACATTCCCATGGTAACAGTTTCATCTCAAAATATCTGAGTGCTATTAGCTGCTTTCCCACTCCGGGGAGAAGACTGGGTTCTTGTTTTTCTGTCTTGATCCTCAGAGTACAGTTGACAGGTCCTCTCCACACTGCAGGGAGGCCTGCCTGGATCAGGAGCAGAGGCAGGAAAGCCCAAAGAGCCAGACTTGTTTCTTAGCTGACTTCACTTTCCAAACAAAATGGGGATTTTTTTTAAACACTTAAAATTGTGGGACTCTCACAGCGACCAGCGGGAAGCACTGATTTCTCTGGAAGAAATCATCAGCTAAGAACACGAGATGGGCCAGCACAGACGTGGCTCAGAGCCCCATGCCACACTCTCACTGCTGAACAACGTGGTTCGAGCACAGGCAGGTGTATGTGCTGCTCATCGTTAGAGAGACCGGGAGAGCCAGTGAGACAAGAAAGCATTATACTTCCTATTCATGACATACGTTATGACTGGTAAGGGACTTTTTTTTTTAATTATTCATTTTAGAGAGGAGAGGGAGAGACAGAGAGAGAGAGAGAGAGAGGAGAGACAGAGAGAGAGAAGGGGGGAGGAGCAGGAAGCATCAACTCCCATATGTGCCTTGACCAGGCAAGCCCAGGGTTTCAAACCAGCGACCTCAGCATTTCCAGGTTGATGCTTTATCCACTGCGCCACCACAGGTCAGGCTGGTAAGGGACTTTTGATTATGATGGGGGGATAGGACACATTTGCTTTAAACATGCGTGTTATCTCACAGTTTTGGTGGGTCAGAAATTTGGGAGCAGTTTAGTTGGGTGGTTTCTGGTTCAGGGTCTTTAATTAGGTTGCAGCCAAACTGGGAGCCAGAGCTGCAGTCATGTGGAAGCTTGAGCAGGGTTTGGAGATCCCTTTCCAAGATGGCTCACTTCACATGGCTTGTTGGCAGGAGGTCTGTGTCTCTCCACTTGGGCCTCTACCTGTAGGGATGCTTGAGTGACATGGCAGCTTGCTTCATCCCAGACCACCTGATCCAAGAGATAGAGACAAAGGAGGAAGCTATATTGTCTTTTACGTCCTAGTTTCAGAGAACATACGTCGCTTCTGCCATATTTTATTCGTTAAAAGTGAGTCACTGTCCTCTCTAGGTAGCTCAGTTGGTAAGAGCGTTGTCCCCTTATGCCAAGGTTGTGGGTTTGATATTCTGGTCACATACAAGAATCAATCGATGAATGCATAAATAAGTGGAACAACAATAAGTGTTTCTCTCTGTTTCTCCCCTTTCTCTCTCTCTAAAAAAATAAAAGTTTAAAAAAAGAAGAAGAAAGACCAGGTGGTTGCACAGTGGATAGAGCACTGACCTGGTACAATGATGACCCAGGTTCAAAACCCGGAGGTCACTGGCTTGATTGCAGGCTCATTCAGCTTGAGCGCAGGCTCACCAGCTTGAGCCCAAGGTTGCCAGCTTGAACGTGGGATCATAGACATGACCCCATAGTTGCTGGCTTGAAGCCCAAGGTGGTTGGCTTGAACAAGGAGTCACTGGCTCAGCTGGAGCCCCCTGGTCAAGGCACACATGAGAAAGAAATCAATGAACAACTAAGGTGCTACAAGTACAACTTGATGCTTCTCATCTCTCTCACTTCCTGTCTGTCTGTCCCTGTCTGTCCCTCTCTCTCTCTAAAAAAAGAAAGAAAAAATAGTGAGTTGCAAGTCCACAGTTAAGGGGGGAGGCAGGGAATCAAGCTCTGCCTCTTGAAGGAAGGAATATCAAAGATATTTTAGAACTAAAAAACAATATGTACTGATATGAAACTTCCTCACAATCTCTGAAACATATATGCAGTGAAAGCAGCAAGATGCATAACAGTGAGTAAGTTTGGATATCATAAAAAAGTGATGAGGGATATATATATATGCAAATATACATGCACTTCATATACATTGATTATCTCAGAGGATGTACAGTATTCTAGCCTCAAGGAGGAGGACTGGGAACAGGTAGGAGAGAGATTCACTTTCTGTGCCTTTTGACTTCATTTGTGCAAGTATTACTCTTCAACAATAAACTAAAATTTAATTTAAAAAAAGATTAAAATGGTCGGCCTAGCGTGCGGAGGACCCGGGTTCGATTCCCGGCCAGGGCACACAGGAGAAGCGCCCATTTGCTTCTCCACCCCTCCGCCGCGCTTTCCTCTCTGTCTCTCTCTTCCCCTCCCGCAGCCAAGGCTCCATTGGAGCAAAGATGGCCCGGGCGCTGGGGATGGCTCTGTGGCCTCTGCCCCAGGCGCTAGAGTGGCTCTGGTCGCAACATGGCGACGCCCAGGATAGGCAGAGCATCGCCCCCTGGTGGGCAGAGCGCCGCCCCATGGTGGGCGTGCCGGGTGGATCCCGGTCGGGCGCATGCGGGAGTCTGTCTGACTGTCTCTCCCTGTTTCCAGCTTCAGAAAAATGAAAAAAAAAAAAAAAAAAAAGATTAAAATGGCCCTGGTCGGTTGGCTCAGTGGTAGAGCGTCGGCCTGGCATGCAGGAGTCCCGGGTTCAATTCCCGGCCAGGGCACACAGGAGAAGCGCCCATCTGCTTCTCCACCCCTCCCCCTCTCCTTCCTCTCTGTCTCTCTCTTCCCCTCCTGCAGTCGAGGCTCCATTGGAGCAAAGTTGGCCCGGGTGCTGAGGATGGCTTTGTGGCCTCTACCTCAGGCGCTAGGGTGGCTCTGGTCACAACAGAACAACGCCCCAGATGGGCAGAGCATCGCCCCCTGGTGGGCATGCCGGGTGGATCCCGGTCGGGCGCATGCGGGAGTCTGTCTGACTGCCTCCCTGTTTCCAAATTCAGAACAATGCAAAAAAAAAAAAAGATTAAAATAACAATATTGTTGAAAGAATTTAGAGTAAAAGAATGACCAGTTTGCTCTGGTTGGTTGGCTCAGTGGTAGAGCGTCAGCCTGGCATGCAGGAGTCCCGGGTTCGATTCCCGGCCAGGGCACACAGGAGAAGCGCCCATCTGCTTCTCCACCCCTCCCCCTCTCCTTCCCTGTCTCTCTCTTCCCCTCCTGCAGCCAAGGCTCCATTGGAGCAAAGTTTGCCCGGGCACTGAGGATGGCTCTATGGCCGCTGCCTCAGGCGCTAGAATGGCTCTGATTGCAGAAGAGCGATGCCCCAGATGGGCAAAGCATCGCCCCCTGGTGGGCACGCCAGGTGGATCCCGGTCGGGCGCATGCGGGAGTCTGTCTGACTGTCTCCCGTTTCCAACTTCGTAAAAAAAAAAAAAGAATGACCAGTTTGGCCTGACCTGTGGCGGCGCAGTGGATAAAGTGTCAACCTGGAATGCTGAGGTCACCGGTTCAAAACCCTGGGCTTGCCTGGTCAAGGCACATATGGGAGTTGATGCTTTCTGCTCTTCCTCCCTTCTCTCTCTCTCTCTCTCTCTCTCTCTCTTTCTCTGTCTCTCCTCTCTAAAAAATTGAATAAATAAAAAATAATTTTAAAAAATTAAAAAAAAAAGAATGACCAGTTTGGGGTGGAATTAATTTTTAAAAAGCTAGTGGGGTAGATGATATTTGAGGATTGATTTGCTTGCTTGTTTATTTTCTTTGCAGCCAGTTTGCTGTCTTTGAAGGCATGTGTTGAGACAGGCAGCTGTGAGCCAGACATTCGAGTCAGACAGACCAAGTGCTCTGAAAGAGGGAGGGCACTTGGAAGAAAATTTCCTCCAGCTCCCAAACCAGATATACCCATCTCCTTGCATGTGTACATGTCTGTGTGCTTCCTCTCCTGTTACTATATACAAACCGTCCACACAGCAGCCCTGTCAGCTTCAGCATGGATTCCAGCCCCTCGCATCTACATCCTTCAGCAGTTCTCCCTCCTTCCCTCCCTCCCTCCCTCCTGCATCATCCACTCTCTCTCTCCCCTGGATCCGTCATACGAACACATATTGTTATATCTGATCTAAGAAAAAATTACCTTCTTGTCCCCATTACTCTGTCCCCCTGTATAGCAACATGGCTTGAAAGTTTCTCCAATGTCTCCTCCTAATCTGTCTCTTAAAAACTTGAGCTGTAGCCTGACCAGGCGGTGGTGCAGTGGATAGAACATCAGACTGGGAGGCAGAGGACCCAGGTTCGAGACTCCGAGGTTGCCAGCTTGAGCGCGGGCTCATCTGGTTTAAGCAAAGCTCACCAGCTTGGACCCAAGGTCGCTGGCTCAAGCAAGGGGTTACTCGATCTGCTGTAGCCCCACAGTCAAGGCACATATGAGAAAGCAATCAATGAACAACTAAGGTGTCACAACACGCAACGAAAAACTAATGATTGATGCTTCTCATCTCTCCGTTCCTGTCTGTCTGTCCCTGTCTATCCCTCTCTCTGAATCTCTGTAAAAAAAACACACACAAAAATAACTTGAGCTATAATTCACACACTATAAAATTCACCTGTTTAAAGTATATTTAATTCTGTAATTGTCTTGTGATGTCTTTGTCTGGTTTTGGTATCAGAGTAACACTTGCCTTGTAGAATAATTTGGGAAATGTTCACTCCTCTATTGTTTTTTGGAAGAGGCTGTGAAGCAGTGGTATTCCTATTTTATCTTGAACCCACTAATCAGGCTTTTTGCCTCCACTATTGTGCTGAAACGGCCTTGTCAAGATCTCCAGTGACCAAATTCAGTGGCCAGTTCTCAGCCACATCTTACACTCATCAGGGGCATTTGTTTTTCTTTCTCTTGTTTTCATCAGGGTAATGCTGGCCTCTTAGAATTGGTTGAGAAGTGTTCCCTCCTCTTCAATTATCTGAAAATAAAATGTGTAGAATTGATTACTTTTAACCGATCTTTCTATTTAAAGTGAGTTTCTTGTAGACAGCATATAATTGGGTGGTTGGTTTGCAATAACTAGTGTATTGGTTGGTTTAAGGTTTGTGGTATGTATCTTTAGCGTATCTGCATCTACCTTCAAGTGTTAATATATACCACTTTACATATTATATTATGTAGGAGCCTTACAATCATATTCTTCCATTTCTCCCCTACTGGCCTTTGGCCTATTGTTGTCATATATTTTACTTTCACAGGTTATAAGCCCCATGATTCACTGTTACTTTTTTTGCTATAAGAAATTACTTTTTAAAGATATTTAAGTAAGACCCGCCCTGGTCTGTTAACTCTGTGAAGAGTGTTGAAAGTGCATAAAAGTTGCTGT
Source organism: Saccopteryx leptura (assembly GCF_036850995.1). Taxonomy (NCBI): domain Eukaryota; kingdom Metazoa; phylum Chordata; class Mammalia; order Chiroptera; family Emballonuridae; genus Saccopteryx; species Saccopteryx leptura. The sequence continues at coordinate 338,320,662 of NC_089504.1, forward strand.
TTTTGCCTGACTAGGCGGTGGCGCAGTGGATAGAGCGTCAGACTGGGATGGTGAGGACCCAGGTTCGAGACCCCAAGGTCACCAGCTTGAGCGCGGGCTCATCTGGTTTGAGCAAAAAGCTCACTGGCTTGGACCCAAGGTCTCTGGCTCAAGTGAGGGGTTACTCGGTCTGCTGAAGGCCTGTGGTCAAGGCACATATGAGAAAGCAATCAATGAACAACTAAGGTGTTGCAACATGCAACGAAAAACTAATGATTGATGCTTCTCATCTCTCCGTTCCTGTCTGTCTGTCCCTGTCTATCCCTCTTTCTGGCTCTCTCTCTGTCTCTGTTAAAAAAAAAAAAAAAAAAGTTGCTGTTTTGATTCCTGGTTGGGGCACACACAGGAACAGCTCATTGTTCCTGACTCTCTCTCTCTCTCTCCTTCTCTCTCTGTCCCCTTCCTGTCTCTCACTAAAATCAATAAAATTAAATATATATATATATATATATATATATATATATATATATATATATAGAGAGAGAGAGAGAGAGAGAGAGAGAATGAGAGAGAGAGAGAAAGAAAAAAGCTACATACTTAAGTACCACCTATTATTTCTGGTGTTCTTTGTTTCCTTGTATAGAGCCATGTTTCTATTTGATACCCTTTTCCTTCTGTATGAAGGTCTTCTTTGAACATTTCCTATAATGCAGGTCTGCCTGTGATGAGTTTTTTGAGCTTTTATACATCTGAGAAGTCTTTATGCCACCTTCAGTTCTAGTGTCATGGCTTTCTTTCATTTCAGCATTGTAAAAATCTTGCTCCACTACCTTCTGGCTTGAATTATTTCTGTCTATAAATCTTCTGTCACCTTTTTTTTGTTTCCATGTATGTAATGTATCTTTTCCCTCCAGCTGCTTTTATGATTTTGTCTTAATTATTGGTTTTAATTCATTTGACTGGGAAGTGACTTTGTATATTTTTCTTCATATTTCTTGCACTTGGGGTTCACTGAGGTTCTTGTATCTGTGAATTTACAGTTCTCATCAAATTGAGAATGTTGATCATTATTCCTTCAAATGTCTTATTTGCTCCCCACTTTCCTGAGACTATATATGTTTCATGTTTTTCCACTGCTCACTGATACTCTATTAATTTTTTTTTTGTATTTCATTTTAGATAGCTCCCATTCCTGTCTTCAAGTTCACTAATTTATTTCTTTATCTTCTGTTAATCATATCCAGTGTATTGCTCATTTAAACACTGTATTTTTCATCTCTAGAAATTTAGTTTGGGTCTTTTTATATCTTCAAAGCCTCCCTTCCTCCACCGCGGACCATCTTGAGGCTTTTCTCAACATTAGAGCCACAACGAATCTATTAAAATTTAACGTGCTATGTATGCCCTTGCTCAGAATTTTCCAGTGGTTTCTCATCTTATTCAGATAAAATGTCAGTTTTTAAAATGACTGCCAACGCCCTGTGTCACTTCCTCTGACTTTCTCCATCACCTCTCTGATTTTAGCTCCTTCCCTCACTTCTCTCTCTCTACTTTGACGTCCTTCTGTTCCTGGAATGTGTGAGTTCTGCTTCCATCCCAGGGAATCAGCACTTGCTTTTAACTCTCTCCATATATCCACATGCCTATCCCTCACCTCCTTCAGGGTCTTACTCAAATGTCACCTTCTCAATAAGGCCTTCCCTTTCACCATATTGAAAACTCCAGTCACTGCTCACGCAGGTACTTCCTATCCTAAATCCTTGTTTTCTGTCTCTCTGTAGCTCTTATCACTGTCTTACACGCTGTACCCTTTCGTATAATTAATTTTGTTGGTTCTTAGTCTCCCCGACACTGTAAGCTCTGTGAGGGCAGAATTTTTGTCGGTTTGTTTGTTTGTTTGTTTCACTGCTTTACTCTTAGCTCCTAGCATAGTACCTGGCACATGGTAAACATGCAGATATTTGCTGAGGGACAGCCTTAAGTGAGAGCCTGTTGGCACAAGGCGTGGGTGAGAGAGTGTGATAAAAGGGGCAAGTTAGCACATTTTATAGGGCCGTTTCCAAAATCCTTTTTGCATATCATTTAATTTTCATAACCAAGATGTGTGATATTACCATCATTCCCATTTTAAATCTAACAACTGTGGCTAAAGGGGTTGGACTAACCAGTCACAGACCCAGCTAAGTAGCAGGAGTGGGACTTGAACCCACACGCCCTCTGCCAGATGCCATGATTGAGGTTTGTATCCAGGTAGCAAAGGCCTTAAGGGACAGACCTTAAGCTCCTTTCTGCTTTGATTTTGCTTCTGACCATTTCCCGAGGGAAGGAGCAGAGCTTCTGCCACAGAGTTGGTACAAGTGATTCCACATTTCTGAGTTAGAGCATCCTAAGAAAACTCCAGCAGGGCAGAGCGAGCACACCACCTGCAGATGCCCAGGAGAGTCTGGGACTTATTTTTAGCCAGAACAGGAAAAGTGCCGAATATCTTTTAGGAGAGTTGGCTACTGGCAGTCTGCTGATACAGCTGTGTTTATGTAAGCTGGTGGCAGAGGAGAGTGGGAGGGTTAGAAAGAAGGCAGGTGGTGCCGAATCCACCTCTACGCTTGCTGATGCTCTGATGTCCAGCGTCTTTGGTTGGGAGGTTGGGAGTCGGGAGCTATTGCGAAAGAGAGAGGTTGTGCAGATAATTTGGAGATTGCAGAGAGCATGGGAGCAGCTGGACCCCCTGAGTCACAGCAATTGTCAGAGTGGTCCCTTAGAAGATCCATCCACCACTTCTTGGTCTCTTCCCACCCTGCTATCAAGGACTAAATAAAAGAATAAAAGCTCTGCTCTGGCCAGGTAGCTCTGTTGGTTAGAGCATCTATCCCAACCTGCCAACGTTGCGGGTTTGATCCCTGGTTAGGGCACACACAGGAATCAACCAACGAATGCATGGGTAAGTGGAACAACAAATTAATGGCTCTCTCTCTCTCTCATCAATAAATAAAATAAAATTTTTTTAAAAAGGACATAAGCTCATTCAAATGGTACCACTGTAAAGCAGAGCAGTTTATCTGATTCTGGCCATATTTTTCAGATGTGCCAGGTGAAAGAAATCTCTGACACTCCATACTACACAAGTTGTCAAATAGTGGGATCTGTTTTCTTATGGAGGCAACAACATAAATCTTTTAAAGGACTTAACTATGGACTCTCTTAAGAATCAAGTTAAAGGCCTGACCTGTGGTGGCGCAGTGGATAAAGCGTCAACCTGGAAACGCTGAGGTTGCCAGTTCAAAGCCCTGGGCTTGCCTGGTCAAGGCACATATGGGAGTTGATGCTTCCTGCTCCTCTCCCTTCTCTCTCTCTCTCTCTCTCTCTCTCTCCTCTCCCTATAATGAATAAATTTTAAAAATCTTTAAAAATATATTTTAAAAAAGAATCATTTAAAAGTTTTTCTAGTAGATTTTTTTTCTACACTTAATTCTTAAATTTAAAATATAAAAAGCCTGACCAGGTTGTGGCACAGTAGACAGAGCATTTACCTGGGAGGCTGAGGACCCAGGTTTGAAACCCCGAGGTTGCTGGCTTGGGTGAAGGCTTATCCAGCTTGAGGTCACCAGCTTGAGCATGGGATCATAGACATGACCCCATGGTTGCTGGCTTGAGCCCAAAGGTCACTGGCTTGAAGCCCAAGATCGCTGGCTTGAGCAAGGGATCACTGGCTGAGCTGGAGCCCCCTGGTCAAGGCGCATAGGAGAAAGCAATCAATGAACACCTAGGTGCCACAACTATAAGTTGATGCTTCTCATCGTTTCTCTTCCTGTCTGTCTGTCCCTGTCTCTGTCTGTCTCTGTCTCTGTCTCCTTCTATTGCTAAAATATATAGTATATATAAACAAAAGTAAAGCAAATAGTATAACGAGCCCTCGTGTGCCTATTCACCCAGCTTCAACAATGATCAACATGGCCGGTCTTGTTTCATCTGTTCCCCTACTCACTCAAATTATTTTGAAATCTTAGCACATTATTTTGTCTGAAAATATTTAGTACGTACCTCTAAAATGTAGCAAATCTTTATAAAATATAATCTTTTTAAAAGATTATTTTGATTGATTTTGCAGAGGTAGGAAGAGGAAGCAAGAATTATCTACTCAGCCTGATCAGGCGGTGGCGCAGTGGATAGAGCGTCGGACTGGGATGCAGAGGACCCAGGTTCGAGACCCTGAAGTTGCCAGCTTGAGTGCGGGCTCATCTGGTTTGAGCAAAGCTCACCAGCTTGGATCCAAGGTCACTGGCTCGAGCAAGGGGTCACTCAGTCTGCTGAAGGCCCACGGTCAAGGCACATATGAGAAAGCAATCAATGAACAACTGAGGTGTCGCAACAAAAAACTAATGATTGATGCTTCTCATCTCTCTTCGTTCCTGTCTGTCTGTCCCTGTCTATCCCTCTGTCTGACTCTGTCTCTGTAAAAAAAAAAAAAAAAAAGTATCTACTCATACTTCACTTTAGTGTTGCTTCACTTTAGTTGTTCATTGCTTGCCTTCACCAGGCAAGCCCAGGGTTTCAAACCGGCGACCTCAGCGTTTCGGGTTGGCGCTCTATCCACTGCACCATTACAGGTCAGGCTCTAATTTCTTCAGACCTACTCTACAGTATCCAGATTATCCCAATTGTCTAAATAAGTTTTTTATTCCACTGTATTTAAATCGGGATCTAAAAGAAAGTTTATCTCTTTTCCTCTTTCCTTTCCAAGTTATTGCTGAAGAAACCAGGTCATTATCTTGTAGAGTTTCCCACAGTCTGGATTGTTCTAATCACATCCCTGTGCTGTCCTTCAACACAGTCCTCTATAAATATATTTATTTGTTAACTAGGACCCATCTGTGTCCTGTAAATTGGTGGTTTGATCTAGAGATTTACTCAGACTCAGTTTCAAGTCTTTGGCGAAAATACTTCATAGGTGGTGCTGTGGGCTCTCCTCAGAGGTGGTGCGTGTCTGGTTCCTCCTCGTAATGTTAGCAGCCTCAAATCACTGCCTACATCCTATTAATTGACTGATGCCTAATGATTTTTAAAAAACAAAGGTGGCTGCAATGGCTATTTCTGAGTAGTACATTCAGAAAAGCATTTCTTGAAAAATGTGTTGTTATTTTCCAGTCATGAAAACAGCCCTAGATGTGTGTGAAACCTGTGTCCCTGGGCTGAGTGTGTCTGTCAGCTCTGGGGGTGTTAAGGCTACTGTTGACCACTAGAGGACACTGTGGCTCCAGGACTTCATGTGCTTCCTAGCCAGTCTTGCAACTCCAAGACCTCTCTGAAGGCCAAACCTTTGGTATACATTAAGGCACCCACTGTGTGCCTCTTATATCCAGAGGGGAGATGAAACACACAGAGTCCTGGGGCTGTTTCCCAAGGTAGTTTCTTTGTGTTTTCCTTTAAAAATAAACAGAGGTACTTTTTCCAGCCTTTGGAAACCACTTGAGCCTCGTGCTATAAACTACAAATTTGGTTACTTGGTGTTAGATTTTAAAAAGCAACCCTGTAGTACATGAGCTCTTTGGAATGTGAATGTAACCAAGAAAGTGTACTCATCTCTGAAATCATTTATTCACTTACCCAACAAGTGTATACGAGTGTCCGGGGGGAAAGGGAGGGGAACTGATGCTTACGAAAGCACCTCTGTGCCAGGCACTGGCCCATCTTTTTACCTACATCCTAGCAAGATGTGTCATATGTATATGTGAGAGAGAGACAGACAGAAAGGAAGTAGAGAGATGAGAAGCAACTCGTAGTTGAGGTACCTTAGTTATTCATTGATTGCTTTCCCATATGTGCCTTGACCGGGGGGGCTTCAGCCGAGCCAGTGACCCCTTGCTCAAGTCAGCAACCTTGGGCTCAGGCCAATGACCTTGGGCTTCAAACCAGTGACCTTTTTACCATGGGGTCATGTCTATGATCCCACGCTCAAGCTGGTGACCCCACACTCAAGCCAGCGACCTCAGGGTTTTGAACCTGGGTCCTCGGCATCCCAAGCCAATGCTTTATCCACTGTGCCACTGCCTGGGCAGGCTCAAGATGTGTCATATTAGCCTCATTTAAATCCAAGGAAACTGAGCCTCATTGACCCTGAGCAAACTAACTTACTGAAAGTTATCTTGCCAGAAGCAAATGGAGGTGTACATGAATAAAAAGGTGTGTTTTCCACTAAGCCTCTAGATACCACGCTGATGGCATGGTCCTAGGAGATAAAGTGAGGCAATCACAGAAGCGTCCTATCCTTATGGAGGTCATGATGTAGCACGGAAGTTTCAGCAAACAGACAAGTGATTACAGGTCCCCTAACAAATGAGTACCCTCACGACACACAGCCTGCTGCTGCTGCTGTGATGCTGTCCTTCTGCGGGGGCAGAGCCACTGACCACTAGTCACAGGGCATCACCGGGGCTCTGCAGGAGTGGTGTCTTTATGTGGACTGCCCTCTCTCCCTCAGCCCATCTGCCCCCTGACCAAGGCTTTTAGGGGCATCTGTGTGATTCAGGCTATAGCTACACCTGGAGTATACAGCAGAGCCCCTCCCGTTCACCCTTGTAGTTGCCTGGAGGATGACAAAGGCACGAGCAATGAGTTCTTGAAAATTCTCTCACAAATAGCCTGACCAGGTGGTGGTGCAGTGGATAGAGCGTCAGACTGGGATGCCAAAAGCCCAGGTTTGAAACCTCAAGGTCCCTGGCTTGAGCACGGGGACACCAGCTAGAGGGCGGGGTTGCTGGCTTGAGCGTGGGATCATAGACATAACTTCAGGTCACTGGCTTGAGCGCAGGGACACCAGCTTGAGGGCGGGGTTGCTGGCTTGAGCGTGGGATCATAGACATGACTTCAGGTCACTGGCTTGAGCAAGGGATCACTCGCTCTGCTGTAGCCCCCCCCCCCCCCCGGTCAAAGGCACATATGAGAAAGCAATCAGTGAACAACGAAGGTGCCACCGCGAAGAATTGATGCTTCTCATCTCTCTCCCTTCCTGTCTGTCTGTCCTTGTCTGTCTCTTTCTCTGTCTCTGTCAAAAAAAAAAAAAAAAAAAAAAAAAAAGAAAAGAAAAGAAAATTCTGTCACAAATAATTTCAAATGTTTTTCTGGTTATTTATGTTTCAAGCCCACTTACCCACTCCCAGCCTCAATCTATTGCCTCATAGTTCAGCCCCAGCAGCACCAGAGAATGGGCATCTGAGAGCCCAAGCTGTGTAATTGACTAAATGCGGTCAGTTACATTAGGAGAGAGAATGACAGCTGGCAGCTGGGAGAATGGACTGACCCTCTTCAGCTGGGAAAGAAGATACAGGTGGCAAGTGTCTGAAGCAGCAAAGCGAGGAGGGTTTGGAGAGACCCAATCCTGAGCGCCCGTTCAGCCTCGGGCAATCACAGCTTCAAGATTCTGGGAAGAGGACAAGCGTGGGTGAGTGTGCTTCAAGCCATCACCCTCCTCCAAAGGAGCCCTCGGATAATGAATTAGCCATCAGCGGCCTCTCCAGTGAGAGGCCCTCCCCCTGCAGACTGTCCCTCTGCAAATACAGTCATGCCCCAGGAACCATCTGGCAAATATGACCGTTCTTTCAGCATTTCTGGAGTCTTCCTGACTTGCGGCGCCCTTTTCCTGGATATAAATTGTTGCAGCAAGCCAAGCCAGCAGAATGCTTCCCGCACTTCACTGGCTTTCCCTGAGCCTGGTTAACCCCGCGGTTCGCAGCCTGCGAGGCTGCTCACAGCTAATGGATGTCTTGGATGTCCACGTTTGTCCTCTGCTGTTCGTGTGTATTTTGGAGTATGCAAAGCAGGCCTGTGAGCTGCAGACCAGAGCTGCAGCAACCGATGGAGAGGCTGGATGAAAGCGCATTTCTGCTGCAGGACGTCCTTCACGGGGAAGGGGCAGGTTAACTCCAACTCTCTGCGGAGCACTTGGACAGCTCCCTGAGGAGCCCCAACAGGCTGCCACAGCTGTAGGAGAGGTTGCGTGCTCTGGACGCACACAAGAGGATGCCCAGCCAACCAAGACTCCTCATACCAGCCAGCCACTGGACCCCATTCTGCTCTAAGCCACGTTCCTCCTTTGACCCAGCCCGACAGCATGCCAGGCTGGAGAATCATGGATCACCTTGGGGCCACCTGAGACAGCCCCCTATTTCCAGACTGCTTCACTGATTCTAACTCAGAGATCAAATAAAGGCAGGAGGTAGAAGGGAGATACCTGTTCATCTCTCATTTGTTGATCTGCTTCATGGACAGGGAGGCCAAGCTGAGCCCTCAAGCATAAGCCCTCTTTCCCCCATCCAGGGAGTACTGGATTGTTCTGAAGGGGTGGGAGAGGAAGCAGTCAATGCAAAGACTCCCAGAATGTCACCATCACCCTAACAACGTGCGGGCAGTTTCTATGCAGATTCACACAAATTCACACTTTCCTGCCTTAGTACATGCAGTTCCCTCTGTCCTGAACACATGAAGCCTCATCCACCTGGTGAACTCCTACTTGGTCTTTTAAGATTCAGCTCCAGCATGAACCACTCAGACCGCTTCTCTGCCATATGCTTTGCATATGTCTCTACTCAGTACCTATCATGTTGTACCTGCAGGGTTTTAAAGCACGTCTCCACCTGTCTTAGAGCTCATGGAGGGCAGAGACTGCGTCTCATTCATCTCAGCGTCTGTGGCCTCAGACTGGAAAGATTTTTATCGGCAGTGTTTTGGAAGGGAAAATTGGAGGTCCTGGAATTTAGAGATGGGTCTGCTACTGCAATCTCCTAGTCCCACCTAGTTTCACTAAAGACACACGAGGTTAGGGCCCTGGCCGGTTGGCTCAGCGGTAGAGCGTCGGCCTGGCGTGCAGGAGTCCCGGGTTCGATTCCCGGCCAGGGCACACAAGAGAAGTGCCCATCTGCTTCTCCACCCCTCCCCCTCTCCTTCCTCTCTGTCTCTCTCTTCCCCTCCCGCAGCCGAGGCTCCATTGGAGCAAAGATGGCCCGGGCACTGGGGATGGCTCTGTGGCCTCTGCCTCAGGCACTAGAGTGGCTCTGGTCGTGGCAGAGCGACGCCCCAGAGGGGCAGAACATCGCCCCTTGGTGGGCATGCCGGGTGGATCCCGGTCGGGCGCATGCGGGAGTCTGTCTGACTGCCTCCCCATTTCCAGCTTCAGAAAAATGAAAAAAGAAAAAAAAAAAGACAAACCAGGTTAGGAAACAATGTCTTACCCAGGATCACCTGGTTAAATAGTGGCAGGGCTTGCATAAGAACTGAATCTGACAGCCTGATGTGTCCCCAGTCCAGCCTAAGTGGAAGGGCTGAAGGGAAACCAACGGCTTCTGTCCAGGGACAGGAGGGAGAAGGGTTAGAGTGATGCCAAATGAGTTGTAGAGCTGCAAGAGATGTCGTGGGCCATCTAGTCCGACCTCTGCATTTATCGATGAGAAAACAGAGGCCCGGAGGGTTGATGTACTTTGCCCAAGGTCACACAGTAAGTAGGTGGCAGAATGAGGCCTCCTAATTTAGGAGAGTTGACAGTTGACCTCTCACCCCAGAAAGGTGACAGCCAAGTCCTCCTGACCAGCTGCTACCAGAGGGGCAGGTTCCTGGAGTCCTTGACTTTTCCAGGCTTTTCTTTCCCTCTCCTGGTGGCCCAGCACTTAAGTAGGGTACGTTCTGCATAAATAATAAAGAATGCTTCCCTTCCAAGGAGGAAGGCCGCATCTGGGCAGGCAGCGTGACAGATGGTATTTACAATGTGCAGTGAGAAGTTCTCACACAGCCTCGCCTGGGCCGTGTGGCTGAGGGATGGAGGGAACAGATTTGAGTGCCCACTGTCTCACTCCTCTGCCTGGTGTTCCCGGGCAGCTGCTGCTGCTGCTGCTCCTGCTGCTGCGTTTCTGTTCAGGGCTGGCTCTCCAGCACTGGCTGCCTCTTTCCCTACCAGACATGGAGCTCCAGGATGTTTTGCTGCTGTTGCTGCTGCTGCGTCCTCGTCATCAGAAAGCCTGCCAATGCATCTTCACTGGAGTGGCTGCAGGTTAACTGACATTCTTCCCCAAGGGAGGCCAAGGAAGTCCTATGAGGCAAGATGCTGGGCGGACATCCCAGGAATTCTGACCTTTGGGAGGCCTTCCGTGGATTGGAGAAGGATAAGTAGAACAGGTTTCATCACTGAGCAACTACTTTTTGTGAACCTTCAATGTACCAGGAATCATCCTAGGAGTCAAAGATACTGCTATAAACAAACAAAACTAAGTCATGGCCCTCGTGGAGTGTCCTTTCGGGTGGAAAGGGTTATCACGGACCTCTTGGCAAGCTGCCCGTGGCCTTCCCAGACGCTCAATGGTTCTTTCATTCTACACAGCTTATGAACACCCTGGTGCCAAAGTGGTCAATGAAAGCTAACCACTCCCCCTCCTTCTGGGGGCACTGATTGCACATGTTGCTTAAGAGAAACAAAGCAGATAAACAGATCAGTGTCTTTTGTGCTAAAGCCAGAGACATCCCCCAGTTTATTTTTATTTTTATTTTTATTGATTGATTTAGAGAAAGGTAGAGACAGGAGAGAGAGAAAGAGAGAAAAGCATCGATTTGTTTCAGTTACGCATGGCATCATTGGTTGATTCTTTTTTATTTTTAAGACTTTCTTTATTCAATTTTTAGAGAGGAGAGAGAGAGAAGGAGAAGGAAAGAGAGAGAGAGAGAAGGTAGGAGGAGCAGGAGGCATCAACTGCCATATGTGCCTTTACCAGGCAAGCCCAGGGTTTCATTTCAAACTGGTAACCACAGCGTTCCAGGTCAATGCTTTATCCCACTGCGCCACCACAGGTCATTGGTTGATTGTTATATATGTCCTCACTTGAACCCATAACCTCGGCATGTCAGGATGATGCACTGACCAACTGAGCTACCTGGCCAGCCCCCATCTCTGACACACACCAGCCTGCAGCTCGGCAAGCCCCACCTGGGGGGTCTGATTTAGCCCTGCTGTTTAGCCAGGAAGAAAGTCACTGCAGGCAGTGGTCAGGGCTTTTGTCTTTCTTTTTTCTTCTTCTTCTTTTCCAAGTGAGAGGAAGGGAGACAGACAGGCTCCTGCATAGGCCCTGACCAGGATCCATCTGGCAACCCCCATCTGGGGCTGATACTGTGCCCATTCGGGACCAAGCTTACAACTGAGCTATTTCTAGCACCTGAGGTAGAGGTTCCACAGAGCCATCCTCAGTGCCTGGGCTCGATGCACTCGAACCAATCTAGCCATGGCTGTGGGAGGAGAAAAGAGAGAGAGAGAGAGAGAGAGAAGGGGGAGGGGGAGGGGTGGACAAGCAGATGGTAGCTTTTTCTGTGTGCCCTGACTGGGAAAGGAACCTGGGATTTCCACACACTGGGACAATGACCTGTCCACTGAGCCACTGCGCAGGGCTGTCTTTCACTCTTAAAATAAGAAATTTGGTGACAACAGTGGAGAGTCAAAACCTCCTCTGGACTAAGGGATTTTAGTGGCCCCATTTGTAACATGAAGGCAAGTGTACCTATTCTGCTTACCTCAGAAAAGCCAGCCTTTTGAGGATTAAATGAAATGACAGATGTGAAGTGCTTTGGAACAAAGGCAGCAGGCATAGAGTTGTGTTTTTATTACGCAGAAGAAGCCTTTCTCCATAGCTCCATAGTGTAAGACTTATTTCTTGCAAGGGGATGAGAGTAATAACTATGTAGTTAGACTTCATGTCAGATCAAGAGACATTCTCTGTTTTCATTAAATAGACATTTGTTAAGCTCCTACGCCATGCAATATTGTGTATTGTGATGGATGCAAAATTGAACAGACCACCTGACCAGGTAGTGGTGCAGTGGATAGAGCATCAACCCGGGACACAGAGGACCCAGGTTTGAAACCCCAATGTTGCTGGCTTGAGCACAGGCTCACTAGCTTGAGTACAGGTTTACATGCTTGAGCACAGGGTCGCTGACTTGAGCAAGTGGTCACTGGCTTGGCTAGAACCCCCCAGTCAAGGCACATATGAGAAAGCAATCAATGAACAATTATGGAGCCACAATGAAGAATTGATACTTCTTATTTCTCTCCCTTCCTGTCTATCTGTCCCTATCAGTCCTTCTCCTGTCTCACTTGCTAAAAAAAGAAAAAAAAATGAGTAGGGCTTGTTTTCTTCTTCAGGCATATACATTCTCACCTAAGGAAGATAAAACTCAGATAATGCAAAGTCAAATGAAAAAAGTGATTCAAACCCTGGCCGGTTGGCTCAGTGGTAGAGCATCGGCCTGGCATGCAGGAGTCCCGGGTTCGATTCCCGGCCAGGGCACACAGGAGAAGTGCCCACCTGCTTCTCCACCCCTCCCTCTCTCCTTCCTCTCTCTCTCTCTTCCCCTCCTGCAGCCGAGGCTCCATTGGAGCAAAGATGGCCCAGGCGCTGAGGATGGCTCTATGGCCTCTGCCTTAGGCGCTAGAATGGCTCTGGTTGCAACCGAGCAATGCCCCAGATGGGCAGAGCATCGCCCCCTGGTGGGCATGCCGGGTGGATCCTGGTTGGGCGCATGTGGGAGTCTGTCTGACTGCCTTCCCGTTTCCAACTTCAGAAAAAAAATATATATATATATAAAAAAAAAGTGATTCACTGAGCAGTGGTGGCGCAATAGAGTGTTGACTTGGGATGCTGAGGTTCCAGGTTTGAAATCCTAAGGTTGCCAGTTTGAGCATGGGACTACCAACATGATCCCAAGTTCGCTGACTTGAGCCCCTTGGTCAGGGCATGTATGAGAAGCAATCAATGAACAACTAAAGTGCCACAACTATAAGTTGATGCTTCTTTTTTTTTTTAAGCAAGGGAGAGAGACAGAGAGAGGGACAGACAGGGACAAACAGACAGGAAAGGAGGGAGATTAGAATCATCAACTCATGGTTGAATCACTTTAGTTGTTCATTAATTGCTTCCTTATACATGCCTTGGCCAGGGGGCTCCAGCTGAGTCAGTGACCCCTTGCTCAAGCCAGCGACCTTGGGGTCATGTCTGTGATCTCACCCTCAAGCCAGATGAGTCCATGCTCAAGCCAGTGACCTTGGGGTTTCAAACCTGGGTCCTCAGAGTCCCAGCTTGAAGCTCTATCCACTGCGCCACCGTCTGGTCAGGCCGAGTTGATGCCTTCTCTCTCTCACTCACACACAAAAAAGTAATGATTCAGAGTAAGGGGTAGTCTCTTTGCCATGGAGAGTGGAGGAAAGGCTTTGCAGAGGACTAACATTTATCAGAGCAATGCACATGACTGAACAGACTGTTACTGAAGAGACAAGACCTTCTTGTAACATAACCAAAGACCTCATAGAGTGTTGGAGGCCCAACAGAATCCAAAATGAGACCCTGGGGACCAGGCAAGCCCCAAGAAGATGGCAGAGAAGGAAGATGAGACCCAGCAAAACAGCTATAGTGAGAAGCAATCAATGGGAGTACAACTAAGTGGAACAAATTGATGCTTTTCTCTCTCTCTTTCTCTCCTCCCACCCCTTCCTCTCTCTCAAAAAATCAGTGGTGGTGGTGGTGGGGGGGAGTTGAGAGTTTCCCAGAATATGTGATTGGCTAAATCTTGGACCTGGAAAAGTTTCCTCTGTACTTTACTGAGCTTTTTTGGGTGCCCACGCCTCTCTTTGAAAGGGTTTTGGTGTCTGTGAACCTAGACATCTTTCAGTAATGATTTAAGTTACTCAGAAAATTGGGGGCCCTGGAGTGACAAAGGAAAAGACGAAAGGAAAGGGGGGAGATCTGTTCAGCAGTGTAGCGCTGTTTGATCTCGAAGGAAATGGGCAGTAGTGGCAGAGTGCTGGGGCTGGGGATATGGCTGAGGCTGGGGCTGGGGCTGGGGCTGGGGCTGGGGATGAGGATGGGGCTGGGGCTGAGGATGAAGATGAGGATGGGGCTGGGGCTGAGGATGAGGATGGGGCTGAGGCTGAGGATGGGGCTGAGGGTGGGGCTGGGGCTGAGGATGGGGCTGGGGCTGAGGCTGAGGATGGGGCTGGGGCTGAGGATGGGGCTGGGGCTGAGGCTGAGGATGGGGCTGAGGATGAGGATGGGGCTGGGGCTGAGGATGGGGCTGGGGCTGGGGCTGAGGATGGGGCTGGGGCTGAGGATGGGGCTGGGGCTGAGGATGGGGCTGAGGCTGAGGATGGGGCTGGGGCTGGGGCTGAGGATGGGGCTGAGGCTGAGGATGGGGCTGGGGCTGAGGATGGGGCTGAGGCTGAGGATGGGGCTGGGGCTGAGGATGGGGCTGAGGATGAGGATGGGGCTGGGGCTGAGGATGGGGCTGGGGCTGGGGCTGAGGATGGGGCTGAGGATGAGGATGGGGCTGAGGATGAGGATGGGGCTGAGGATGGGGCTGGGGCTGAGGATGAGGATGAGGCTGAGGATGGGGCTGGGGCTGGGGCTGAGGATGGGGCTGAGGATGAGGATGGGGCTGAGGATGGGGCTGGGGCTGAGGATGAGGATGAGGCTGAGGCTGAGGATGGGGCTGAGGCTGAGGCTGAGGCTGGGGCTGGGGCTGAGGATGAGGATGGGGCTGGGGCTGGGGCTGGGGCTGAGGATGAGGATGGGGCTGAGGATGAGGATGAGGCTGAGGATGAGGATGAGGCTGAGGCTGGGGCTGGGGCTGGGGCTGGGTGGATTCCAGGTGGCAGTCTCCTCCGCTGTTTGGACTTGCAGACTTCAAATATGACTGGGGGATTCCTGGAAGACAAAAGAATTCAGGGCCAGGGCTTGGATCTCAGTCAAAAAGAATTCACATCTTCATCCTCAGGCAGGCAGGGTGGCAGCTTGGGACTGTTTGCAGTTTTCTCCTGGGCTGGAGCTCCATGCGGAGAGAGGGCACCGTAAGGGTCAGTGTAGGGTTTGCTTCAGGGAGGGAAAGAGCTGGGGCTGGGGATGAGGATGAGGATGGAGGGATGCGGGCCTGGCTGAGGGAGACATCAGAATGGGATACTCTTGTTGAAAAGGGCCCAGGAGGGAAAGGTTCTGGAGGAAATGTTTCTCTCTCTCTCTCTCTCTCTCTCTCTCTCTCTCTCTCTCTCTCTCTCTCTCACACACACACACACACACACACATACACACACACACAACCATTTATCCCCCTGCTCTGCGCTACCACTTGCTTTGAGCCATAATTACAGCCCTAATGCTTCTTCCCTGGCTTCTCATTAGCTCACACTGTCCACAGACAAACTCCTGGCCTCCCCTCACCCACCATGCTTCCCTCCCCCAGCAGTTCCTCCCAGCTTTCCTGGTTCACCAATGGCAGCCCCCAGGTTCAGAACATCAGATCCTAAAAATAATAATAATAACAAAAACCTCCCTCTTACGGTGGGCCCATCATAGAAACTGGCCCCCAAACAGCTCTTTCCTCCCTCCTCCCTTCCTTAGCCTACTAGGTTGTAATTAGAGGATTATCTAATTTTCTCCCAGGAGGCCAGGGCCTGGGTTTTACTCCCTTTGTATTCTCAGCACCTCAGCCAGGGTCTGGCAAATAACGGACACTTGCAATGTGTTAGTTAAATTGCACTCTTGAACTACTGCCAACTTAATCTTCCTAAAATGCTGCTTTGGTTAGAAGCTGTCACTGCCTCCCCATCGCCCACTGAGTGAGGTCCAATCTCCTCCAACTGGCACCCAAGGACTTTTGTGACATAGTCCTTATCCACCTGGCCATCTCCACTTTTGCTCACCCAGTTAGCTGTTCCCATCACAGTCAGCGGCTTTCCTGTCTCAGTGCCTTTGCTGCAAGGCTTCCCTCCACCCAGAAAGCCTTCCACACTCTCGATCCCACAGCTGCCTGTGTTTTCAGGCTCTTCTCAGTAGCACACTCCTGCACTTCCCAACTGACTGCATTTGACTCTTTGGAGTCAACTGTTTCCTTCCAGGCTCTTAGCCTGCTCTGCATTGATCTAGAGTGCCTTGTTAGGAACTTTAAAAAAGGTCATGGGGCCCCGGCCGGTTGGCTCAGTGGTAGAGCGTCGGCCTGGCGTGCAGGAGTCCCAGGTTTGATTCCCAGCCAGGGCACACAGGAGAAGCGCCCATCTGCTTCTCCACCCCTCCCCCTCTCCTTCCTCTCTGTCTCTCTCTTCCCCTCCCGCAGCCAAGGCTCCACTAGAGCAAAGATGGCCTGGGCGCTGAGGATGGCTCTGTGGCCTCTGCCTCAGGCGCTAGAATGGCTCTGATTGCGGCAGAGCAATGCCCCAAGATGGGCAGAGCATCGCCCCCTGGTGGGCATGCCGGGTGGATTCCAGTCAGGCGCATGCGGGAGTCTGTCTGACTGCCTCCCCGTTTCCAGCTTTGGAAAAATACAAAAAAAAGGTCATGGGTGAGAGCACCTACATGATGAAGAGCAGGGTATAAATGCCAATCAGCCCCTGCTTGCGGTCACCTTCCTCTAGACTGGGGTTCTCTGAAGGCAGAGTCGGTGTACAGTCACCCCAAGGCATTACAAGTGCCTGGCTCATGGCAGCCATTCAGTGAAAGCGAGCAGCCTCCATGTCCAGTCCCTCCCCTGTCCCCCTGAAGGCACAGAATGACTGGTCCTTAGGTTGGAATAGGACCAAAGCTATCAGACAGCCTGGCCACTTGTATCCTAGACTCCATGTCCCATTGTCTGCTTGGGAGTGAGTTGTGTTGTCAGTTCCGCTGGGGCTGATGGGTGGAATGGGCGGGCTGTCAAGGCTGAGGCAGCGCAGAGAGCAAAAGGTGAGCGAGCGTGTGGCCTCAGATGCATGGAGGATTCTGGCCATCACAACTCATCTCCAAGTCCAGATGGCCTCCTCCTTCCAACAGGAGCCATAGAAAAGGAAGCAGTCTCCTGAACAGAAGCGTCCAGTCAGAGGTAGGGAATTCTTAACTAGGAAGCTTTTGGGAATACTGTTGGCCAAGGTTGGGTGAGATGTTCCTAGGGCAGATGGAGGAACAAGATACCCTTCTGCATACTTCTCAGATCCCCTCCCCCCTTTATTCCAACTCTTGCTGCCCTCATGATCTCTTACTTGGACGATATCTCCCAACTCCCTACACTCAGGCCAACCTACCTCCTGTCTATCTTCTGCACTTTGTAAATATTACTCTCTTGCTCACAATCCTTCGATAGGGATGGGGATGACCCATTACTCTTGGAGTCAAGTCCAAGCTCTTTTCTCATGAAACTCTTCCAGCCCTCCCCTCCAGGCTGGGCTCTTTTCATGGAGCACCTTGCTCTAATTCCAAGCCGTGCCAAATTGCTTGTAGTTCCCGTCCCGTACCATGTTGCTGCACAAGCCCAGCTTCTGCCCATGCTGTGCTCTCTGCCTGGAAGACTTCCCTCCAGCTTTCCTACTTTGCCTGGTTCTGGGGGGCAAAGCCCTTGGGGAGCCCTCTTGGACCTACAGGGACCACCTCCTTTAGACTTCTCTACCCCTGGGCTTTCCTGGCTGTCACCCCCATTAAACAGTTTCTGGAGGATCCTATCCACCTCTGTATTTCCAAAGCTCTGTCACTGGCAGTAAATATTTGGGGAACTGAAGTGAGCCTGCTGACATCCCCTCCACCAGAGGGGATGACAGAACTGGATATGTTGATAAGATTCCCTGGGCTGGAGAAGAGGCAGAATCTACCTAAAGGGCAGCAACTCCTCTTTGAGTCCTTCTTCCCTTTCCCCTGGAACAACCCCCTCCTGAGCCCATTTCTCCAGTCCCAAAGATCTTAGGGTACCACAGCCAGCGCCCCAGAGTTTGTGCAAATGAATCAGGAAGTGAGGGGAGGCAGTGACACTGACCTGGGACCCCATGCTGCCTCTTGCCTTTTTGGGCTTCAGTCCACAAAGGAGTGAGCCTCTCTTCTGTCCCCTGAAGGCTGTTTTCAAAATCACACCCTAAGCAGACAGTTTTATTTACAAGGAAATGTTGGCAGGATCTTGACTTGTTAGTGGAGTAGGAATGGGGGGAGGGTGGTGAGAAACAAAAATAGTTGAAATGATCACACTTTCTGAAACCGAGATGAAAATCGGTGTCTGTAGCAAACTCACCTAATTAGAACGAAGTTAATTTCCTTTTCTGTGTTTAAGGGAAGCAGTCATTGTCAGTGAGATGGTCACAGGTTGGATCTGAGGCTGGGGTTATGTGTTTGCTCTACGGACAGGAGAGCATTAATTGCATTTTTCAATATTGGGAAAGAGCCTCAGTCTCAGAGAGGGAGCAAGGGCCGTGAGTGAGTGGGTGGGTGGTGGGAAGAAGGAAGAGGAGAGGAAGGGGAGAGCCTTGGTGTGGGCTGGGGACTGACTGTGAGACATCATCAGGAATGAGTCCTCCTGGGAGAACCAGGCACCTGTCCCAGCCTGCCACTGGCACAGTTTACAGGCAGAGACAAGTCTCTCCTGGAAGGTCTTTCCTGTAGGGAAATAGCACCTTTTTTTTTTTTTTTTCTTTAAAATATCCCCTATTCCTTTGCTCTAACTTCATTCCTACTTACTTTCATTTACCTCCCCTCTACCAGCTGGGGCATTCCTATGGGCTAACCTTTGTCAAATGAAGCCAGGGCACTGTCATATAGCTCTGGGTGTGTGGGGAGGGCAAGAGTTAGGGTTTGGGGTCCCGGACGCCCCTATCTGATTTCTCCCATCCCTAAATAACTGGGCCTACCTGGACCTCCAAGAATCTGAGACCTTAATGGAGAGAGATGGAAGAATGCTCGGGATCCCTTTCTCTCAGCATCCGTCCCCCAATTCACTACTAGTTAACCCCGCCGTTGCCAACTTAGTGAAACCTCCTGCCTCCTTCATGCATCTGCTGCCTCCAACTAACCGTTAACCCGGTGGGTCTCGGGAAGTGGGTACTGCTCCCCACCCCGGACCCCATTCAGAGAGACAAACCCGGACCCGCGTTAGAGGCTAGTGGCGAGGGAGCCGGGGACAGCGCAGCCCCATCCTCGCCTCGGGAGGTGCAGTCACTTGCTTGCCAACCCCGCCGCAGCGCTCCGCCCTCCCCGGGCCGCGGCGCTCTGACCGATTTGGCCCGGGTGGCGGCGGCCGAGGGGGGGGCGGGGGCGGAGGACCGCGGTGCCCCTGAGCAGCCCCGCCCCCGCCTGCGCGCCGCCCGCGAGGAGTCCGTGGGGAGGAGGAGACTCGGGCGCAGAGCGGGGGCCGCGGGAAGCGGGAAGGGAGCGTGGGGAGGCGCTGGGCTGGTGCCGGCCCAAGGGCGCCCTTGCTTCGGAGCCGAGGGTGGGGGCCGAGACGGAGGTCGGCTGGCCGCAAGCGCGGAGAAGTTTGGCGGCCGGAGGGCGGGCGTCCCGGGGTCGCGAGGCGGCGGCGCGGGGGCCGAGGCCATGGGGGCGGGGGCGGGCGCGGAGGCGGCGCGGCGCGCACTGAGGCTCCCGAGCGGCGCGGCCGCCGCGGCGCAAAGTTAGCCTGGCGCCCCGGGACGAACCCCGCAGCCGCTGGCCGCCCCTGGATCCCACTTCGGCATGGGCGAGCACCCCAGCCCGGGCCCCGCAGTGGCCGCCTGCGCCGAGGCGGAGCGCATCGAGGAGCTGGAACCCGAGGCCGACGAGCAGCAGCCAGTGGCGTCGGAGGACGTGAGTGCCCCTCCCCCGCCCGGGCAAACTTTCTGGGGGGTACTAGGAGGAGCGCTGCCCCAGACTTGCCTCTGTGGGGTAACTTGGAGGTTTCAAGGTGACGCGGGAGCGCCCGGGATTGGCCGGGTCCCCGCGGGCGGGAGGGGCGGAAGGACCGGTCTCCCCGAAACGCGTGAGCGCCACCCCCCCTCGGGCTCCCGCGGCTTCCCGGCGGGACTTAGCCCCCGCCGCTGTGCTGGGGACCCATCGGCCGCCGGAGCCCCTTCCCCTCCGCTGGTGCAGTGCCCGGGACACGGCGTTTTCCCGCAGAGGCGGCCGCGTCACAGCAGTGACTCCCCTCCCCTCCTGTTGGCGACCTGCGGGTTCTCCGAGCCCCGAGAAGGGGCGGGCGCCGCCGAGTCCCCGGAACCCGCACCGCTGACGGGTCTGACGACCTTTTTCTCTTTGCTCTCGGATTAGCTCCTGCCGGGCACCTGCCCTGTCGCGACAGTGATTGAAATTCAAGCTGTCCCTTGTTCCAGAACCAGGCGGGAGGAGGGAGAGGAGTGCTGGGAGCGGTTTTGTTCCCAGAAAGGGGCTCCGGAGTCCCAGACCGCGTCGGTGCCAGCGACGGCCCCCTGGCGATGATGAGGAGGGGCTGCCCCAGAAGGCTTCCCTGCCATCTGCTGCTCAGTCTCCCCCCACCCCCCACCCCGCCCGTTGGGTCCTGGAAGTCATCTGCGTAGCCGGCACTGAGGAGTCCTGGGAACTGGAGTTTCTTAAGCTTCTTGCTCCCGAGGTTAACCTGCACGTAGAGGTGGAAAACTGGACTGACTCTCCTCCCTGCCCCTTAGCTCTCTCATGTTGGGGATACAGAAGTGAAGTCAGCGCCTCCCCCTTCAACCTGCCAGACCTAACAAACCTAAGCCCAAAGCCTGAATGTGCCTTGGGGGAAGCGTAACATCTCCCCTCCCTTTGGCCCTCATAGTTTAAACCTCTTACTTTGCTTCTGGCCCCCAAAAACCGTGGTAGAACCTCATGTCCTCACCACTTAAACTCCGCCTTGGAAGAGACTGGGTGGGTATCAGCACTTTGCAGGGGGGGGCCCCCTTCTCCCCAAACTGCATGCAAAATGTTAGTGCTTGTGCAGGGGTGAGTTTTCCTGCATAAGGGGTCTCAGGCCCCCAGCAGGTTGAGACCTCTGCAGCGAGACTGATGGAATGGCATCTGGGTGTGCATTCCCTGGCCTGGGAGTAGAAGTGGGTGGATATACGCTTTAGTCATTAGAAGTTATTAGAGGCCCTTGGACAGAGTTGGATGCCTTTATTTAGTCATTGTTGAGAATCACCCTTGTTCTGCTCATCCCTCTGCCTGCCTGTCTTGAAAAGAGGGAGACTTCCCCCACCTGAGTTTCCTCCCTTTGGTCAGTACTTACTCATCTAGGGAGCTCTTTTCAGGATTTCCCTGATCTCGTGGTGGGCCCCTGAATGTGGGGGAGCAGTGGGGAGGCTATGTCAGAAATATTAAGGGTGTACAGAAGCCCTGGTGATAAGTGTGTGTTTCTTTCTCTCCTCTTCCTCCTCTCCTGCACGGTCTCCCTCTCTGCCAGCACTGGAAAGTCCTGTTTGATCAGGTATGTGAGCAGTTAAAGCCCCTCCTCTTCCTTCCAGCCCTCCCCCAAATCGGTCTCCCTGCTCTAAACTCCTGAGATGGTGACGTGGGGATGGGGAGTGTGGCTTAGTGCATCTCTGAGACTGAAGACACTCCTCCACTTTGCTCTCCAGGTTTCGGGACGAGGCAGTGGGCACCCCTGAGACATCCTCCCATCCCTCCTCCTCTAAACTCCGCTTCATCAGAGCAGGGTTTATAGAGTCTGGGATGGTCTCTACCTGCCTGGGGTTGCAATTGGGCCTGGAAAGGTGGGGGAAAGGCTTAGGTTAACATCCCCTCTGTTTCTCCACTCCCACCATCACAGATCTCTGGCCATCAATGAAGTCAAACCTCTGCCATCCTTGGAGGGTGACTCACATATGGTTCTTTTGAAAGCTGACTTTAATTTTCTGGCAAGAATGGAGGGAGGGGTGTAGGGGAAATAGTCTCTGATTATTTGTAGTGCCTGGAGTCTAGGTGTGGGTAATGGAATGGAGTTGCGGCTGTCGACTTTGGAATCTGGAGATGGACATTTGACTTTCATCCAGGAACTTGGTTCTCTTTGCTTGGTACTTGTGTTGAGTGCTGTTGTGTATTTCCTTCTGCCTCTTCCACAGTGCAGAAGGAAAAGGGGCAATAGGTGTCCCAGTGTGGGGGAATAGTGAACACTGTGATCCTGGGGTGACCATGATTGTGCCCAGAAGTTTGTACAGTTTTAAGAGACCAGTCTGATTGGGCCAGAGGGACTATGTTTTGTTGGAGAGGGAGATAAAGCTAAAATGTAGCTTGGACTAGACCATATCCTGTTGTAGATAGGTGAAGCCAATGGAACCTTTTTTTTTTTAGCAGGGTGGTTATGGGATACGAGGCATGCTTTGGGAAGATTCTCTCTGATAGTGGGGTGGAGGTGGAATGAGCTGCAGCGATGAGAGCCACTAGGTAGGAGCCGCTGCAGAATATGGACACAGGCATCTTGCAAGATGACAGAATGGAAAGGAAGAGGAACATGGCAATGGGAGGATTAGGAGATCCTACTAGACTGAATAGAGGTGAACCACATATATAACTTTGAGATTCTGATTCTAGGAGGGAAAGGAAAAGTCAGGGTTGGGGTGGAGTGGGGTTTGGCAAAAATGACAACTTTGGTTTTGGACCACAGGGGGTCTTCGGGTTATGACACAGTTTATTCCTACAGCAGTGATGTAAACCCAAATTTTGGTGTAAATCAAAACATACCCTAACCTAAGTCATTTACCTATCCTAACATAGTTGTAAAATCATAATCTAGAACATAAAAATGCAACTAAGCCACAGATAAAGGAAAAGGACATAAATAATAAATATACTACTATACTGTACACTGTTCAGTAGTGACAGAAAAAAAATGACAAAAGATGAGGGTGAAAAAAAATTTTTCTTACCTTTATTCCTGTGGTTGGCTTGCACACTGGAAGGGGCATTGCAAGGTGGGAGAGAGTGACCTACTGGGAGGAGGAAGCTGGAGAGGCAGGAGAACCTGCAGAAGGTGCTGGAGATACGGGGTCAGGTGAATCAGGATTGCCTAAGGAACATGCAGGAGACGCTGGAGATGATTCTACCTGTACTACAGGTGTTTCATCTCGAGAAGCAGCTGATGTAGAGGGTACAGGATCTATTGCAGGCCTCTCTACTTTCTTAAAGAATTGTTCCAGGCTAGTCTGGAAGGTTCATGACTTCTTTCTCAAAATCTGCCTATAGCATTGCAGGGCATTCATAACAGCTCTGCAGACCTTACTGAATGTCATCCCTGGGGTCCTCAGCCTGAAATTTTGCCAACCCTTCCTCTACCATAGGAAAACCTTCTGCCAAACCCTTGGCAGTAAATCTCTTGGGTTCTGGAGTTTCTATCTCTTCCTCTTTAGTCAGCTGCTTCTCCAGCTGAATGAGGTCCTCAGCAGACAGCTCCTCTCCATGTGCTGCCAGTAGCTCTGTGACATCATCGTGATGGCCTTCCTCTTTGAAGCACTACCATCTGAAGACTCTCATTTAGGAGCCATGATAAGGGACAAAAAGTTGCCAAACAAAGCAACACAAACAGAACGATTGTGCTTTTCATAGTCCAAAATGTTGTCGGTAAGCGTACTGGAGGACTCCAACTCACTCATATGCCATGTGACCACATAGTCTTCTGCAGCGCAACCAAACTAGTTTGCTCACGTAGTCCGTAAGTACGACACTAATGGCGTAAGCCAAAACATGTCTCATTTTTTTTAAGCTTTTATGGGAGTGAGCATCGTAAAGTCAATACATCATATGTTGAGACTGTTGTAACCCAAGGACCCCTGGTATTTCAATTTGAGGAGCCGGCTAAATGCAGGTGACCAAGTGGGACCAAAGACATGGAATTGCAGTTTGAAACACATGGCAGGCCTGTGCTAGGGATGTGGGGTGTTGTCCATGTTAACATGAGGCCTGGCTGTGGTTTGGGAGCATCCAGTAGCTCCTGTTCCCAGGGGGTAGCACATCTCTCCCTCTGATCCTAAGTGCCACTCACTGTCCCTCCAGCTCCTAAGAGTACAGCAGCTGCTGGCCGGATGCCCTGCGACAGGAGGGAGCCACTTGCTGCTACTGATACCGGACCAGCAAGCTGCCAGCCCTCACATGTCTTGTCAGATTTAGAATCAGAACCTAGAACACAGTGTATCTTTCTGTTTTTCTCTGTCTGTGTCTTTTTCATTTGATTAATTTCCTTTGCTAGTTAGTCCCTGGGGGGGTGTTTACATTTTAAAACAAACTATTTGGGTGAATGGAGGAGAACTTGGTAGGAAGGATTTGGAACTGGAGGGAGCAGAGAGAATGTGTAGTACCTAATACCAGTGGGTGGTCTATGCAGTTCAGTTTCTGCCACTGGAGGGAGGTCCTGGGTGTCACAAAGACCATCCCCCTGCTTCTGGGAAGGCCCACCCAGAAACCGTTCTGGATGGGCAAAATTAATTCTAGGACAGGAACTCCCTACTCTGGGTGAACAATTTCTTTTCTAACAAGTTCTGCCTGTCTGCTCCCCATCCCTCGTGGCATTAGAAGCCCATTTTTGTCCTCTTTCCTGTCCACGCTTTGTGTTGAAGGGGCAGGGCTTGATCTCTGGCGGATAGCCAGTCCCTCTGTGTTCGTCTCCTTGCTTTGTGGGGCCAGCCCCGGACCATTTCCCTGATAGGGCTAAATGTAGAGTAGGTATGAAACTTCACAAATGGGCAGACTTCAGAAGGATTCCAAGTTATCCAAAGAGCTGGTGTTTCATCCTTTCTGGGCCTGCTTAAAGGTGGTGAACCTGGTGCACTTAGGAAAGGACAGTTGGCTGGGGACTGTGCAGGCAGCCTCCCTACCAGCTCATAGATAGCCCTGGCGGGTCAAACTGTGGTGAATGGGGTCGGTGCAGCTGCAAGCTGATGGGGCCCTGAAATTCATTTCCCACAGGTCAGTGAGATGGGAGGCTGGCCCCTGTCGGTCCTCCATCCCTCCTGGATTAAGGGGATACCAGTGGTCAGCAGGTTTCAAACTGAGATCTACTGGAACTTTCCCCAGGTGTTAGGGATGGAATTGGACCGGTTCCTCCATGCTGTCTAGTTCTTTGGCACATAGAATAGTTTTGACCCAGCATGAAGCTAATTGGACCTCAAAGGCTGGAAGCCATGACTTTGACCTTTTAGTCTTATGTGGCCACCCCTCAACTAAATGGCCAGGGTGCCTTTTGTGGAAGTTGGAGATGAAGGAAACAGGTGACCCCAGTCCTGTTCATCCTACTGGCCCCCCTGGCACTTTGGGCATTTGTCTGAACTGCTCAAGCAGGGGTGTAGCATGCCATCCATCCTCAACCTTCCCTTAGTCTTCCCCATAGATCCCAGTAGTTACAGCAGTCGGGGAACTGGATGATCATCACTGCCCGCCCCATGTCCCATGTCTTTGTTTCCTATTTTAACTTCTGTTTGAAGGAATTGTCTTTTCATAACCTTGGGATCTTTTTGAGTGGGGAGGATGGAAGGATTTCAAATGGTTTCTGTTTTATTTTAAAACTTTTTTATTGAGTTTATTGGGGTAACGTTGGTTAATAAAATTATATAGGTTTCAGGTGTACACATTTATAATGTCTCATCTGTATGTTGAATTGTGTGTTTACCACCCAAGTCAAGTCTCCTTCTGTCATCATTTATCATTTCTATACCCTCGTCTACCTCCCCCCCCCTTTCCTCAGGTCATCACCACACTGGTCTCTGTCTGTGACTTATTTTACTTCTTTTTGTTTAATCCCTTCACCTTTTTCACCCAGCCCCACAACCCGCCTCCCCTCTGACGCCTGTCAGTCTGTTTGCTATCTATGAGTCGGTTTCTATTTGTTTGTTAGTTTATTTTGTTCATTAAATTCCACATACGAGTGAACTCATGTGGTACTTGTCTTTCTCTGACTGGTTTACTTGATGTAGCATATTGCTCTCCAGTTCCATCCATGCTGTCACAAGTGGTGAGATTTCCTTTTTTATAACTGATGAGTATTTCATTGTATAAATGCAGCACAGCCTTTTTATCCACTCATTTACTGATGGACACTTGGACTGCTTCCAAATCTTGGCAATTGTAAATAATGCTGTGATGAACATAGAGGTACACATATTCTTTCAAATTGGTATTTTGGGTTTCTTAGAATATATTCCCAGAGTGGAATTGCTGGATCATAAGGCAGTTCAGTTCCACTTTTAATTTTTTGAGGAATCTCCATACTGTTTTCCCCAGTGGCTGCGCCAGTCTGCATTCCCACCAACAGTTCATGAGGGTTCCCTTCTCTGCACATTCTCACCAACACTTGTTTGTTGATTTATTGATGATAGCCATTCTGATAGGTATGAGGTGATATCTCACTGTGGTTTTTAAATTTTTTTATTTATTAATTGTTCCTAGTGAGCAAGAGAGAGGGACAGACAGAAAGGGAGAGAGATTAGAAGCATCAATTCTTCGTTGCAGCACTTTAGTTGTTCATTGATTGCTTTCTCATATATGCCTTGACCGGGGGGCTCCAACAGACCGAGTGACCCCTTGCTCAGGCCAGCGACCATGGGGTTATGTCTGTGATCCCACACGCAAGCCAGTGAGCCTGTGCTCAAGCCAGATGAGCCCATGCTCAAGCTAGAAACCTTGGGGTTTTGAACCTGGGTCATCAGCGTCCCAGGCTGATGCTCTATCCACTGCTCCACCGCCTGGTCCAGCTTGTGGTTTTAATTTGCATTTCTCTGATAATTAGTGATGTTGAATATCTTTTCATGTCTGTTGGCCATCTGTATGTCTTCTTTGGAAAAGTGTCTATTTAGGTCTTTGCCTGTTTTTTGTGTTTTTTTTCTTTTTTGAGAGAAAGAGAGAGAGAGATAGGGACAGACTGGAAGGGAACAGGATGAGAAGCATCCGTTTTTTGTTATGGCACTTTAGTTGTTCATTGATTGCTTTCTCATATGTGCCTTGACTGGGAGGCTACAGCAGAGCAAGTGACCCCTTGCTCAAGCCAGTGACCTTTTGGGCTCAAGCCAGTGACCTTTGGGCTCAAGCCAGTGACCATGGGGTCAGGTCTGTGATCCCACACTCAAGCTGACAAACCCACACTGAAACCGGATGAGCCCACATTCAACTGGTGAGGTCTTCACCTATTTTTTAATTGGATTGTTTGGTTGGTTGGTTGGTTGGTTCAGTTTTATAGGTTCTTTATAAATTTTAATATTAACTCCTTGTCAGCTGTATCATTGGCAAATATTTTCTTCTGTTCAGTGGGTTGTCTTTTCATTTTGTTGATGATTTCCTTTGCTGTGCAAAAACTTTTAGTTTGATATAGTTCCATTTGTTTATTTTTTCTTTTGTTTTCCTTATCTTTAGTATATTAATGGTTGTCCTAAATACTAGTTTTTAAAAGTTACCATAAATATTAATCTGTTGTTAGCCTGACCTGTGGTGGCACAGTGGATAAAGCGTCGACCTGGAAATGCTGAGGTCGCCAGTTCAAAACCCTGGGCTTGCCTGGTCAAGGCACATATGGGAGTTGATGCTTCCAGCTCCTCCCCACCTTCTCTCTCTGTCTCTCTCTCCTCTCTCTCTCCCTCTCTGTCTCTCTTTCTCTCCCTTTCTCCTCTCTAAAAATGAATAAAAAAATATTAATCTGTTGTTATAACATCAAGGCAAAAAATGTCTTATTTTTCTGTGGTTGAATCTGTTGGGCTTTTCCCTCATGATTCCTTCAGTCGCTTTGGGCCTGAGACAGTTTTCATCCCTTTTCAGATTTTGTAAATATATTCTTCTGTTTCCTACTACTTTTCCTATGATTTAGGGAAAAATCAAATCATCTAACCCTTTACTCTATCCAGATCATTTTTTATTTTTTTATGTATTGATTTTAGCGAGTGAGGAAAGAAGAGAGAGAAAGAGGGGAAGGGGGAACAGTGGTCTGTTCTTGTCTGTGCCATACCGCGGAATTGAACCAGCAACCTCTGCACTTCAGGACAATGCTCCCAACCTTTTTTGGGCCATGGACCGGTTTAATGTCAGAAAATATTTTCACGGACCGGCCTTTAAGGTGGGACAGATAAATGTATCACGTGACTGAAACAAGCGTCAAGAGTGAGTCTTAGACGGATGTAACAGGGAATCTGGTCATTTTTAAAAAAATAAAACATCGTTCAGACTTAAATATAAATAAAACGGAAAGAATGTAAGTTATTCTTTCTCTGTGGACCAGTACTGGGGGTTGGGAACCACTGCTCTAACCAACGGAGCTAACCAGCCAAGGTCTTTTTTTTTTTTTTTAATTTTTTAAAAAAATTTTATCTATTGATTTTACAGAGAGAGGAGGGCAGAGAACAATAAGTATCAAGTCATAGTTGCTTCACTTTAGTTGTTCATTGATTGCTTGTTGTATGTGCCTTGACCGGGCAAGCCCAGGGTTTTGAACTGGCGACCTCAGCATTCCAAGTCAATGCTTTATCCACTGCACCACCACAGGTCAGGCCCAGCCAAGGTCTTTATCGAGATCTTATTTCTGTCCAGTAACAACAGCATCACTTACTAAGAAACGCATCCTTTATACATTCTTTGAGAAATGTTATCATTTGGTACCTATTTTTGTGTATACTTTAGGTTGCTATTCTATTCCACTGATATTTATACTTCTGTTCAGGTAATGTACCTTTTAGTTATAGCTTTGTATTGGTTTTGTAGCTTTCCTGCAATCTCCTCTTTGCAAGGTTTAGCATGGATAGTCTCACTCTAGTCCCTTCCTGAACTCCAGGGAAGTGCCCTTAAGGATCCAAGGTTAAATAGCTGGTCAGTGGCAGATGTGGGACTGGAGCCCAGTAAACCCATAAAGGGCTTCTGGGGCTGGAAAATCACTTCCTGGTTCACCCTTAAAAATGCCTTCAAGATCTGCGAATGTTTAATGAACAAAAGGATTTGGAGCAGAGTTCTATTAATTCTCACAGCACAATTACTTTCAAGCTTGAACAAGCAAGAGGGAGAAGGGAGAATTGAAAGTGACTTGCCTGTGTCTCCCTTTTTCCCTTCCCATGGGGAGCATATATTTCCCAGACCCCCAACTTTGCTGGTCTCCCAGAAGGAAAACGAAGAAGTCCTGATTATCCCACTAAAATTATAACTGTGGAATGACCAGAGTGCGGTGCTACTTAGAGGGCCTGCTCAGGACAGAACTCTGGATTTGGAGTCAGGGAGACCTGGGTTCAGGCCTTACTGACTTTGTGATGAGGGGAAGCAGTTAGCTCTCTAAGTCTCAATTTCCTTCTCTTTAAAATGGAGGCGATCATCTTTGACTACAGGGGCAAAGGGGCAACGGTGGGAATTAAAAGGAAGCAGAATAAGTAGTGATCATGTGACAACTGTCTCTTGACTGGGACTCAGAATTTGCTGGGAAGAAGCACAGGGCCGCTTCTGAGATCCAGGTCCTCCCAGGAAAGGTGGCGGCCTCTCTAAACCAGCTCCTTCCCAGTCCAGGCTCCTGGAAAGAGATCCTTTTTTTTTTTTTTTTTTTTTTTTTTTTGTGACAAAGACAGAGAGACAGGGACCAACAGGCAGGAAGGGAGAGAGATGAGAAGCATCAGTTCTTTGTTGGAACACCTTAGTTGTTCATTGATTGCTTTCTCATATGTGTCTTGACTGGGGGTGGTGGTTACAGCAGAGTGAGTGACCCCTTGCTCAAGCCAGTGAAGTCGGGCTTCAAGCCAGTGACCTTGGGCTCAAGCCAGCGACCATAGGGTCATGTCTTTGATTCTACGCTCAAGCCAGCGATCCTGCACTTAAGCTGGTGAGCCTGTGCTCAAGCTGGTGACCTCGGGATTTCGAACTTGGGTCCTCTGCACTCCAGTCCAATGCTCTGTCCACTGTGCCATCACCTGGTCAGGCAAGAGAGCCACTTCTGAGCCCAGAGGATTTTCCTGCTTGCTTTCCCCAGTGTCCCCCTGCCAAACCCCTTTTCCTCCAGCCTGGGGTCTCCCCTTGGCCTAACCCTGAAGCCCACCTCATTTGCTGCCCTTCTGCAGCTGGGGATTCTGTTTGCTGAAAGGTTCATGTGAGATTGCTAAATGGATTAGTGAGGAGCCACAGCAAACACCTGTCCCAGAGACAGGGACATTGGCGGCAGTCCCCTTGAACACACAGTTAACTTGTAGAGAGGGGTTCACAGAGAGGGGTTGACTGGAGCCCTTACTTGGGCTCTGTACCCCCAACCCCTTATCAGGGCCCTTAGGCTTTGGACTTTTCTCCCCCACAAAGCCAGCTTCCCTGCCCCTGCCCCCTGGACCCTGTCACTCATGCTAAATTAACGCTTTTATTCCTGACCGCTCACAGAATGCATTTGATGACGGTTGAGCAGTGGGGCCAAGGGATCTGAGATCTTAAGCTGCCTGGCTGCCTGCCCGCCCGGCTGCTTGCCCGCCCGCCCGCCCGACACAGCCCAGGGACACAGATGTTCAAGCAAACAGGTCACACCACAGCCCCTCACGAGGCTCTTGGATTCAGATCTCTGCGTCAGGAGCAGACCCTGGCCATCGGGCTGCCTCGCTCATGACGGCCCCTCTAGGGCTGCTGCCGCCTCAGTTACCAAGGATCATTAGAAGGTGGGCAGAAGCATCTTGTCTAGTTCGCTCATGGGTGCTCTCTGGCCTGTGTTCCCCCACCAGACCTTGTAGACTGCCCTGCATTTACTTGGCACTGAGTGACTAAGGCAGTGGAGAGGACACCTATCTGGCTCAAGTCCCAGCTTACCTCTGAGCTGCGTAACCATGGGCAAGCCCAGTAACCTCTTCAAAACTCAGTTTCAGTTTTCTCATCTGTAAGTGCTTAGAGTAGTGCACTTCCGTCAGGGTTGCTTTGAGGCCTAAGGAGGTAGTACGGGTGTCACACTGGGCAAAGTAGGTAGTGAGTACCTGGTAAGTATGGTTGTTATCATGTTACTGAAATTTATTAATTGATTTCAAGTTAACCTCTGACA
The DNA here is from genome assembly GCF_036850995.1 of Saccopteryx leptura. Classification (NCBI taxonomy): domain Eukaryota; kingdom Metazoa; phylum Chordata; class Mammalia; order Chiroptera; family Emballonuridae; genus Saccopteryx; species Saccopteryx leptura. The sequence continues at coordinate 338,351,355 of NC_089504.1, forward strand.
TGTAATAGTTCTAGGTCTCAAATTAGTGTCCAGATCCCCAGTCTGGGGATCTTTCCACCCTATGGAGTGGACTTCTTCAGGACAGGAGCTGATAACCATATGCCCCTGAACCTTCCAGACAGAAAGGAGAAGCTTTAGGACAAAGGCTACTTGGGGGATTGTTGATGCCCAAGTGTTTCCCCTCCGCTCACCGCTCGCTACTCACCACTCACCGGCTTGTCCACCTGCAGGCAGAGAGTGAAGGGTCAGAAGGCCAGACTCGGGGCAGCTGCTGCAACATGGAGATGTGTCAGCGTGCATCTTGAGTTGTGAGCCCCTGGTAGAACCCCCCCCCCTTTACATGCCTCCCCACCAGCTTCTTTTGAAGCCAGGTCAAGTTCGCCTCTGAAAATATTTCTTTGAGAGCACAAACACTGACTGTCCGCGAAGGTCCTGGTATCTCTATAGCCCTGTGGGCGAGTGCTGCTATCCCCTTCACAGAGGAGGAAACAGGTCTGTGGGACCAGGCTTGCCCAGAGACATGAAGCAAATGAGGACCTTCTGAAGAGGGGGGGTGTTGGTGCACAAGGCCTCTGGGTGAGGCCTGAAACGGCAGTGCCACAGGAGCAGAAGTTTGGTGACCCTTTGTTCTGCCCACTCTGCTCCTGATCAGAGGTCTACTCCCACCTCCTCGTGGGATTCTCTCGGCGCTCTCTCTTTTCTGGGGGACCTGAGGGGCCTGTTGGTGGCAGAAGGAGGAAGTGGGTTTGGGCTAAAGGAGAAGGAATGGGGGAGATGTAAGATCTCTCTTGCTGCTCAGACCAACTCGCAGCTCTCCCTGCCTGCTGCTCCCCTGGGACTCCAGCATTATGGGTATGACTCGGCTTTAGTCCCCAGGCAGCTGTGACATGTGACAGCTGGCCCTGGATGAGTCAGAATAGGCATTATTATGTCTGCTCTTAGGGACCCAAGGGGCCTGGCTTTGAGTCACAGCCCCCAGCTGCTGTCTCAGAGTCTGTGAGAAGGCCTTCAAGGCCTTCTGGGAGGGTGGTGACTCTAGAAGAGAAGCGGAGTCTTCCAGGGGGCTCTCTCTCCGGGTGGCGAGGGTCTGTCCTCTCCCATCCAGCTTCCCGTGCTCCAGGGGAAGTCTGAGAGTTCTTCTTTCTGTCACAGCCCAGGTGTTGAGAGAGCTGGGTGGTTTTCTGGATACATGCTGATTGTCCAGTAGCTCAGCCTGAATTCAGGTCAGGATGCTTGATTCTGTGCTGCAAGGAGGCTTCTGGGAGAAGCCCCTTGAGAGGGATGAGCTGCCTCCCTGCAGACCCCTGATGTGGCAGCTGAGACAACAGAAATAATATAACTGGGAATCCTAGAATCACCTAAGCTTCACCAGCTGGCAGAGGCCTGGCCTGGCCAAATCCCAGGGTAGCACAAGGGCCCCACGTGCTCCGTGTGGGGAGACCCAAGGCCAGGAGGGGTCAGAGCCTGGTTTTTAGGAAGTGGTCTGTCTTCCTAGGGAGGCTTGAGGTCTTTGAGCATCCACTCTCAGCCCCAGCTTGGAGCAGGCCAGATGGTGCCCCATTCTGCTCACTGGGGGTACTTTTGGACAAGTTGTTTATCTCTGTGCACCTCAGTTTCTGTGTCTTTTAAATGGGACTAAGCACACTTACTGGAGGATTGGTGTGCACATAGAAGTAATAAAATATTTGTGCAAATTAGTACTTCAGAATTGGGAGAAGTCAGGGAATGGAGGGAAGTGGTTTTCTGTGAGGTGAACTACCATCCTCATTGGCGAGAAAGAACTAGAAGAGAAAGCCGCTTCTCCCATCACCTCACCTCCTGACCTCGGCAGCTGCAGGCCTGGACCTAATTTATGGGGCTATAAATATCCATGAATGGGCCAGAGTTCCCTGGTGGGCTCCGGCTGTTAGGTGGGACAGCTCTGCTGAGCTATAAACCCCTGGGTAGCCTCCTTAATTCTGCTCTGCTCAGAATCTGGGTAATGATGCAAGGAACCAGCAGATGAGCCATGATGACCCCCCAAGAGGGGAGGGGCAGCTGCCCATCCTCCCCCCATCTCAGCACACAGCCCCGTGGTCATTCCCTAGGGCTCTTTCTATCCTGGTGTGTAGAGAAGTGACAGTGTGGCTGGGGGTAGAAGCCTTCCTTAGATTCTAGGTCCCAGGCATGCAGACGTGAGAGTCATTCACCATGATGGCACCACAAGTTCTGCCTCTGGAAGGTCCTTGAGAGTGCTCGCATCCCTCATTGAGATCTAGGGACTCTCTAGATCAAGGACAGGGAGAGAGAGGGTCCTAGGAGAGAGAAGGGAATTCAGGTGCTGGGAGCTGGGACCAGACATGTCGTTGTCCTGGAAATGCAGTGTGTGCAACTCACACACGGGATAGATGTGAGATAGACGTGTTCCTTTCTCTCTCTTCTGCCTCTCTGCTGCCGGGTGAATGCTGAAGCCCTGGCCCGGCTCCCTGGCCCGCAGCCCCAGGGCAGAAGTGGCGCCGCTGTCCTGGGTGCTGAGCGGGCAGGTCCGCGCTCAGGCAGGGTTGTTCCCCGAGAGCTCAGCTTGGCGGCCATTTAGGCCAGTCACTGATTGCTCAACCTCTGCTGGCATCTCCCTCAACCCTCTGGCCTGGCAGACTCCTCACTTTGCTGGAGGACTCCAGAGTGTCAGCTGCCTTGAGGGCTTGTCACACTCACAAGATCCAGGCAGAAGGCTGGTTTGGAGCCACCAGCAAAGGGACCAGGTGTCACAAAAGGGAAAAATGCCTCTACTATGAGTGCATGCATTTTTCCCGTGTTCCATGGAGTGTTGCTGTGAAAAAGTGCTATAATCCAATAAGTTTGGGAAATGCTGGGCTGAGCAAAACCAGACAGGTTTTTCCACTGTAAAACCTTACCGAGCCCTTAATTTGGTTGTCTGCATCTTGCCCTTCCAAGAGAGTTTCCCAAACTTACAGGTGCACAGAACCCTTATTTCATGCACCATCTTGGGCATGGTGTTCCACAAAACACACACCGGGAAACCCTGAGCCAGTTGTATTTCATATAATTGAACAGGATAGAGAAAAACAAGGAAGACCAAGGCTGGACCAGCCCACGCCCAGGAAGGAACCCTGAACTGTCTCCATTTTGACCACTAACTCGCTTTGTGATCTTGAGCTAGTTCCTTTTGCTCTCTGCACTGGTTTCCCATCCATAGAGTAAGCGTGATGCCTGGCACACGGTCAGTTCTTAGTAACTGTCTGTTAAATGAACGGATGAGAGAAACTGGGGTCTCCTGAACTCTTGAGCTGCAGCACCCTACTGATGGCAGAGCGTAGCCTCTGGGCCCCGGAACCGGTATCAGTCCATCTGCACCGATTACCAGCTGTTCAGACTTGGGCAACTCAGTTCCCCATGTCCCACTTTTCTCCCCTGGAAAATGGAGCCCGTAATAGTACCTACCTCAGTGTTTTTCAACCACCAGCCCGTGGACTGGCATCTACAACCCTCATACATCAGGGTGATTAACTCTTTTGTGGATCAGCACTGGTCTGTGGACCAGCGGTTGGAAAACACCGATCTACCTCTTAGGGTTTTTGTGAGGTTTAAGTGTGTGTGTGTGTGTGTGTGGGGCAATATAATTTATCATCCAAATTGGGGCCATTTTGAGAGTGAAAGGGGCACTGTTAATAATCATGCTCACACAGTTGGCATAAACCAGGACTGTCCCAGGCAAACCAGGGACGTAGGGTGACGCGAGGGTTCAGCGAGGCAGCGCCTGTTGTTGAGCAGGCGTTCCGCATGCACAGCTCCTATGGTGCTGTTCAGTGAAGTTGAGTGTAGAGGACAATGCATGCAACAACACACAGTGGGGCTGCGGCTGCTGAGCCCACCCCTCGGACTCCCCTCTCTACTCCTCTGTGCCTCAGACGTCCCACAGTCCCTGGAACTCTGCAGAGTAGCTTGAAAACCTCTCTAGATCAAGGACAGGGAGAGGGTCCTGGTAGAGAGAGAAAGGAATTCAAGTGCTGGGAGCTGGGACCAGATATGTTGTCGTCCTAGAAATGCACTTTGTGTCGCTCACACTCAGAATTGTTTCTTTCAGCTCTCCTGGACCAAGGGTTATGATTCCGTGACCTGCTGCCCCTCTCCCCAGTGTCACCAGGTGACAGCACAGACCTCCCCCTTTCCTGCTTCCCTCCCCCCAGTCACATAGAGCTGCCTCGCCCTGGCTCCGAATTTCACATCACCCTTTGAGCAAAGATGTAGACTAGATCAGCTGCCCCCATGGCTCTGTGAGTTGGGATTTCCCTTTCCCCACCCCCTATTTGCATACGCTGTGCTGATGTGCTCAGGGGTAAGATGGGCCCCCTTACATCTCCTGGAGAAAGGAGAGTTCCTACCATGTGATTGATGGAAAAACAGAGGCCGAATGCTTAGTGATCTGCCCAAGATGGGACAGCAGCTGGAGGAGGGGTTCTGGCTCTTCCCCCAACTCCTTGTCCCAGATAGGGGGAAAGGGCCCCAAGTGGCAACAATACAGAGACTTAGGTGGGTCCTTTTCCCAGCTTAGGTCCCAAGTGCACTAGGAGGAGGTGCAGGCTGGGAGATGGAACGTATGACAAAGTGTGTGGGGCCCCAGGCTGGGGGTCACTGGCGACTTAGAGGATTAAGGGGCCAGAGGGCTGGGTGCTGGTGGGATTATAGTCCCTCAGAGTCTATCCCCACAGAGCTTCTCACAGCTCTTTTCAAGGCTGAGGCAGGTGGGCGGGAGCTGTGGGAGGGGCAGCCCCTCACTTTGTGTCCTTCTCCCTCTGCCGCCAGCATCCTTCAGGCAGGCTGAGTGTGGACTTGGCCTTCCCCTCCCTCCGCAGCGCTGGGCCCTATTCAGCAGGCAGCTGCTGGGATGCTTCCGACTCCCGACTCCCCACTGGGCCCCTGCCTGCAGCCCCCTTCACAGCCCCATTTCTCTGGCTGGCCTGCCACCCCCAGACCAGCCCCAGTCAGACTGCCTCCAACCACCCAGCCCAGACCTCCTCCCGTCCCGTCCCGAGAGAGCCCCGCTGCTGAGTGCGAATCCAGGGTGTGGGGCTCTGGGAACAGCTTTGGGGCCTTTAGTGCGTTTTTTGTTGTTGTTTTTTTAATTTTTTTAGTGAGAGAGAGAGGAACAGTCAGGGACAAACACAGACTGGAAAGGAGAGAGATGAGAAGCATCAACTCATAATTGTGGCACCTTTGTTATTCATTGATTGCTTTCTCATACATGCCTTGGGGGGTGGGGCTCCAGCTAAGCCAGAGACTCCTTGCTCAAGCCAGTGACCTTGGGCTCAAGCTAGCAACCATGACGTCATGTCTGTGATCCCACGCTCAAGCCAGTGACCCTACGCTCAAGCTGGTGACTGCGTTCAAGCCAGATGAACCCATGCTCAAGCTGATGACCTTGGGATTTTGAACCTGGGTCCTTAGTGTCCCAGGCTGACGCTCTATCCACTGTGTCACCGCCTGGTCGGGCTAGTGCATTATTAACAAGAAAATTAACAAGGAAATTTCATTGGTGTTTGGATCCCCAAAAACTCCAAGCCACTCGTATGATCTCATCGCCCGTAGTTGGCGTTGAAGGAAGTGTGCCCGCAGGGCAAGCTGGGCCCCCGCACAGGGGTGTTCCCTGCTTTGCTGTGAATGAGGAGCTGGACATTGAGTCTGGGTGACCCTGGGCCCAGGAGAGCACTACCCTGTGTATGCCTCAACCCTCCCCCCTACCCATGACCCAAGGGGGCTCTACCCTGCTTGACAGATGAGGTAATTATGGCTCCAGATGGTTCCCCTGAATCACGCAGACGGGTTTTGTGGCAGAGACAGGATTGGGATTTTGCCTCGCTCCTCACAGCCCCTTTAGAAGCTCTCAGCTTCCTTCCTGGGTGACGGGACATGCCTTCCTCCTGTACACATCCTCTCTTGGGCTCTCTCTCTCCGTTGCCTCTCCCCTTGTCTCCCTCTCTGCCTCCCACCTGCCCCGTGCTCCATGCCCACTGCCGGCCTCTGCTCCTGTCCTCATCTTCCCAGGTGTTGAGGGGGTGGGGGGTTGGAAGGTATCCTGTGTCTGTTTGTGGAGCCCAAGCAGCCGGCCCCATCCCCGCCTCTCCCTCCCCATTAGTCACCCTCCTTTATCCCTGAGGCCTCATTATTAGGGTAGCAATGACCCCCATTGTCTGCCCTGTTTGGCCCTAGCACTGAAAGGTAGGGTTTTGGCAGAAAGGGGAATCTCGGCTCGATTCCAGCTCATTCTCTGTAGTCTGCAGCCTGTAATGTGCTTGGGGCAGGACCGGCAGGCCGCAGTGGGGGGTGGGAGCTGGGGGGGCCATAGGGCAGCCCCTGTCTCTAAGACAACAGAGGGAGCCCTGGAGGGGGGAAGAGGAGCAGGTGGTTCTTTGTCTGGAGCTGGAATGAAGGAGAGGGGCACTTGCCTGGTTTCAGCCTCTCCACCCCACGGCCCCCCAAGCCTTGAGGCAGCCCCTGGGATGGGATTGGTGTCTCTGTTCCCATGAAATGCAAAGCCGTTGGGCTTCGTCACCCTGGACTCAGGCAGGAGAGTCATGCTGTATGGCAGACCACTGCCTCCCTGCAGTGCACGTGGGGTGGGGGTGGAAGGTGGGGTTTCCCAGGACTCTGAGCCTCTTCCTCACCCCCACCCTCATCCCCCATCAGCCCACCCAGCTCGAGGGCCATGTGGAACCAGGCCAGTGAGTCCCCCATGGGAGGGCGGGAGGGGCCCAAGCACCAGAGAAGGAGGCCCTCCCTGGCTGACACTCCAGGCTTCGCTTTCATGTCTGAGCAATTAGGTCAGATGATTACTTTCTGAGGATCTTTCCTGCTTTAAAAATCTCTGTTTAAGGCCTTGGCTGGTTAGCTCAGTGGTAGAGCATCAGCCTAGTGTGTGGATGTTCTGGGTTCAGTTCCCAGCCAGGGCACACAGGAGAAGCGACCATCTGCTTCTCCACCCCTTCTTCTCTCCCTCCTCTCTCTCTCTCTTTCGCTTTCTCTCTGTCTCTCTTTCTCTCTCTCTCTCTTTTTGTTTCTTTCTCTTCCCCTCCGCAGCCATGGCTCATTCGAGCACATTGACCTGGGTGCTGAGGATGGTTCCATGGAGTCTCCACCTCAGGCACTGAAAATATCTCAGTTGTGAGCATGGCCCAGATGGGTAGAGCATCGGCCCCAGATGGGCTTGCCGGGTGGATCCCAGTTGGGGCACACGTGCGAGTCTGTCTATCTTCCCTCCTCTCACTTGGAAAAATAAAAAAAAAATCTGTTTAGAGTGGGCCTATGAGAATTCTGGAGCCCCCTCCTCTTCCTAGATCAGCACTCAGCTCTTTCATTCTTAAATTTTGCTTCTGAGCAGCAGGGCAGCCTCGTGGCCAAAGGTGTGTGGCAGGCAGTGGTGAACAGAGGCAGTGCTGAGCGGCCTGGGAGTGGGGCCCCGGCTCTGCTGACTGCTGCTGCGGTGCTCATTTTCCCGCGCCTGTTTCCTCATCCATAACGAGGGGGTAATAATAGGACCTACTTCATATTGTTGTTGTAGGACATCAAAGAAATGATATACATTATGTGCTTAGACCAGTGTTTGGCCCCATGAAAACACTCAACAAATATTAGGTGGGGTTTTTTTAAATTTATTCATTTTAGAGAGGAGAGGGAGAGACAGACAGAGAGAGAGAGAGAGAGAGAGAGAGGGAAAGAGAGAGGAGAGACAGAGAGAGAGAAGGGGGAAGGAGCTGGAAGCATCAACTCCCATATGTGCCTTGACCAGGCAAGCCCAGGGTTTCGAACCGGCAACCTCAGCATTTCCAGGTCGATGCTTTATCCACTGCGCCACCACAGGTCAGGCCAAATATTAGGTATTTTTATTCTTAAAGGTCTTTGTGGAGCAGGAGTAGCTGAGTTTTCTAAAATACTCTATCCTGGGAACCACATAGGTGTTATTCCTGAAACCTGGTGTTTGGGGTTGAGGGTGGGGACCCACCCAGGGTGGGGACCCACCCAGATTTTTTTTTTTTTGTATTTTTCTGAAGCTGGAAACGGGGAGAGACAGACAGACTCCCGCATGCGCCCGACTGGGATCCACCCGGCACGCCCACCAGGGGCGACGCTCTGCCCACCAGGGGGCGATGCTCTGCCCCTCCGGGGCATCGCTCTGCCGCGACCAGAGCCACTCTAGCGCCTGGGGCAGAGGCCAAGGAGCCATCCCCAGCGCCCGGGCCATCTTTGCTCCAATGGAGCCTTGGCTGCGGGAGGGGAAGAGAGAGACAGAGAGGAAGGAGGGGGTGGGGGTGGAGAAGCAAATGGGCGCTTCTCCTATGTGCCCTTGCCGGGAATCGAACCCGGGTCCCCCACACGCCAGGCCGACGCTCTACCGCTGAGCCAACCGGCCAGGGCCCCCACCCAGATTTTTTAAGTGGGCCTCCTTAATAGAGGGCCTCTCTCGTTGAGTTCTGGGGAGAACTGAAATAGCCGTGACTGATGCCTCTCGGCCGGTTCTCCCGGATTGCCATAGAAGTGTTGCATACAGAGCAGCCTTCCCAGAATAATCTTCACTGACCTTATCTAGAAGGGGGAACTGTGGGTTTGGCCTTCTGGGCTCCCTTGTCATGCACATGTGGGCATCGCGGTGTCTGATTGCCCTTTTTTTTTTTTTTTTTTTTTTTTTTTCTTTTTCTTCATTTTTCTGAAGCTGGAAACAGGGAGAGACAGTCAGACAGACTCCCGCATGCGCCCAACCGGGATCCACCCGGCACGCCCACCAGGGGGCGATGCTCTGCCCATCCTGGGCGTCGCCATATTGCAACCAGAGCCACTCTAGCGCCTGAGGCAGAGGCCACAGAGCCATCCCCAGCGCCCGGGCCATCTTTGCTCCAATGGAGCCTTGGCTGCGGGAGGGGAAGAGAGAGACAGAGAGGAAGTTGCGGTGGAGGGGTGGAGAAGCAAATGGGCGCTTCCCCTGTGTGCCCTGGCCGGGAATCGAACCCGGGTCCTCCGCACGCTAGGCCGACGCTCTACCGCTGAGCCAACCGGCCAGGGCGCCCTGATTGCCTTTTAAACTCTCAGCAACCTGTGAGAAAGCAATCAATGAGCAACTATGTGTCGCAATGCCCAACGAAAAACTAATGATTGATGCTTCTCATCTCTCCATTCCTGTCTGTCTGTCCCTGTCTATCCCTCTCTCTGTCTCTGTTAAAAAAATAAAGTGAGAGGAAAGTATGTCAGTTCTATTTTGCTAATTAGAGTTGGTTCTAGTAGGGCAGGAAGGTTTCTTGGCGTCTTGGTCTCTAATGTTAAAGATAGTGGGTTAGGCCTGACCTGGGGTGGTACAGTGGGTAAATGGGATGCTGAGGTTGCCGGTTTGAAACCCCGGGCTTCCCAGGTCAAAGCACATATGGGAGTTGATGCTTTCTGCTCCTCCCTTCCTTCTCTCTCTCTGTCTCTCTCTGTACCCTCTCTAAAATGAATAAGTAAAATCTTAAAAAAAAAATTTTAAACTCTCAGCAACCAATGAAATAAATAAATAAATAAATAAATGAACTACAATCTCAGCAACCCACTGCAGCGTCTCCAGGCTGCAGAGAACTTGCGTGGGGAAGCGCTTGTGCCCAGGAAAGCTCTCAACATCCACAGGAGATGGTTAGCATCATTTCCTAGCAGGGTGGGTGCTGTGGGGGGACCCTGGGTGGGTTCTTCGAGGAAAGGGGGGCTGTGGAAGAGAAGCAGAAAGGTGATGAGTTTCTCTGGGAGAGACGAATAAAATCTTTTTCTAAATGAAAACTGATGAGACGTCCTTGGAAAATTAGCACCCTTCTACTCATCTGAACCTGCACTGTTTATTCGCCCAACAAATCTTGATCGAGTGCTGATTTTGCCGGGCTCCGTGCTCGGTACCAGGGGTGTGTTGTGACGCCGCCTTCGAGGAACTGGCCATCCAGTGAGGAGTCAAAAGTAAACAAGTGGAGAACACTGTGGGGTCGGGGCTGAAGGTCTGTCCAAGGTGCAGCGTGTGTCTGAGGGGAGCCTTCCTGGAGCCCAGGGCATCCGAGGAGCTGGGAAGGGTGAGTCGGAGTCTCCCGGGGAAACCAGGGAGGAAGGCATCCTGGGCAGAGGGACCCGTGTGTGCAGAGCTGCCGAGGGCAAAAGGGCGATGCCAACAAACAAAACACTGAGCGCTGCCTTTGGAGAGCCCTGTCCTGCCATGCCCTGCATATGGGTGCGGGCACAGGAGGGCAGCAGCCGGATGCCCAACTGGAGACCAGGCTGAGCTCCCTGCTCCTGGACCTCGAGCATTCCCCGCCAGAGCCTCATCTTCCTCTGCTCCTCGCCTTCCCATTCCCGCTTTCCTCTCGGCTGGGGAGCAAGTGTGGACAGGAAGGGATTTAACTTCTCTGAGCCTTAGGTTCCTTATCCACCCACCAGACGTTGGATTCAGTGATCTTGAAGGTCTCCAGGGCCCTCTAGGATTTTAAGTGGTTGTCCAAGCCCCTGGAGGTCTTGGGAACATCCCAGACTGCCTGGGCCTCTGTTGGCAGAGGGCTGGGGACAGACGCCAGTGAGTGGTGATGGAGATGGGGAACCTGTGGCAGTGCTGAGAGGGGGATGGACGCCCTCTGACGCCCTGCTTGTCTGTGCTTCTCCCTCAGTGTGACCCTGGGAACACGGGCTACATCAGCACAGGCAAGTTCCGCAGTCTCCTGGAGAGCCACAGCTCCAAGCTGGACCCGCACAAAAGGGAGGTGCTCCTGGCTCTGGCCGACAGCCATGCGGATGGGCAGATCAGCTACCAGGATTTTGTCAACCTGGTGAGCGCTCTGGGGCCCTTGCCGCTGGGAGGGGCCTTCCTGGGGGTTGTGGCTTCCCTTTTGTTTTTTATTTGTTTTTTATTTTTTTCATTTTTCCGAAGCTGGAAACGGAGAGGCAGTCAGACAGACTCCCGCATGCGCCAGACTGGGATCCACCCGGCACGCCCACCAGGGGGCGATGCCCTGCCCCTCTGGGGCATCGCTCTGTTGCATCCAGAGCCATCCTCAGCGCCCAGGCCATCTTTGCTCCAATGGAGCCTCGGCTGCGGGAGGAGAAGAGAGAGACAGAGAGGAAGGAGAGGGGGAGGGGTGGAGAAGCAGATGGGCGCTTCTCCTGTGTGCCCTGGCCGGGAATCGAATCTGGGACTCCTGTATGCCAGGCCGACGCTCTACTGCTGAGCCAACTGACCAGGGCCTGTGGCTTCCCTTTTGGACGATTAAAGCCCACAGTCTTGAAAAAGTCTAGGCTTCAGCAGGATATCACCAGGGACCCAGTTTCTCTAACTCTCAGTTCTGCATTCTATCAGCCCATACTTGGGGAAGCCCCTGGCGATTCCAAACCCTCCTAGTGTGGCAACGAAGTGGCTGCAGCTGTTCCAGCCCTCACACCCTCAGGCCTTACCATTCAAGAGAGACAGGGACTCTTTTTTTTTTTTTTTTCTGATGAACATGTCTTTCTATTTACTTAGAGCTTTGATTTCTTTCATTGGATTTTTTTTTAATTAAGTGAGAGGCAGAGAGGCAGATAGACAGACTGACTCCCGCCTGCAGCCGGACCGGACCTGGTATCCACCTGGCAAGCCCCTACAGGTTGATACTCCACCCATCTGAGGCTGCTGCTCTGCTGCTCTTTCCAGCGCTGAGGGGAGGCCATGGAGCCGTCCCCAGCACCTGCGGCCAACTTTGCTCCAGTGATTCAAGCCATGGCTTGTGGGAGAAGAAGAGAGAGAAAAAAAGAAGAGGGAGGGGTGGAGAAGCAGATGGGCGCTTCTCCTGTGTGCATTAACCGGGAATCGAACCCGGGACTTTCCCATGCCAGGCCAGCACTCTATTGCTGAGCCAACTGGCCAAGGCCTCATTGGCATTTTGTGGTTTCAACATAACATACTTTGTTGTTAGGTTTATATCTAAGTATTTTAGTTTTGAAGTTTTAAAAAAAGGTTATCGTTTTTAAATTTTTTCATTTCCACGGGTATATTTCTAGTACATGGAAATCTAATGGGCTTCTTATTTTGTGTGTGTGTGTGTGTGTGTGTGTGTGTGCGCGCGCGCGCACACGCATGTGCCTGTGCTCTCTACTTGGAACTTCCTTCTCTATTTTATCATTTATTTTTATTAATTGGATTTATTGGGATGACATTGGTTTGCAAAACCATTCAGGTTTTAAGTGTACCATGCAGTACATTGCCATCTGCACCCTGCACTGTGCACCCTTTGCCCCAAACAGTCTCTTTCCGTCCCCACTGTCTGCCCCACTCTGCCCACCTCCACCTTGCCCCTACCCCCTTTCCCTCTGGCTGTGGCCACCCTGAGGTCTGTGTCTGTATGTTATGTATCTATGTTTTTTAGCTCATCCCTTCACCATCTTCCGTCCAGTCCCTAGCCCCCGCCTCCCCAGAGGGACTCTTGTTGTGGTTAGTCCCGCACGAGGGATTTCCTCCCTTCTGTTGGCCCAGGTTGGGTCATTTGGGATGTGTAGATTGACTCAAACCAATCAGTGCCCACCTCTGGAGCTGGAAGTGGGGACAGTTCCACCGAAACAGAGGGCGAGGAGTGGAAGGTGGGAGGTTATCGTTGGCAGGAGAGGAGCTGGGAGTAGATGTTGGGAGGATCGGGCCAGACCTCTCCAGGAATAGTGTGGTACACGAGCTCATCAGACCTACTGGCAGATGTCTTGCATTGTTGGAGGGACTGGAGACCGGAAGCCCATGAATCGTGCCGACGGGTCTGGTGTGTTAGAGTAGGGACTTCCCCCTCACTGGAGGTACTGCTGGGTTATTACTAGGGTGACATTGGGCTGGGGTGAATGGGATTAAGCGGGAAGCCTTTTACCTGCCATGGGATGGCTGGGATGTCCCTGGAAGCTGCCTGAACTAACAGGATGTTTGCAAGGCTGGACTCTGCTCTTGGATTCCCTGTTGAAGTGGAAACAGAGGCCTCTCCTCTGTCACCATGGAAGGGATGAGAGTGAAATGACTGGTGTGAAGTTCCCTGGTGTGGGTGATGGGGGAGCCAGTACCACTCGTACCTGTCACTGGGCCAGGTGAGCGCTCTGATGTGGATGCCCAGACTTTGAACTTGTATTAATTGCCTCTTGGCTGAGGACCTGCCTTTGCCCAGAGGTTAACATGAGTGCAGGGAGCAGTGGTAGGGCTTTAGGATTCTCCTGCTCAGAGTGGGCCCAGGGGGCAGACCTTCCAGAGGGCAGGGCCCGAGCTGAGCTCTGGGGGGTGGGGCATAGGCACTGGAGGTGAGCCCTATGACTTAGAGAGCCCAGCAATGCCACCGGAGACCAGGCCCAGGGTTTGAGCCTGCACAGGCTCCTTCACAGCCCCAGCGCAGGCACGTTTGCCGTGTACCCCACTCAGTCGCAGGGCAGAGTGAGGGCATGGTGAGGCCCATGACATGCTTCTCTCCAGCAAGTGGTCCGTGGGGTCCTCTGTGTGAACTCACAACAGCAGTTTGCTTATTCCTGTTGGGATATCTACAAGTTCTGAGCTGGGGTGGCCAGCTGTAGCTTGGATTCATGTGAGCAGGGCTGCCCCGGAGACCATGACTGAGAAGGGGTAACGAAGGGGGAAGCTCTGAATAGGACAGGGAGCTCAGGGCCTGGAGCCAGGCAGACCTGGGTCCCACCCCTGGCTCCGCCTTTGCCGCTCACTGGGAAAGCTCCTCTGAGCCTGGGTCTTCCCATTTGTAAAAATAAGCCAAAAGATACCTTCTTTGGGGTTGTTGCAAGGATTAAACAAGATGAAGTATTTGAAAGACTTTGTTGTCTATGGTAATGTTCTTCCAGCAGGTGAACTCTGCATCTTTCGGGATGCAGATCTTTCTCACCCCCACCGAGGCAGGATGAACCAACCTTACTCAGAACCCCACAGTGCTTTGCAAGGCCTCTCTTATAGCACAGACCACATTATACAGTGTGTCCGTCAAGTCATGGTGCACTTTTGACCAGTCACAGGAAAGCAACAAAAGACGATAGAAATGTGAAATCTGCACCAAATAAAAGGAAAACCCTCCCAGTTTCTGTAGGATGATGTGGCAGCATGTGCGCATGTGCAGATGATGACGTAACACCGTGTATACAGCGGAGCAGCCCACGGCCATGCCAGTCGAGATGTGGATGGTACAGAGGAAAGTTCAGTGTGTTCTGTGGCTCGCTAAATTCAAATCCGTGACCAAAGTGCAACGTGAATATCAGTGCGTTTATAATGAAGCGGCACTACATAGGAATAACATTACTCGGTGGGATAAGCAGTTGAAGGAAACTGGCAGTTTGGTGGAGAAACCCCGTTCTGGTAGGCCATCAGTCAGTGACGAACCTTTAGAGGCTATACGGAATAGCTAGCTAAGGAGCCCTAAAAAATCTGTCCGTGAGCCCACATCGAACTGCACTGAATAGGTATGAAACTGGAAGAGTTTTCCTTTTAATTGGTGCAGATTTCACATTTCTATCATCTTTTGTTGCTTTCCTGTGACTGGTCAAAAGTGCACCATGACTTTACGGACACACTGTATTACAGCTGAGTGGCCAGGGTTGTTATGTATGGGCATGCAGGATGCCTGGCTGAGGGATGAATAGGGACTGAAGCCTGGCCTGGGCTTTGTTCACCAAGGCCTGGGATGGCTGCATCCATCTGGAAGAAGAGGACCCCTTATCTCATTGGCATAAAAGTAAAACTTACATGGATTCCACAGTCAGGCAGGTCTGGATTTGAATTCTGACTCTGTGATTTACTAACTAGGGATCCTCGAGATATTGTTCTCTCCAAGCTCTGGTCCCATCTTTATAAGTGGGGATAATACCATGCACCAGAGAACTAAGATGACACCCTCTTTTTATTTATTTAGTTTTAAAATTCATTTTAGAGAGGAGAGAGAGAGAGAGAGAAAGGGGAGATAAAGAGAGAGAAAGGAGGGAGGAGGAGCAGGAAGCATCAACTCCCATATGTGCCTTGACCAGATGAGTGCAGGGTTTTGAACCAGCAACCTCAGTGTTCCAGGTTGATGCTTTTATTCACTGGGCCGCCACAGGTCAAGCGGACACCCTCTTTTACTGCTGTTACACCGCTGTCTCTCCTTACAAGCTCTGTGAGGCCCACGACCGTGGCTTCTGCTGCACCCGGCACAGTTGTAGGTACACCCAGGGTGCAGGTGCATGGTGAGCATGTGTGTGCTCTCTGTGTTTCTCCTGTACTCACACTGAGCCCATCCCACCACGGATACTCAGGGCACAGCCGTGGGTGTGTCTGAGTGTATGTGTGGGGCACGCCTGTGTACATATGCATACTTGTACACAGAGATCGGGAGAGAGGATGGGAAGAGTGGCTACAAGATACTTCCCAGTGTGATTCTGCCTTGGGCTTGAGTGAACAGGGAGCCCCAAGCCCTACCTGCACTGACAAGTCCTGTGCTGCTAGGTAGAACCAGACCCAAGCTTTGTAGGCATGGAAGAGAATAGGGAATCTTTAGAAGGGGTTCATCTGGGAAGGCCTGCTGGGGCTTTCTTTAGCTAGATTTTTTTTTTTTTATAATTTGAAGTGTGGGTCAGGCAGACAGGAAGGGAAAGAGATGAGAAGCATCAACTCATAGTTGTGTCACTTTAGTTGTTCATTGATAGTTTTCTCATACATGCCTTGACCAGGGGGCTCCAGCCAAGCCAGTGACCGTTTGCTCAAGCCAGCGACCTTGGGCCAGGCCATTGACCTTGGGCTCAAGCCAACGACCTTGGGCTCAAGCCAGTGACCATGGGATCATGTCTATGGTGTCATGCTCAAGCCAGTGACCCCGCACTCCAGCTGGTGAGCTCACCCTCAAGCTGGTGACCTTGGGGTTTCAAACCTGGGTCCTCAGCGTCCCGGGCTGACGCTCTGTCCACTGCGCCACTGCCTGGTCAGGCTTTAAGCTGGATTTGAATGGTGAGAGACAGCAGAACCCAGAGGGGTAAAGGGCACAGCAGAAGGAGGCTCATTCTACTGGCCTGGTCTGAATGCAGATCCTCCCCAGCTACCTTCCCTCTAACAGGACCTCAAACTGGCCTGGTCCAGCTGGCCAACCCTCTCTGGACTCTAACCTCCAGGTTTAGCCTAATAGCCACTGCTGGGCCCACAGTCCCAGGAGTATGTTGATGATCTCCACCCCAGCTACTGTGTAACAGTCATGCAGGCAGTACTGTGGACTCTGGGGTTGAGAAGACTATGTCTCTAGGACATCTCCCCATAATCAAGGTCTAGAATGTGGTTGTAGAGGAAGCATGGGAGGTGACAGAGGCCTCAGGAGGCTGGAAGTCAGCAATGCTGCCTTCGATGTGTGGAACCAGGCTGCTGCTCGATGAGGCAGCCAGGGCTCTGCTGTGTCGAGCAGCTTTGGGCTGCCGAGGGTAGGGTTAGACCTTAGGCAAGGCTCTGCAACCAGTTCCTGGGCTCACCAAGAGTTGCAGTTACCTTGGAGGCACTCAGGAGTGGTGACCTTCCCCAGGCACAGTTTTGGGTTCTGATTCTGGGGAAGTCAGCAAGGGTTGCCCCCTCTTCCCAAGCTAGTGTTTGTGAGGATGCTAAGTCCTGCTCATCCTTCAGTTCTCACTCAGATATCACCTCCTCCAGGAAGCGCTCCCTGACTACCTTGAAATTAGGTTGGGCTCCCTGTTGTGTGCCCCTGTGGCAGCCTTGACTCTGAATCAGGATTGCTGACTACTTATCTGTCTCGAGCACAACTGTATCCCCTGTGTCTGGCAATGTGCTTGACATTTAGCGGTTGCTGAGGAAATCGTGATGGATGGGTGAAGGATGTGTGGATGGAAAGAGGTATAGTGAATATATGAATACCAGCTCAGGAGCTTTACTTAGTTGGAACTTGATGGATTCTTTTTTATTTTTATTTTTATTATTTTTTTAAATATTTTTCTGAAGTTGGAAACGGGGAGGCAGTCAGACAGACTCCCGCATGCGCCCGACCAGGATCCACCCGGCATGCCCACCAGGGGGCGATGCTCTGCCCATCTGGGGTGTCGCTCTATTGCAACCAGAGCCATTCTAGCGCCTGAGGCAGAGGCCAAGGAGCCATCCTCAGCGCCCGGGCCAACTTTGCTCCAATGGAGCCTTGGCTGCGGGAGGGGAAGAGAGAGACAGAGAGGAAGGAGAGGGGGAGGGGTGGAGAAGCAGATGGGTGCTTCTCCTGTGTGCCCTGGCCAGGAATTGAACCTGGGACTCCTGCACGCCAGGCCGATGCTCTACCACTGAGCCAACCGGCCAGGGCTAAGAACTTGATGGATTCTTAAAACTCTCTGTGCTTTAGTTCCCACATCCAATAGAATGGGGGTATTCATAGTCTTTATATTAATATAACAGGTAGACCCGTTGTATCATGTGAACCAACATGTGAAGTGCTTAGAACAACCCCTGACACATGAGAGCTCAGTGAATATTGTTTCCTATGAACTATTGTAGAAGAATGAGAAAGGTGGGATTAGGCCTGGTTAGTCTAAGGATGATGCTGGATAGGAAATGGGTCAGGGCTTCCCCAGAGACCCTGGTTCCGATTCTGATCCCAACCCTGTTTCTTCTGCAGATGAGCAACAAGCGGTCCAACAGCTTCCGTCAGGCCATCCTGCAAGGGAACCGCAGGCTGTGCAGCAAGGCCCTGCTGGAGGAGAAAGGGCTGAACCTCTCCCAGCGGCTGATCCGCCACGTGGCCTACGAGACCTTGCCCCGGGAGATTGACCGGAAGTGGTACTACGACAGTTACACCTGTTGCCCCCCACCCTGGTTCATGATCACGATCACATTGCTGGAGGCAAGGACAAGGGTGGGGAAGGGGCTGCTCAGCCTCGGCAGAGCCGGGGCCAGGAGGATATCTGAGATCAGGAGGGGCAGGTTGAGGAGCCGAGAGCAGCTGTCAGCAAGTCAGGCCCCATTACAGAGCTTGCAGTGTTGTTATACTTCCTGGACCTCACAGGTATTCCAAAGATGATTACTTCAAGCAATATTCACTACAGCAGAATCCCCGTATGACCACCCCGCCAAAATAATAGCAACACAAACAATGTAATGAGTTCACTGACTTGGGGCATTCAGTGAGGCTAACTCATTAAAACCAAGTTATTTCAGTTCCTCCAGGAGTGAATAATATGGACAAGTCATTTGCTCCCCTGGGACTCCACCGTCCACCTGTGAGACAGGAATAAGCAGGCCTCCTCTTGAGCTAGAGAATGGAGTATTTAAGCATCACATAGATCTATAGGGGAGAGAGTGCTTAGGAACAGGTAAATGTGGGCTTAACATATTTTGAAAGAACATTCTCCCCTTTGGGAATCATCCAGACCTATTGTTATTCTGAAAGTCTGCCTATGTATGCAGCAGAATCCAGAGGTGCCCCATGTATAAGGAACTCTAAATTATTTGGGCTGTTCAACCTAAGAACCCGCGGGCCCCCCAACCCCAGCTCTCCGGCGGATGCTTGGCTTCCCTTCGGCATTTTATAATCTCCACCATTTCTCTTCCAGAGCCACGGGCCTAATTACCACCCCTGCATATGTTCTTGTAAAAAGTTCCTAATCAAATGACAGGATCGTTAAGCTTCATGGCTTTCTTCTTCTTTTTCTACGAAATCAGAATAGCTGGTCTGTTGACCAGAACCCCTCTGCAGTTAAGGTTTCATCCCTGGACATGTTGAAGTTGCGATTTTTCTGAGATATTCTTGGCCTCCTTCTCCAAATGCTTACTGTGTTGGTCTATTTATTAACTTCTATTTGAGGACCAATAATAACGAGCTGCCTTGGAAGCTGTATTTGTTGCCAGGCCACCCGCATCCTGTAAGGTGGACAGCACGGCTCCCCAGAGAGCCCAGGAGAGTCCAGCTGCTGGGGGGCCTGCGCCATTCCAGGCTCAGCCCAGGAAGTCTTAACTCGACACTAATTACAGCTGCCTTCACAGATCACATGCCTGGCACCTGGTGGGTCTTAGTTTATTTTATCTTTCCAACCTCATGACCACCCTGGAAGTATAGGCATTCATATCCCTGTTTCCAGACCAGGCAATCGAGAACCAGAGAATTCAGATAATTTGTCCAAGGTTATCCAGAGAAGCCAGATTTTATGTGTAGATTGGTTTCAAATATCCATAAATCTCAGCTATGTAATTTTAAGCCACCAATCTAGAAGAAAATGTTGCAATAACTCTTTCAAAGTCCTTATACAAAAAAGCCCAAGGCGTTTTGTTTTGTATACAGTTCTAGAAACCTGGTTTTCTGATTCCATAACAGAAAGTAGAAGGGACCCACTACCTGAGAGCAAGAAGAAGTGAGAATCTGGTTGTGGAACCTGGTCAGCAACCTGCTGACAACTGGCAGTCTGGGAGACAACAAAACATTTAAAAGTAGACCTGAGTCTTAAAGAAATACAAGGATTTGGGTCTATTTAGTGTAGAAGGGAAACTTCATCAAATTTTTTTTTTCTTTTTTCTTTTTTTTTTTCATTTTTCTGAAGCTGGAAACGGGGAGAGACAGTCAGACAGACTCCCGCATGCGCCCCACCGGGATCCACCCGGCACGCCCACCAGGGGCGATGCTCTGCCCACCAGGGGGCGATGCTCTGCCCATCCTGGGCGTCACCATGTTGCGACCAGAGCCACTCTAGCGCCTGAGGCAGAGGCCACAGAGCCATCCCCAGCGCCCGGGCCATCTTTGCTCCAATGGAGCCTTGGCTGCAGGAGGGGAAGAGAGAGACAGAGAGGAAAGCGCGGCGGAGGGGTGGAGAAGCAAATGGGCGCTTCTCCTGTGTGCCCTGGCCGGGAATCGAACCCGGGTCCTCCGCACGCTAGGCCGACACTCTACCGCTGAGCCAACCGGCCAGGGCTTTTTTTTTTCTTTTTTAAGTACAATCTTGACACATAGACACCACCATTTTTTTTTCAGGGACAGAGAGAGAGTCAGAGAGAGGGATAGATAGGGACAGACAGACAGGAATGGAGAGAGATGAGAAGCATCAATCATCAGTTTTTCATTGCGATACCTTAGTTGTTCATTGACTGCTTTCTCACATGTGCCTTGACCGTGGGCCTTCAGCAGACTGAGCAACTCCTTGCTGGAGCCAGCAACCTTGGGTGAGCTTTTTGCTCAAGCCAGATGAGCCCGCGCTCAAGCTGGCGACCTCGGGGTCTCGAACCTGGGTCCTTCCGCATCCCAGTCCGACGCTCCATCCACTGCGCCACCGCCTGATCAGGCGGAAACTTCATCAATTAATGGATAAAACATCACTCCTATAGCCCAGATCAGAACCTGATGCATCCTTGCCCTGGCCAGTTTGCTCAGTGGTAGAGCATCAGCCTAGCCTAGTGTATGGATGTCCTGGGTTCAGTTTCTGATCAGGGCACACAGGAGAAGTGACCATCTGCTCCTCCACCCTCCCCTCCCCTTTCTCTTTCTCTCCTTCTCTCTCTCCCCCTCCTGTAGCCATGGCAGATTGGTTCAAGTGCATTGGCCCCGGGCACCGAGGATTGCTCCGTGGAGCCTCTGCCTCAGGTGCTAAAAATAGCTTAATTGTGAGCATGTCCCCAGATGGGCAGAGCATCAGCCCCAAATGGGGGTTGACAGGTGGATCCTGGTCAGGGCACATGCAGGAGTCTGTCTCTCTATCTCCCTCCCCTCCTCTCAACTTGGAAAAGATAAAAAGACAAAGAAGAACCTGAGGCATCCTTAAAAGATTATGCATGTACCCTGATTAAGAACACAGGGACATGAGTGATGCACTTTAGAAAGAGTTCCAGAAAAAAAATTCCCTTTTAGGGCTTAAATAAATATGTTTCAGTCATTTGCAAAGTCTACTTATGTGGCGTGTTGGATGCAGAGAAATTGGGACCCTCGAGTACCGTTGGAGGGAGTATAACATGATGTGTGGCCTGTGGAGGGAATAGTGTGGCGGATACTCAGAAAATTAAACAGATTTGACACATGACCCAGCAATTCCACTTTTGTGTATATACCTAAAGTAATGGAAAGCAGGGACTCAAGGAGATATTTGTGCCCCCTGTTTGTAACAGCATTATTCACGGTAGTTAAAATGTGGAAGCAACCCAGGTGTTCATCAACAGATGAATGATAAGCAAAATGTGGTTTGTACATACAGTGGAATATTATTTATTCATCCTTTAAACGGGAAGGAAATTGTGACCTAATCTACAGCATGGATGAACCTTGACATGATGCTTAGGTGAAATAGGCCAGTCGAGGTCCCTAAAATAGGCAGATTCATAGAGACCTAAAGTAGAATAGTGGGTGCGGGGGACTGGGTAGAGGAGAATGGGAAGCTGATGTTTAATGGGTGCAGGTTTGCAGCATGAAAAGACTTCTGTGGGTGGGTGGTGGTGACGGTTGCCTAACAATTTAAGTGTAATTAGTGTCACTGAGTTGTACACCTAAGACTGATTTAGATGGTAAGTTTATGTTATATGTATTTTACCACAATTTTTTTTAATCAACTTATGTGGGATTGCCTTATCCCCCAAATGAGTATGTGAATTGTCATTGGAATTAAAGTTTAAAATCCTCCAAACCCTCCGGCTTAGCACCAAGGAGGTGTGGGAAGAGATCATGTGACCTTTTGTGAACATCTCACACAAGATAGTCGGACACAAGTGGAGTAAGAGACAGTTGGAGGCGTGGCTGAGTGCTGGTCAGAGAAGGAGAGATGACAGCTTCCAGTAAGGGTGCCGAATGTTAGCACAGGAGGGGCAGCTGGGCAGTGCTGCACTTAGTAATGGGCCCCCTCTGTCCTGTGCTTCCCTCCAGGTTGCCTTTTTCCTCTACAATGGAGTGTCGCTGGATCAGTTTGTGCTGCAGGTAACCCATCCACGATACTTGAAGAACTCCCTGGTTTACCACCCACAGCTCCGGGCCCAGGCTTGGCGCTACTTGACGTACATCCTCATGCATGCGGGGTGAGTACTTGTTGTCTTCCACTGTATCAAGAGTCCCTGTGGAAAAATAAGTGACCCAGATAGCCTGGGCTGAAATATACTTTTTAGTTTATCTCACTGGACACAGGATGTGAGGTAGCTTCGTGAAACTCATCTAATACCAAGATATATGAGTTATTGAGAGTATATGGGAAAGGGAAAACAGAGGGACAGAAATGCTCAAAGCCCACAGTGAAATCAACACAAACATCCATAGTATGTGAGTCTATGTACTTGTTAGAGGTGGGTTATAATTTCTTAGCTTCCTAGTGGCCAAAGCAAAGAGGGAAATGTGGTCAGCTGTGTGTGCGCATGTGCGTGTGCGTGTGTGTGCGTGCGTGCACGCGCCTCCATCAGTGAAGTAAAGGGACAGATGTATTGAAACTGCCTTCCTCCCAGCGTGCTCTCCACACATGGTGAGTCTTCTTAAGGAATTTTGGCAATATTTACGGGTCTGTTTACAGAGCCTTGTGGCCCCTTTCGGGTGCAGTGCAGTCAGTTCTCACTGGTTTCTCTTACCCTATGATAAGGCCATGTGACTACCCAGGTCCATTTCCCTTGAAGGGCACTATCTTGGCTGCAGACCATTTGTACGTATAGAAGTGCTGCATTGGCAAAGCAGAGGCCTCGGAAGCCAGACCTCTGTGGTGTCTTTCATAGCCTCTCCCGGGAGAGGAGCAGAGGAGCTCACTGTTTTTCTGGGAAAGCCCTGGGGGATGCCTGTCCTGGGGTTGGAAATGGGAAAAGGATCACTCTGGCCTCCAAGGCTCCGTCATTCTCTCCTTGGCAGAAAGACCTAAGGTGGCCAAGAGAGAGCCCTACCATGAGCCGCGTTTCTTGCTGAGCCTCTAACGGCACAAACGCCAACCCCTAATTGGCTGTACCTGCTTGGGGGGGATCGGAGTGAGAAGACATTTTAATGGTGGTTGCCGATGGATGTCTTCACTCTGAGGCAGAGGGAACCGTTGGCAAGGGCTGTTTGCCTTGCCTGCTGTGTCCCAAGCTTTGATCTCACAGGGCTAAGGAGCAGAGTGAGGGGGGCATGTGACATATCTGTCTTCTTGTAAGTCAAGATCTGGGGACAACAGGAACCAGGGACTTCCCTGCCTGGGCTGGCTAAGCCCGTGGCTGCACGTGGGACCACCTGCCCTCCGGCCTTCCCTGATCCCTTGGGGCAAGGAAGGAGAATGGACAGTGTCTCCCAGGTCTCCTTATCCATTCTTTGCCTTTGAGAGCTGAAAACCCAGAGTGGCCAGGGCCCAGCTGAGGCCACAGGGGTGGCTTCGGGCCTTTCTCTGGCCCTTGCTTCTGCTGGGGGCAGCCCTGGGAGGAGTCCCCAGGCCTGTGACTGTGAGGGAAGGTCTCTTGGCTGGTGCTGCAGGAGACAGGAGATAGGGAAGCTAGCCGGCGTCTAGGGAAAGCCCAGCAAGGTGGCACATGATTCAGGGACACAGTGTGGGCTGGTGAACTCAGAAGTCCCTGTGGTAGAGAAGAAAGAGGTCGGATTGGGAGGCAGGAGCTCTGGGCTCCCCTCACCTGGCCTCATCTTGTCTCCAGTTCTAGGCTGTAAACCAAGGAGACACCACCTGACTGGGCTTGGGACTCTGCGGCTACCACCAGCTCCTTTTCAGTAAACCTTCCCGACGTTTCTAATCTAGAAGCCTTTGACTGGCATAGTCGGGGGATGGGGTGGGGGACTAGAAGGTTCCAGGCATAGTGGGAATTCGGGACAGAGCCTGCTCTGAGACATGAGCCCTCCTGCAAGCAGGTGCCCATGTGCATGTAGCAGAGCAGTTGGTCTGCAGGCTAACAGACCAGGCTAGTGTCCAGACCCTTATTACATGCTCTGTTACCTCTAACTTCAACATCCCCAAGGAGCTGGCCAGCTGCTGTTGGCTCAGTTTATACGAGATATTATCAATAGATGTTAAAGAGCTTTGTAAACTTGAAAGCACACATCAATGTAATAATGGTAATGTTAAGATATTATCTAGTAACATGTACTCGGCTAGACACCATTTAGTAACAAGCTCTGCTCATACGATAGTGTGAAAAGGAAGGTATTCTCAGGGTAAGAAAACCCATCCCTGAGAGTTTAGGGGTAGGGAGGGAGAGAGAAGCCTCCCCTGTGAGATTTTAAGTAATAACTGAATCAGTAAGCTCTAAGAGATCTCTCTAATGCTGGTACTTGTTTTGAAAATATCTTTCTGGGGAAGGCATTCGGGGGAGGAGCATGGGGGGGAACCAAGGGGGAATAAAGGGGTGGGGAGATATATTCGGTGGGACACTTGAATCTGTGTAAACACAAAATCATAAATAAACAACAAAAAAAAGAAAATATCTTTCTCTTTAACTGTCATTAGCTCTTACAATAGCAAGCCAGGGTGCCCTCGTGGCCTGGGGAATGGAGCAAGTTCCACACATCAGAGATCTGGGCTGTGGCACCAGCCTGGCCGCTGACCAGCTGTGTGACTCTAAGCTAGGCAGTGTCCCCCTTTGAGCCTTGGCTTTTCGTGTTTCAGCCAATGGAGTTGCTGGACCTTGGCCACGGTCAGCCTCTCTCACTGTGGCAAGTGCAGACACTGCCAGGTACCTCACAGGCCTTTTACGGGTTCTTGTCTCAGGTAGTGGGGAAGGTATAAACGGAACACTCTTTGAAGACGATGTCTCTTTTGTAATTCCTGCCCACCTCCGTCCTAGACCATGAGCTCCTCAAAGGCAGGTACAGGGTCTTGTTCACTGCAGGATCCCAGCATCTTGGCATACAGCGTTTGTTGAATGGATGAATGGATGAGTAGATGAATGAATGGAGTGTGGTCTCTCTCTACAGGATAGAACACCTGGGACTCAACGTGGTGCTGCAGCTCCTGGTGGGGGTGCCCTTGGAGATGGTGCATGGAGCAACCCGTATTGGGCTTGTCTACGTGGCCGGTGTTGTGGCGGGTAGGCAGATGGGCCCTGTGTCTATAGGAGAAACCTTCCCAGGGTGGCTGGGAATCCCCATGGGGTCAGGCAAACCCCACGCACCAAAGCTGTTGACTCCTAGGGCTGTTCTCCCCATCTCCCTGGGGAAACTAGAAAGGGGACTGCCGCCCGGAGAGGGAGGCATGTGATGGCAGAGGAGAGGAGAGCACAGGATTTGGAACAGGCAGGCTGACCAGACTTTCGGTCTTTCTATACCACGTTGTAGCTGTGTGAGCTTGGGCACATTCCTGAACCTCTTTTGGCCCCATTAAGCATTAAGAGGGAGCTAATAAGATCTGCCTGCAGGGTGTTAGGATGGTGGGGTGAGGTGACAAATGGAGTAACAGTGTTATATAAACTGTGCAAGGGCACAGTGAGATCCTTGTAGGGACATCCAAGGTGGGGGTGAAACCAGGTGCCTCCCTGGCCAGGCTAGTACCTGTGCCCAAAGGGAGATCTTACCTCAGCCCAGCTGGCCACTGTCCCCTTGATTGACTCACTGCTGACGGGAGAGAGTCTGACCTAAAAGGTACTAAGCATTTGTGCCAGCCAGAGAAGTCTGGGGCCCTGCTGACTCAGCTCACATGGCAGGTGATCATGGCCTGAGACAGGGGCAGCGTGACTGCCCCCTCCCCTCCCCAGTGGGGGGTGAGCTGGGGAGAGCAGAGCGGATCTGTGCAGCAAGGCTGCACCAGCCAGGCTTCCGAACAGAGGACTCTCTCGTGATGTTTCCAACTTTATTGCTGGATTTTTTTTTCTTTTTTTGAACAAGGTTTGCCGCCTCAGCTCTTCACCTTGACAGCTGTGCCCAAGGGAGCTTTGTGTATATGTTTAAGTAAGATCTTAATCCTTTCTGAGCAGCATTGAAGTTGTCAGCAGGAGAGTGGGGTACTGTCAGCCCTGTAAACATCAGGCGGGCAGGGACCCTGGGAATAACTGAAGTGGCTTCAGGAATCAAAAAGGGGGAAGGGTCCCACCCCTGCAGTGCAAGGCTGGTCTGCTAGTTTGTGAACCCTTAGCCTGGGTGTTGGGCCATTGTCACCTCCATCCCTCTTTGTGCTGAGGTTAAAAACTTGGCCACCTTGGACAGCACCCACGCCAGCTTGTCCCAGGATCTGGCATGTTCTGTGGCCTTGAATATCGGCCTAATGAGCATCGCTATGTGCCAGACTTACTCAGCCACCCCCACACCCCCGGGTCTTGACATCTGGGGATGTAAAGTCACCTTTTCCATACCTAGATTCCCAGAGACCCCAATGGTTAATGGTGAGGAACAGGAAAGGCACTCACAACATTTGCAATTAATTAGTAGTCAATTAAGTGGGAGTGCCAATAACCCAGAAGACAGATGTAAGATTCAAAATGACTGCAGGCCCACCCAAACCAGATGACACACGGCAGGGAGGCCATGCAGGTATCACTTCCAGGGATCGCAGTGTGGCGTGGGGTGGTACACAGACAGAGGGCAGCTTGTCAACCAAGTGTGAGGGTATGGGGCTGTATCACAAAGCCCGTGATGTGCACCGTCCTGCGGGAGTCATTGTTCAGACTCCGGGGCTCTCCTGTTGCAGCATACCATGCTGTTTCTCAGATTGAGCTGACTGGTCTGCCTGCACCCCTCCTCCCTCTCTGCTCAGAAAGGGGAGCCAGTCACAGGCAGCAAGACCTTACTGCATAGCCGGTAGGCAAATGCCTGCCCGGTGCAGGCCATGTGTTATTTCATCCTCACCAAAAACTCCATGAGGCTGGTAGTTATTTCTCACCTGTTTCAGATACAGAAAGCAAGGCTTAGAGAGCCCAAATGACTTGGCCAAGAAAACATAGTCAGAAGTGATGGAGCTGGGCTCGAAACCCCGGTTGCCTGACCTCAAAGGTTGTGCTCTAAACCACTACTGTGTTATGAGAACCAAAAGGCAAGCATTTTCCTCTGTGCAGATAATTTACTTGTCAGAAACCAAGGGACTGCTCTTTAATTCCTGCCCAATGAAAATATTCCAGATCCACGGCCATCGTATCTGCTGAGCACGTCAGGACCCCAGGCAGGCATGCAATAAAGTGTTCACATGGGTTCTCTGCTCTATTCATTACACCTGTCCAAACAGAGGGTGCTGTCTGTCACCCCGTTTTACAGGCACTTCAGAATGGTGACATGATTTGTTCAATTTCTCAGCTAAGAACTACTAGACCTGGGGTGGACACTTCCTCTGCCCCATGCTTCTGACTTGTGCTTGAGCCCCATGTGTATTTCACTCCTGGTTAACAATTAATTATATGGCTAACCATTTAAATATTTTATTTTATATTAAAATTTTTAAATTATTTATTTTTACAGGGACAGAGAAAGAGTCAGAGAGAGGGATCGATAGGGACAGACAGGAATGGAGACAGATGAGAAGCATCAATCATCAGTTTTTCGTTGTGACACCTTAGTTCATTGATTGCTTTCTCATCTGTGCCTTGACCATAGGCCTTCAGCAGACCGAGTAACCCCTTGCTCGAGCCAGCGACCTTGGGTCCAAGCTGGTGAGCTTTTTGCTCAAACCAGATGAGCTCGTGCTCAAGCTGGCAACCTCGGGGTCTCGAACCTGAGTCCTTCTGCATCCCGGTCTGACGCTCTATTCACTGCACCACCACCTGGTCAGGCAACCATTTAAATATTTTAAAAACCAGTGTCTTAAATGCTTCACCACATTTTTATTATAGATTATACAGATGATAAATCGTGCACATCCCCAGAGCCCAACGCAGAGTTTGGCACGTGTTACGCAACAGATATCTGTGGAATAAATTAAGGAGTATGTGAATAAATAAAGTTACATTGCTTAGAGGGAGATGTGCTGCCAGTTTTTATTTGGATTTCTTTTAATGGCCAACAGAGATGTTGGAGAACACCTGCTTTAAGTTTTTCAGGCTAAAATGATCACAACTGCACATTATGGCAAAGTCACCAATTTTATCTTTGTGCTGCCATGGACTCAGAATTTGGGGGTGGGGGATTCGTAGCCCTGACTAGAATTTGGTCTACTGCTGTACAGAGGTGTGGTGTGTCACTCCAGGGGGCCACTCTCTCCAACCTGTGCCCCTGTGGAATGAATGACCTCCGTGGAATTAATACTGGCCTTATTGAACTAATACCTGTAGGCGGAACCCTGCCTAGCCCGGGCTTCCTGCCCTAGGATGGCCTCTGTCACTGTATAGACTACACCTATGTACCCGGGTTTTCACATGGTCTAGTCCAGGGCTAAGCTGCAGTCACTTGAGGGAAGTCTGTGCCATGCAGGGAGGGGGAAGGGTAGGTGGGTTTAGATTGTTACCTTCAAGATGCTAGAACAAGGGTCAGAGCCTCAGACCCAGATATGAGGTCAAGACTCAGATTCCTGGCCTGACCTATGGTGGCACAGTGGATAAAGCATCTACCTGGAAATGCTGAGGTTGCCGGTTCGAAACCCTGGGCTTGCCTGGTCAAGGCACATATGGGAGTTGATGCTTCCAGCTCCTCCCCCCTTCTCTCTCTCTGTCTTTCTCTCCTCTCTAAAATTAATAAATAAAATAAAAAAAATTAAACAAGACTCAGGTTTCTGAATTTCTAATCTGAAAGGAATCTTTGAGGTCCCCTCCAGTGGGTGGCAAACTTTGCCACCCCTTTTAGCCAGAGCTGCTATCTGTACTCTGCTCCATGGGGTAGGATCTGAGTAAGGTTTCCTTTAAAAGGGTTTCACTGCTCAAAAGTTGGAAAGCCTTATACCTCCTCATTTCACAGAGGTGAAAACTGAAGCCCAAAGAATTCAGGGGCTCCACCCACAGTCCCACAACTAGCCAGCCACGCCCCCATTGCATACTTCTTCTACAATCCCAAACTGACCCCTGGCCCTGAGGTCAGGACTCTGAGCCATGGGTAGGGAAGGGTCAGTGTGCGGAGGCTGGACCCTGGCGGCTCCGCTGATGCCTCTGCCCCTGGTGGACCACACTGGGGAGCCCCAGGGGACAAAATCTGGGCCAGTTTGTAGGGACTTGTGCTGGGGAAAGAGACCAGCCCAGGGAAGCTTTCTCTGTGGACCGGTAATTAATGAGGAGGGAGCAGCTTAGGCAGTCGGCTCCTGCTGCCTGCAGGGCAGCCCGTCCAGGAGAGCGTGGGAATCCTTTGTCATGCAGATCCCGCTGCCTGCCTGTCTGCCACCCTGGGATCCCCCCCCAGCACACTCTATAGGACTGACCCCAATGGCTAGGCAGTAAAAAAAAAAAAAAAGTTATCTGACAATAGATCAATACCTAATTAAAGCCTGAGAGAAAGCATGAAAGGAGAGAAGGAAGATTTATAGCTGCTCTGGGAGGGCAGAAGGACTTGGGAGTCCTCCATTGGTAGTTTTGTGGGGGTTTTTTCCCTGGGAAACTACATCCCCCTTGAGACCAGGAATCTTTTGCAGGGATCTCTTCTTTGAAGGACCTCAGTGAGCCAAGTCGCCTTGGGAGCAGCGAGGCGGGGCAGGGACGCGGGGAAAGGCAGGTAGTGTTACCAGGACTCTTCGTGCTCAGGTGTCAGGTGCTCTGGTTCCTGGGCTGGGCTCAGACCTCCTAAGTCGTGGACCCTCCGCCCCTGTGGAACCTGCTGAGTTCCGCCTCCTGCCTGTCCCTCCTCTCTGCACCCGGGCAGCAGCTAATTGGCTCATGAGCCTGCGGGCATTTTCCAATGGTGATTTCTGCGTACTTCCCTGGGCCAGCCACCTCTCATCCTAGAGTCCTGGGCTCTACCTCCCAGTTATTTTTAGTCTCCCATGTCCTTCCCTGGAAGCCAAAGCACTGATCAGACTTAAATGAGACCAGAACAATACATTTCCCATCTCTTCTCTGCCCAGCTTTCCTCTCATGACAAAAGTTTGTCATCCCCTCCCCCACCCCCGGCCGCCACCCTAACACCCACCCCCACCCCCGCCACCAAGAGTCTGCACCCTTCTTTCCCCAGAGGGTATAACATCATCACTCTCTTCCTTGGTACTCTTCAAGGGCATTTTGTTTTTCCTGCAGAAAAGCCCCAATTGCTCTGAAAATGCTTTTGGCCCTTTGTGATATCACTCAGCTGGAGAAAGGTTGGAGGTTTCTAGATGCTGTTGAGAAGGGAGAGTGATGGTAGAGGGTGGAGGCTGACTTCTGTACCCGTGTGGGGAGTGGCTGCTGTCAAGGCGAGGAGCACAGGCTTTGTGACAAGCAGACCTGGACTCAAGTCAGGTTCTTCCTACAAGGTGATGGGCTCAGTCTCTTCATCTCTGCCATGAGGCCCCTAGCACCTTTCTCAGAGGGCTGTCATGGGCAGAATGTGTGTAAGATGCTTGGCCAGTGTCTCACACACAGTGCCCTGTAAGTGCTGCCTGTTTCTGCAATAACTAGTCCAGTCATTTTTGTTGTTGCTCCAGAACCGAGATGGCGCATGGGAAGGCAGGGGTTGGATTGAGAGGCAGATGTTCACTTTGCTCTATTGAGTCTTTGTTTCCCATCTATAAAAGAAGTTTGAATCAAATGCTTCTTTCAACTATACATTAATCCTCTATTCAAGGCAACATGGGATCAAGGGAGGAAGAAAAGGGAGCCTTTTGCTCTGGGCTCTTACCCTCAAGGCTGCAGCATCTGAGGAGAGGATGGGGAGCAACCTCCAACACTCTTGAATTCTTGCTCTTTCTCTGCTCCAGGATCCTTGGCGGTGTCTGTGGCTGACATGACCGCTCCGGTGGTAGGATCCTCTGGAGGGGTGTATGCACTTGTCTCTGCCCATCTGGCCAACATCGTGATGGTGAGCACCTCTTGCCCCAGCATGCCTGGGTGGCCTTCCCTCAGCTGTCGCCAAACCCAGGCATTAATCGCCTGGAGCTGGGTTTTAGATATTCATCCGTGCTCCAGCCCAGGCCCAGCAAGTACCGGGCAGACCTGGCTGGTAGCAGAGTTTACAGACAGACACTCCTCGCCCTCTCTAGCGCAATTGCAAATGAGGCCCCTCTATATACGATTCATATTTTTTCCAGTCGTGGCTCTCCCTATGAATTGGCCAGTCTCCCTAGTCCACCTCTTTTCCACTTGGTGACTTTAAAAAGTGTTAAATTCTTGACTACTAGCATGTGTCATAATTGTAATTCATTGTCATAAATTGTTAAAAATAAAGGGACCTTAGCCAGACCAGATGGTGTTGCAGTGGATAGAGCATTGACCTGAGACGCTGACGACCAAGATTCAAAACCCTGAGGTTGCTGTCTTGAGCACGGGCTCACCAGCTTGAGCATGGAGTCACCAGCTTGAGCATGGGATCATAGACATGACCCCATGGTCGCTGGCTTGAGCCCAAAGGTTGCTGGCTTGAAGCCCAAGGTTGTTGGCTTGAGCCCAAGGTCACTGGCTCAGCTCGAGCCCCTTAGTCAAAGCAGATATGAGAAGCAATCAATAAACAAGTAAAGTGAAGCAACTACGAGGTGATGCTTCTCATCTCTCTCCCTTCATATCTCTGTCTCTCACTAAAAAAATAAAAAAAGGAAAAAGAAAGAAAAAGAAGGCTCTGAGACGTTAAGTGGTTTGTTCAAAGTCACAGTCAGCTTTGTGGTAAAATCGAGACTTGAAACCACATCTCCTGAAAACCATTCAAGTGTTGTTCTCCTGCATCAGCCTGCCACAGTGGTGGAACACTGCCATTCTATTTGTCATGCTCTTCTTTTTCTTTTCCTGAAAGGCCGTGTAGTTTAACAATTAAGAGTGTGGGCTATGGACCCAGTCAGCCTAGATCTGAATCCAGCCACTCACTTCCTAAGAGTGACCTTGGGCAGATGACTTAACTGCTTTGTGTCTCAGTTTCTATATCTGTGAAATGAGATGGTATGTGATAAATGAGATGAAGTAAAAATAACCTCTCAGTGTAAGTGCTAACTTAATTCCCTGATCCTCGCATAAGGGACCAGGGTAGACTCTGAATAGAGACAGGGTCTTCAAGATAAGGAATTTTAATCAGTCTGATAGTTTTAGAGGAGACCAAGAAAGACTTCTTTTTTTGTCTTGGAAGCAGTATGAAGCTAGGAGGCCACAAAAGGAGTCACTGGCAATGCTTGGCGAACCATGGCTAATGCCCCTGCTGGCCTGGGAGCCTCCAGGAAGGTCCCAGGTCTTAACTCGTGTTTCCCCAGTGCCTGGGATGGGGCTGGACCCATGGTAGATACTGCCACTAATTTTGGTGAATGAGGAAGGAATGAATGAATGAACAATGTCCAGGAAAGGCATAGCTTCTCTTTGGGGTCATCCTGTAGTTGACTCCCTCCTCCATCACAGATGTTACAACAGTTTTTGCAGTCCCCAAATTCTCCCATTTAATTTTTGTTATTGCCACTCTCACCTGCCCCACTGCTCAACACCATTTCTTTTTCTTCCACCAAAGTCCCCATTGCACATTGAGAGAGAGAGAGAGTGAGAGGGAGAAAGGAAAGAAAGGAAGAGAGGGGAAGAGAGGGACACACAGATGGACACTGACTGTACTTGCTACTTGTCTGAGTTTTGACAATTGCTGGTGAGCGCTTGGAGAACTACAGCAGGCTTGGGCAAGCCTGTGTGCGTGTGTGAGTCTGAGTGTGCATTTGTGCATGTGTGTTTACACACACACACACACACACTCACACAGACACACACTGGGAGAACCTGGGAGCACAGTGCTGCCTCTTAAATGGGTCATTCTGTATCAGTGCCACCACTTTCCCCAGACACAGCTTTTCCGCTGAATTCCGCCTCCTCCACTCCCCCCTCCCCCTGCCCCAGTTCCTTCTGAAGGGGAAGCAATACTAACCACCTCCCTCCTTTTCCCCCCAAGATGTGTCCGTGTGTAAGGGGATGAACAAGCACAGCTAAGAGCACATGGGAAAGAAGAAACAAACAAGAGTTCATAACGCTGCGGGGTTTCCTCCCCCTTCCTCACTGCCTGGGAAACAGCCCCGGTGCCCTCGCAGTTCCCATGGTGAGGGCAGACCTCCAGGAGTACCGGAGGGTGTGCCTGGGGTCGAGGAGGGAGGTGTGAACACAGTTTTGTTCCAGTCTGTGCTTCTTTCTGGCAAGGAGCCCACGCCTGTGGCGGCGGCGCTGAGCAGCCCGTCCAAGAGCCCGTCGCCCTTCCAGAAGGACATGGCTTTCCCTGGCCAACTGGGAGCTTTGCCGTCCCCAGAGCATGACATACGGTATAGCCTTTCCCTAGAAAGTTGTGTGGTGCTTATTTGACAGTGAAAAAAAAAAAATCTCATTTAAAAAGGTTGGTTTCCTTTTGTCAAGAGGCCACCTCTACCCAAATTAGCTCAGTGCCCAGCAATTCAGGGATGCATTAGTCTCACCGTATGAAATTGCTGTTTCTGTGTGTTGGGAGCACTTAAACATTGGCAATTTCATGTGGTTCAACCGAATAAATGTACTATTGATTTTAATTCCAAAATGAAGATTGGTCTGTGTGTGTGCGCGCACACAGTGAAACACCTTGTCAGAACAGAAGGGAGGAGAAGCGTAGAATTGACTGACAGAAAATCTGGTTTTGAGGATGAGCGTCACCATTTTAATAACTGAGTTTCTTCTTCGGGCCTCGATTCTCTCGTCTGCCCCTTCTCCACAGGTAGTTGTGATGAAGACATGAAAAAATGGGTAAGAAAGTGCTTTCCATATAGGAAATCCCCACATAGCAGGGAAATCCTGTATGTGCATACTTATGTGTGTGTTTATATGTATATATTTGTATACGTATAGTTTTTTAGATTCTGCCTGATAATCTGTGCAGAGGAAAACCAGAAAATGTGTCCTTTCTGCTCTAGATACAAAACAGAAAAATGTTTGGCACTTGTGTTCTCAGGACTACCGGTTTAAATGAGAGATTCTGCCTTAAATCAAAGTATGTCTTATTTTGCATAAAAACGCTTTGAATTTCAAGAAAAGCTTACAGTTTGCATCCAGGGATTGAATTCAGAAACTATTTCAACAAAAGATCTGGATGGCATAAAAGACCTACAATCAAGACTTCTTATTTTAAACACTAGAAATGTAAAGATATACATAATTGGATAATTTATTAATCACCTTTTACTAAAGCCCCTAGGCCAGACTTCCTTTTTTTTTTTTAATTTTACTTATTGATTTGTAGAGAGAGAGAGAGAGAGAGGCTAGGGCGAGGTGGGGAGGAGTGGGAAGTGTCAACTCGTAGTTGCTTCTCGTACGTGCCCTGACTGGACAAGCCAGGGGTTTTAAACCAGTGACCTCAGTGGTCCAGGTAGACACCTTATCCACTGTGCCACCACAGGTCAGGCAGATATCCATTTTTAAATATGCAAGATATTTACTCACACTTTGTTCCATAAGATAGGTTGTTTCTTTAAACGTTTGAGATCTGAATTTTCACAAATTGAACCATATTGTCAAAACACAAAGAAAAGGTTGTTTAAATGACATGAGAAATTTATGTTTCACTTAATCAACCAAAAAAATTTTTAATTTTTTATTATTCAGTGAGAGGCAGGGAGGCAGAGAGATAGACTCCCATATGCACCCTGACCGGGATCCACCCAGCAAGCCCACTAGGGGGCGATGCTCTGCCCTTCTGGGATGTTGCTCTGTTGCTCAGCAAACAAGCTCTTAGTGGCTGAAGCAGAGGCCATGGAGCCATCCTTAGCGCCCGGGGCCAACCACTCTAATCAAGCCATGGCTGCAGGAGGAGAGAGAGAGAAAAACGAGAGGGGGAGGGGTACTTCTGTGTGCCCTGAACTCGGGACATCCACATGCCTGGCCATTGCTCTACCACTAAGCCAACCAGCCAGGACCCCAAAAATTCTTTTGTAGAACAAATACTCTCATTTATCTGTGTCGTGCTTTCCCCTTTCTTGTGTTGGGTTTTCTTGAAGTCATTAAACAAGAAACTGTTTCTAGCTGGGATTTGAAGAGCTGTGTTGGAACGGAAACTCCCTGCCTGGGTTTTAGGCTCTTAGCTATTAACTGGTTGGGTGAGCAGGATGCTTAGGGGACTGGTTATTGCCTTGTTTGCCCTGGCTGGGCCACCATCTCACCCTAACAGGCTCTGGGAGAGAGTGAAATTAAAGGGCTTGCAAAAGGTTTATTCCCCCAGGGGCCTGTGTGCTTTTTCAACATTTATAGCAGCAGGAGTGCTGGCTGTATGTGTGACTTTTTCCCTTCTCTCCTGTTGTTTAACAGCACTCATTTTATTAGAAGGAATGATGGGTCAGAAAAATGAGGCAGCTGGCATGAAGGGGTGACTTTCTAGCTTAACCCCTCAGCTGCTGGGAGACTGGTCATTTATGGACATATGCTTTGGGGACAGCCAACAGGGACAGACAGCATACCCAGAACATGACCCTGTCCCAGAGATGTGGGCAGACAGAGCCCTGGACTGGGAATCCTTTCAATCTGGCCATTAATTCACTGAACTAGCCCTCCTGGACCCTCTGTTTCTTCTTAAAGTGTGGGACAGAGGGTATGACTAGATCAGCTTGGCAAACTCCAGTGCCTTCAGGGGGCCAGGCAGAATCTGGCTTGGGGAACACTGTGGCAAAATCAGAGAGAGCTCCCGGCTCTATCCAAGGCCATTGAAGTTCAGAAGTTTGAAAGCTGTTGTGCAGGACAAGCACCATCTTTGCCTCAGATCTAGATCCTTGTATCAGACATTTAGATGGTGTTTACCAAGTACCAGGCAGTGTTCTTCGTGCTTTATATGTGTTAACTAACTTCACCTTCACAACCCAGTGAGGTAGATAATCAAAATAGACACTATTGGCCCTGGCCGGTTGGCTCAGTGGTAAAGCGTTGGCCCAGCTTGCAGGAGTCCCGGGTTTGATTCCCGGCCAGGGCACACAGGAGAAGTGCTCATCTGCTTCTCTACCCTTTCCCCTCTCCTTCCTCTCTGTCTCTTCCCCTCCCGCAGCCGAGGCTCCATCGGAGCAAAGTTGGCCCGGGCGCTGAGGATGGCTCCATAGACTCTGCCTCAGGTGCTAGAATGGCTCTGGTTGCAACAGAGCAACGCCCCAGATGGGCAGAGCATCGCCCCCTGGTGGGTATGCCAGGTGGATCCCGGTCGGGCGCATGCAGGAGTCTGTCTGACTGCCTCCCCATTTCTAACTTCAGAAAAATACAAAAAAAAAAAAATAGACACTATTGTTATTTCGAATTTACAAATGACACTAGAGAAAAAGGGGTTCTGAGCCACCCGCCCCACAGGCAATGGTTTTTCCAGACCAAAAATGTGGATGGTGCTGTCTAAGACATATCCCAGAATGGGTGAGCTGGACATGGACCTCAGCTGACAGAGGGAGCAACCAACATATTCTAGACTTATATTGCTTGATATCACTCAGAACTCAGCGAAAGAGACATGGGTTTAGGTAAGATATCAGAGGGGTTTTTTGGGTTTTGTGTTTTTTTTTCAGGGACAGAGTCAGAGAGAGGGATAGATAGGGACAGACAGACAGGAACGGAGAGAGATGAGAAGCATCAATCATCAGGTTTTCATTGCGACACCTTAGCTGTTCATTGACTGCTTTCTCATATGTGCCTTGACCGCGGGCCTTCAGCAGACTGAGTAACCCCTTGCTCATGCTAGCGACCTTGGGTCCAAGCTGGCGAGCTTTGCTCAAACCAGATGAGCCTGCACTGAAGCTGGCAACCTCAGGGTCTAGAACCTGGGTCCTCCACATCCCAGTCCGATGCTCTATCCACTGCACCACCGCCTGGTCAGGCAAGATATCAGAGGGTTTTATGAAGAAAAGGGATATGAGAAATACTATATTCTGTATCACTTTTTAAAAATCTTTTATTGATTTATTTATTTTTTTTAGAAAGAGTAGAAAGAAGAAAAAACATTGATTTGTTGTTCCACTTATTTATGCATTCATTGGTCTACTCTTGTATGTGCCCTGACCAGGGATGGAACCTGCAACCTTGGCATATCAGGACAATACTCTAACTGAGCTATCCAGCCAGGGCTGTATCACTTTTGTTTTTATTTTTATTTTATTTATTTATTTTACAGGGACAGAGAGAGAGTCAGAGAGAGGGATAGATAGGGACAGATAGACAGGAACGGAGAGAGATGAGAAGCATCAATCATCAGTTTTTCGTTGCGACACCTTAGTTGCTCATTGATTGCTTTCTTTTTTTTTTTTTTTTTTTTTTTTTCATTTTTCTGAAGCTGGAAACAGGGAGAGACAGTCAGACAGACTCCCGCACGCACCCGACCGGGATCCACCCGGCACGCCCACCAGGGGCGACGCTCCGCCCACCAGGGGGCGATGCTCTGCCCCTCCTGGGCGTTGCCATGTTGCGACCAGAGCCACTCTAGCGCCCGGGGCAGAGGCCACAGAGCCATCCCCAGCGCCCGGGCCATCTTTGCTCCAATGGAGCCTTGGCTGCGGGAGGGGAAGAGAGAGACAGAGAGGGAAAGCGCGGCGGAGCGGTGGAGAAGCAAATGGGCGCTTCTCCTGTGTGCCCTGGCCGGGAATCGAACCCGGGTCCTCCGCACGCTAGGCCGACACTCTACCGCTGAGCCAACCGGCCAGGGCCTGATTGCTTTCTTATATGTGCCTTGACCGCGGGCCTTCAGCAGACTGAGTAACCCCTTGCTCAAGCCAGTGACCTTGGGTCCATGCTAGTGAGCTTTTTGCTTAAGCCAGATGAGCCCGCGCTCAAGCTGGCAACCTTGGGGTCTCGAACCTGGGTCCTTCTGCATCCCAGTCCGACGCTCTATCCACTGCGCCACCGCCTGATCAGGCTCACTTTTGGGGTTTTTTGTTTTTTTTTTTTTTTTTTTTTTATTTATTTATTTTTTATTCATTTTTAGAGAGGAGAGAGGGAGAAGGAGAGAGAGGAGAGAGAGACAGAGAGAGAGAAGGGGGGAGGAGCTGGAAGCATCAACTCCCACATGTGCCTTGACCAGGCAAGCCCAGGGTCTCGAACCGGCGATCTCAGCACTTCCAGGTCGACCCTCAATCCACTGCGCCACCACAGGTCAGGCTGGGGTTTTTTTGGTGGTTGTTTTTTTTCACTTTCGTTTTTAATTGTGGTAGATAAATAAAAGATATACTATATCATCTTAACCCCTCCCCCTTTTTTTGGTGACAGAGAGGGACAGATAGGGACAGACAGACGGGAAGGGAGAGAGGTAAGAAGCATCAATTCTTCATTGCGGCACCTTAGTTGTTCATTGATTGCTTTCTCATATGTGCCTTGACTGTGGGCTACAGCAGAGCAAGTGACCCCTTGCTCAAGCCAGCCACCTTGGACTCAAGCCATTGCTCACACTCAAGCCAGCAACCCCACACTCAAGCTGGTGAGCCCGCACTCAAGCCGGTGATCAGGGTTTCAAACCTGGATCCTCCACATCTCAGTCCGACACTCTATCCACTGTGCCACCGCCTAGTCAGGCTTAACTCTTTTTAAGTATACATTCACTGGTACTAAGTACATTGACATCATTGTGTAATCCTCACCACCATCCATCCACAGACCTCTTCATCTTGCAAAACTGAAACTCTAGAATCATGAAACACTCATTCCTCATTCCTCCGTCCTCCCAGCCCATGGCAACCATCATTCTGCTCTCTGTTTCTATGAATGTGAATACTCTAGATACCTCATATAAATGGGTTCATACAGTACTTATCCTTTTTGTTATTGGCTTCTTTTACTTCAGTGTTCATTGAAATTCATAGTATGTATCAGAATTTTCTTCCTTTTTAAGGCTGAATAGTATTTCATTTGTATGGATATAACACATTTTGTTTCTGCATTTCTCCATTGATGGACACTTGGTTGTTGTGAATAATACTACTGGGAACATGGGTGCCACTTTTAAGGGAGAACTAAGACCCCTGAGTGGATATTACAGAGAAGCACAGCCTAGCCAGACAATAACAGGAAGAACTTTTCAGTGATTAGAGACCCTTCACAGGGCTGTCCCAGGAGGTAGTGAACTCCCTGTCGCAGGGACTGGAGGACCATTTTGTTGGTGGCTTGGTAATGGGTGTCCCTTTTAGGACCAGATGGTCTCTTAGGGGACTCCTGAGGACCTAGCCATCCTAACGTTTCAGCCCGGAGAGGACCTGAGCGGCTGCCTACCATCAGCTAATTGAGCCAGCTCAGAATGGATCAGTGGAGGGCACCAACTTCCGTTTTGTTTTCCGTCTCTGTGGGCGGACACCAGGAGGAGACAGCATTGTCCTGCCATCTGCTTCTTAGTGCAGAACATGTCAGCGAGCAAAGGTTAGATGTCCCAGTCTAAAAAGCGGCCGTGCGTTGTTCATGTTGCCTTTTGTGAAGAAGGACTCGCCGGTCAGTGTGGCATAATGGGCAGGAAGGAGGTGATGGGCAGGAAGCCCAGTGCCACGGGATTTCTCCCTCTTTTTGGCAGCCTCCCTGCCCTCCATTGAAGCTTCCATAGACGTTATTGTATGTGCCAGCGTTCAGGGCCTCAAAGATGAGCACGTGTCCCCCAACGTCAGAGGAACGCGAGGCGTGCTCCCCAGCTGGGCAAGGGCCAGGCAGCAAAGGCAGAGTGGGTGGGGAGGGAGCAGAAACCCCTGGCGGTACCCAGTTGCCTCCTTCCCGAGGTCTGATTGTTCCGGAAAGATTCCAGGCTCATTTCTGTGTGTGTGTGCACGTCACGCATTGGTGTAAATGGCGTAGAGCTTTGAATGCACTGCAGGAGTGCCCCTCAAAGGAACCCTGTGGCGAAGTCTTTTGTAAAGTGAAAAATTCTTTTGTAAGGTGAATAATTGTATTCTGTTCATCTGCTTTGGAGGTTCAGCTGTTCAGAGATTCTCAGGGGAAAGAGGGGTTTGTTTGAAGGCCATCTGGCTCACCCCCTTTCCAATGCCCTATTCTAGAGCAGCCCCTTCCGGTGACATGAAGCCCCATTTGAACCCTTCAGGGAAACTTACCGACCCCCAAGATGTCTCATTCCATCCTTGGG
Organism: Saccopteryx leptura; assembly: GCF_036850995.1. NCBI lineage: Eukaryota > Metazoa > Chordata > Mammalia > Chiroptera > Emballonuridae > Saccopteryx > Saccopteryx leptura. The sequence continues at coordinate 338,391,269 of NC_089504.1, forward strand.
CAGCACTGTTTATTAGAAATGGAAACTTATCCTGAGCTAGAAAAAAAATTTTTTTTCTCTGAATCTGTCAGACTGCTTGCCTTCGTTCAATCTGAAGATAATTTGATACAGCCATCTAGAAATCTTTTGACTGCCTGCCTTCAGAACTCAGAAACTGAGATTATAGCCTGCTCCAATCATTAACCTTTTTGTTGTTGTGGTTGTTTCCATATAGAGATGCCTCTTGTTAATTACCTGATTGCTTGCACCATAGACCTAACTCTGGGAACCCACCTGCAATGAAACACAACTGTTGAACTGAGCTGAACTTTTCTCAAAGACTGAAACTGATTTAGTTAGATATAGAGCAGTCTACTGACCCAACTTCTGGAATGGGAAACTTCCAGGGAAATTTCAGAGGAGGTAACTATGGGAATTCAGAACGAGTCACCCCAAGATATGTGCCTCTGTAGTGTGCAGACTGTTTGTTTTTGTTTTTTTATAGAGACAGAGAGTGAGTCAGAGAGAGGGATAGACAGGGACAGACAGACAGGAATGGAGAGATGAGAAGCATCAATCATCAGTTTTTCATTGCACGTTGCAACACCTTAGTTGTTCACTGATTGCTTTCTTATATGTGCCTTGACCGCGAGCCTTCAGCAAACCGAGTAACCCCTTGCTGGAGCCAGCGACCTTGGGCTAAAGCTGGTGGAATTTTGCTCAAAATCAGATGGGCCCGCGCTCAAGCTGGCGACCTCTAGGTCTCGAACCTGGGTCCTCTGCATCCCAGTCCGACGCTCTATCCACTGCACCACCGCCTGGTCAGGCAAGACTGTTTTGATCTAAAGGCAACTTTAGCTGTGGGCTCAAGAGAGACTTCTGCACCTCCTTTAACTACCTAGAGGAACTTGAATTGGGGGCCTCACTCATAATAAGAGACGATCAGAAATCATCTCTTTTCTCCTAGCTATAGGGCAGGGCAAACTTCTACTTGCTAAGCATCTGCTCTTCCTAATCATTCTGCAATGACTCTTTGAAGCCCCCAAGCCAGCTTATCTTATCCTAGCTCAGGATGTCTTCTATACCCGTGTTCCCTTTCTATCTCAGCCTCTCGTGCATGTGGGATCTCTGACTCTCTCGTGTATACTGGGTTCCCATACATATGTATGGGAAGTTTGTATGTGTCAAGTTTGGTTATTTTTCCCTGCTGAGAAAAAAACCTCTGAAGTTTTCATCCATTGAGTCTTCTACTTGCACATTACACTGAATGTGGCCTTTCCTTGTGTTGACTTAACTTGTGTTGACTTGATAACAGCAAGCTTGACCTTGAGTCTTTTCCATGTTTGTTCCTCACATGCAGGATTTTGAGTTCTTTAGTCATCCTGATGGTTCTGCTTTGACTTTGCTTAGTTCCCTTTGCAAGCTTGGACAGTTAATGCAACTCTCGGGTGTTGTCTGTGCAGGTAGAAGGGACAGGCTCTCATCTCCCTATGTCTAGATTCTCTCCCTATGTTAGTGCAACTCAAGAGCTTTCTGACACTAATAATTTTAAAAAAGATTTTATTTATTTTAAAGAGGGGAGAGAAAGAGAGAAAGAGAAGGAGGGAGGAACAGGAAGCATCAACTCCCATATATGCCTTGACCAGGCAAGCCCAGGGTCTTGAACCAGCAACCTCAGCATTCCAAATTGACGTTCTATCCACTGTATCACCACAGGCCAGGCAACAATAATAAACTCATCATTGCCTAAAAATCTCGAAGCCATGCTGGTATGATCTGTGACTAAGCCACAACCCCTCACTCAGGACTTAATGGAGATTACTTTTTTAAATGTTGGGTTTTTTAAAAAAATATTTTTAATTTATTGATTAGAGAGAGAGGATAGAGAGAGAGACAAAGGAGGGACGGAGCAGAAAGCATCAACTTATAGCAGTTGCTGCTTATGTGTGCCTTGACCAGGCAAGCCTGGCATGTCAAACCCGTAGCCTCAGCGTTCCAGGTCGACACTCTGTCCACTGCGCCACCGCAGGCCAGACAATGTCAGGTTTTCTTAAGCAAGATGCTTCTGCAGAGGAGTGGTCTGATCTGGAACTAATGAACTCTCTCCTTTTTTTCCTAGAACTGGTCAGGCATGAAGTGCCAATTCAAGCTGCTGCGGATGGCTGTGGCCTTGATCTGTAGTAAGTACCAACAGCCGACAGGGCAGGCTGCGGGGAAGGGAGCCCCGCATTGGGCCTAGGGGATATACAGGTGCCATAGTTCCTGCCCTTCAGGCCCGTGGTCAAAAAAGTAAAAGGGGGAGCATGTCAATAATGTGCAACAAAGTGGACGAGAGCAGTCTGGCCCACTCTGCCCATTCTTAACCTTTCGTAAACTTTTTATTGACATATAATATGCAAATAGGAAAGTAGACATAGGTTAAGTGTCCAGCACAGTGACCAGCACCCAGATTAAGAAAAATAACATCTTAACCCTTTGAGTAATGAGTTTTTTGTTAACCCTTTGAGTAGGGACATACATGAACATTTATACTATTCAAAGGGTTAATAACTTTTTGGGTCATGGAGTCGTCTTTTGGGATCTTCTGTTGGAAGCTACAGATCCCTCGTGGGATCCGTGGTTATCCGTGTGCACTACATTGTCCTTTTAGCAAGGTTACAAACTAATCCTTGAACCTGTACAAACAGGGTGCGTTGGGGGAAACCTAGTAGTCAGGAGAAGTCAGTTCTACCTGCAACATGTCATGTTGAGTGTTCAGGACAGGCAGGTAGACACACTATAAGAGAGCATTTCGGGCAAAAGTGCAGCATGCCCTGACCGGGTGGTGGCGCAGTAGATAGAGCGTTGAACTGGGATACAGAGGACCCAGGTTCGAAACCCAAGGTCGCCAACTTGAGTGCGGGGTCACTGGCTTGAGCGTGGGATCATAGACATGACCCTGTGGTCACTGGCTTGAGCCCAAAGGTCGCTGGCTTGAAGCCCAAGTTGCTGGCTTGAGCCCAAGGTCACTGGCTTGAGCAAGGGGTCACTTGATCTGCTGTAGCCCCCCTAGTCAAGGCACATATGAGAAAGCAATCAATGAACAACTAAGGTGCCACAGTGAGGAATTGGTGCTTCTCATCTCTCTCCCTTCCTATCTGTCCCTTCCCTATCTCTCCCTCTCTCTGTCTCTGTAGCCAAAAAAAAAAAAGCGCAACATGAACAGACACAGGTGGGTGCAGGGCCATGGCCTGCAAATCCAACCTATGAGGTTTGAGACTGTGTGATTGTGAGGAAAGATAAGAGTCAGATCATGAAAGGCTTTAAATGCAAAGAGAAAGATTGAACTTCATCCTGAATACACTGGGAGACCCCTGGAGGGTTTTTAACAGAGTTACTGACTGAGTTGAGTTTTAGGAGACCAATCAAGCTTCAGCGTGGAGAACTTGAGTGTGGGTGGATGACACCGGAGGCCAAGAGGCTTATTGTGGGACAGAAAGAGATAATAGACTGAGCAGAGGTGAAGGAGGTAGGAAGAGAGAACGGGGAACACGCGGGCTCTCATCAGTCATCTGAACACAGCTGTGGAGAGGGCATTCCTGTTAGGCTTCATTTTCAGGTAGGCACTCGAAGCTCAGAGAGGTAAGTTCCTTGCCTTGGGTCGCCCAGCTAGAGGTGATAGAGCTAAATTCAGTGGCAGCCTGTGCCATTTCTTATGCCGCACACTTGAGCCAGGCTGGGCAGGAGCACCTTGACTGTCTGCCTGGGTCAGCGACCAGCGATGGGGGGAAGAGGAAGACTGAACCAGAAAAAATCATGGGATGGAGGGGGCCTGTGTGGGCTCCGCTTTAATTCACTTTGACATCCCCTGATTCATACCCGTGGCTTTCAGAACTCTCTGGGCTCAGCTTCTGGTTGGAGGATCTCTCTGCTTCTAGAGAGGAACTTCCCGCCTTGAAGCCAACAGACTCTTTGAGCCAGAGTAATGAGGGAACAGTGGGGGACAATGTGATGAAGGAGTACGAGAAATGAGGGGTGAGCATGCCTGCCCTGTCTGCTCAGACTCTGAGTTTGTCTGTTTGCAAAGAAGGGAAGAAAAGCATGAGTCTTGATGTTGAAGAAAACCAACTCTTAAGCATCATAAAAACTAAAATTCTAGGCCCTGGCCAGTTGGCTCAGTAGTAGAGCATCAGCCTGGCGTGCAGGAGTCCCGGGTTCGATTCCCGGCCAGGGCACACAGGAGAAGCGTCCATCTGCTTCTCCACCCCTCCCCCTCTCTTTCCTCTCTGTCTCTCTCTTCCCCTCCTGCAGCCAAGGCTCCATTGGAGCAAAGTTGGCCCGGGCGATGAGGATGGCTCTGTGGCCTCTGCCTCAGGCGCTAAAATGGCTCTGGTTACAACAGAGCAACGCCCAGATGGGCAGAGCATCGCCCCCTGGAGGGCATGCTGGGTGGATCCCGGTCGGGTGCATGTGGGAGTCTGTCTGACTGCCTCCCTGTTTCCAACTTAAGAAAAATACAAAAAAAAAAAAAAAACCACACACAAAAAAAACCCTAAAATGCTGTTCCGGAGTGGGGGACAGTGTTTCTCAAGCCTCCCTTGTGGAGCCCCGGGCCTGCTATGCAAAGGCAGGAAGATGCACCAGGGCCTGGGGAGTAGTGGGGGAGGACTCAGTGTCCAGCCCTGACTGCTCCTTCTCTGCCATCTGTCGGCCATCCTTGGAGTTGCAGAGCCCTTGCCAGAAGGTTAGGCAATCCCCTGGAGATGCTGGCACCCCTGGAGTGGTGAGGGTGGAGAGAGGTTAATTAAATGGTAATTGAACAAGGACAAAATTCCTATCACAGGGCTTTCTTTCAGTCTTCCCAATTTGCCTTGGTTTCCTCATCTGTAAAATGGGAGTAAGGGTACCTGCCCTCCATGATACGTAATGAAATGGCAGTTTCCTGGCACCTTTCAAGAGAGCACATCCCCGTTGGGTTGGTCAATCCAAGAAGTTCATGCAAGAAACCCGATGGGAGAGTGGGTGGGGGCATTTTAGAATCTGTTCAATTCCAGCACTTTGTTGGAACGAACTGGTTATTTCCATTCCTTCTTTGCTCCTCTCCCCCTCCATCCCCTCCTTCCAACCATAGGAGCACTGCTTCTGAGAGTTTCCTAAGGGTTTTGAAATAAGACATGGGAACAGTTTATAAACTGTGAAGTGCTAGCACATAGGGAGTTGTTGTGAATGTTCCTGCAGTGTAGGCTGACCCACGGAGGCTGAGACTGTGTCCGGATGGGGAGACTCACCCTCTAGCTCACACAACCGTGGGGATATGAGAGCCCTTGGGCTTCTGCACGAGCCGCCCCCTCTGCCTAAAATACTGTTCTTAGGGCATGTTACTTATTGATTTTATAGAGAGAGAAGGGGTGTCGAGAACTGTCAACTCATACTTGCTTCACTTTCGTTGTTCATTGATTGCTTGTCTTATGTGCCTTGACCAGGCAAGCCCAGGACTTGGAATCTGTGACATCAGCATCCCAGGTTGACACTATCCACTGCGCCACCACAGACCAGGCCCAGCATTGACTTTAACCCTCTATTTTTGTTTCACATGGAATTCCTCTTACTGAAATGATCTTGTGTGTATAATTGTATGCTGGTTGATGACCAGATCCTATACGCTCTTGGAGAACAGAGGCTTGTCTGTCTACTTCACTGCTGCGTGTCCAGTGCATGGGACGAACTGTGCTTGGTCTGTAGTGAATGGATCAATGGGTGCGTGGCAGAGCAGGCTGCTGGGTGGATGAGTAGATATAGTGTCAGGCCTCTCCCTCAGCCCTGCCCAGTGGCCCTCCTGTGACTCCTCTGTGCTTCCTCCCCTTGCAGTGAGCATGGAGTTCGGGCGGGCCGTGTGGCTCCGCTTCCACCCATCGGCCTATCCACCGTGCCCTCACCCGAGCTTCGTGGCACACTTGGGAGGCGTGGCTGTGGGCATCACCCTGGGTGTGGTGGTCCTGAGGAACTATGAGCAGCGGCTGCAGGACCAGTCGCTGTGGTGGATTTTTGTGGCGATGTACACTGTCTTCGTGCTGTTCGCTGTCTTCTGGAACATCTTTGCCTACACCCTGCTGGACCTAAAGCTGCCACCGCCCCCCTAACGGGCTGGGGGACTCAGGTCTGGGAGGGGAGGCAGAAGCAGCATCAGAAAGGAGCACCAGTATTCTTTTGTCTCATCACCAGCTCGGTGAGGCCGGAGAGGAGAGGACAAGAGACGCTGGGCCGCTGTCATGGTTGTGTTCAGATTTGGACAGACAATGGAAGCTCTTTTCTGAAAGGCACATACTGGAGGAGTTGGATGTGGTTACCGTTGTTTTTCTAGGTTCTTCTGAAGACACCAGGCCAGCAAAGGGCTGGGGTCGGTGAGAGTGGCTGTGCCCTTGGGCTGGGCTTGATCCATGTGTTCAGTGGCCCCTACCTTGTCACAGATCGGGCAGCAGCCTTATCTTCTACACCCTTAGAGACCATCAGAGTGTAAGGAAGGCCTGAGGGGTTAGTAGCCGGGCAGGCTCTAGTCCAGTGCAGGGATAATTGCAGGCCAAGAGGTGTTTCCTCTGCAGCTGTTGGGTCTGGAGCTCTGGAGTGGAGGAGGACCTGGTGGTGGATATGCTGACTTTGGCCCAGGGAGCCCAACATGCCCGCCTGTCGGTGAGCATTGGGGCAGGGCCTCTGGAGCCTGGGGTGGGCAGAGGAGGGAGATTCTGTGACTTCAGGTCCTACCCTTGAGGGAATTCATCCTAAGTTCCACCTTGGGGAAGGCCCCACTTTGGACTTCTCCCTCCCTCCCTCCCAGAATGACACTCCACACCAGTGCCCTGGCATCCCATGCCCTGCCTTGTTTCCAGAGCCCCTTCCTTCCCTTCCATGGCCCCGACCCTACCTTGTGCCTCTCCTCTGGCGTAGAGACAGTGTTCTGACGCACATGCACATGGTTCGGGGGGAGGAGATGCCTGTGTGGTGGGAAACACGATGTGAGGCGTGGGGGGCGGGCAGAGGAAGGCGTGAGGCAGTGGGCACAGGCGAAGCTGTCTACAGGCGAGGGAGGGGCTGAGAGGGGGAGGGCGTGGTTCCCGAGGATCCTTGCTTTTAGCAAAACTCGCCTCTTCTTTTCCACTCCCTGTCCCTCCCAGCCTCTCCCTGAGAAGCGCTGACCTGTGGGAGAACTGTCCATGGTGGAGGGAGGCTTCCTGCCCTTCCAGGGCCCCTTGGGATGCTGAGGTGTTTCTCACCTTTATCAAGTTCTGCTCTGGGTCTCTCCAGAGTGGCCTTCATATCTGTGAAGGTTCTGTTCTGTCTCCCTTTAGAGGGAAGGTGCTTTGGGGGGTATAAGAGAGGCTGGGGCAGGAATGTTGAGGTCCTGTGTCCTTTTGAGCTCGCGGGCACAGGAGAGCAGCAAAAGGAATCCCAGTATAGGTGGAAAACTGCCGCTAGAGAAGAATTGTTGGGTTCTGGGATGAGCGTCAGAGGTGAGCAGCCCAGAGCCTTGGATTCTCAGAGCTTAGAGATTATCAAGTTCATCCCCAGCCCAATTTTATTTTTATTTTTATTTATTTATTTTTGGGGGGTGAGATGAGGGGAGATAGTGAGGCAGACTCCCACATGCACCCCAACCGGTATCCACCGGCAACCCTGTCCAGGGCCAATGCTTGAGTACCTAGCTATTTTAGCACCTGAGGCTGTCGTACTCCGAGGGACCTATCCTCAGTGCCTAGGCTAGGGCCACGTTCAAACCAATCCAGCCACTGACTGCAGGAGGGAAGGAGGGAGAGAAAAGGGAGAGGGGAAGGGAGAGAAATAGGTGGTCACTTCTCTTGTGTGCCCTGACCGGGAATTGAACCCGGGACGTCTACATGCTGGGCCAACACTCTGTCCACTGAGCCACCGGCCAGGGCCCACCCCCATTTTACAAGGGCATCGCCTCCTAGCAGGAGCTGGTGCAGGCTCCAAGGGAGGGTGGGCATGATAGCCTTTGGCAAAATGCCATTCACTTCATACTGCTCTTGGACCGCAATCACTGACAGCACAGAACAGGGAAGAACCCAAGGCTGAGTTCATACAGGAACGAAGGCAGGCATGTAGGCCTGTCTTCTGCCAGCCACTTGCCCTTGGCGTCAGGTGTGCACCCAGGTTCAGCGTCAGCCAGGCCAGGCATTGGTGGTCTGGGGCCACTGTGGCTTCCTGTCCCCAGCGACCACACACAAATGGGTTGGGTCTTTCTCCCTAGGACACCCACACTCAGCCTTAGGGTACACTATACCCTTCCCCGCCTTTGCCCACTGCCAAATAGACTGTCCAGGTCCCTACATATGGCACATAAGGCCATGCTGCACTTGTGCCAACTCTTTGCTCAGGACTGCCAGGCTGAGATGGCGTGCACCCAGATCTTTGGCTGAGCCCTGCCGGCCATTCTCTGCCCTCCTGAAAGAAAAGTGTAGCTGGAAGAGTCAGTTTCTTGGAAGAGGAGACTGAGCTGGAACTGGAGACTGAGAAGACTTGGGTGAGGGGGGAGAAGGAGGGCTGGGCCGTGGCTGCAGCTGCTGGTGAGCATGAGCGGTGCGGCCGCGCTGGAGGAGCAGAGGCAGACATTGCTCCGCTGGGAAGCAGGGCTCCCCTCCAGATCCTGCCCTGGCACCTGCGGGTCTGGGCTGTAGACTGAGGGAGCTTGGAGCCATCCCTCCCCCTGCCTTTGTCTGGTGTGGCCTGCACAGGGGCCTTCCTGTCTCAGGGGTGAAAAGACTTTGAGCTAGAAGATTCTAGAAAACCCTCAGAGAAGCATCCAGTTCCCTCAGGGCTTAGGATAGGAGCGTGTCTCAAACCTGCTGTCTTTGTATATCGTGAGGATGCTCTAACCAACCAAGGTATCCTGGCAGGGCTCCCATCCATCACTTCTAAGCAGGCCATCCAGTGGTGACGAGTCACTTCACACAACCCAGGTCTCGAACCCTGGGCCAGAGCCGGTTGTCCGGTAAGAAAGGTTTACGTTTTGGTGTAGGGCTTTCTCCTTGGCATGCCCCTTTGTTCCCTCACTGCCAGCACGCTGCCAGCTCCCTGCCAGCAGCATGTCCCCGTCACCCATCCTTCCTCATCCACTGTTGGCCACCTGGCCTGCGTGCAGAAAAGCTGAGGGCGGTGCGAATCTCCAGGCTGTGGGGGGAGGTGTGGCCTTTACCCGCGCAATACAGAAACTGAAATTTGGAGATTCCTGGAACGGCAGCCACAGACTCGCTCACTGGTCAGATGGAAGAGAAATCACAGAAACCGGGGAAAGGAAAACAAACCTTCAAAGGAGAAATTTCGCTTTAATGGCACCATTAATCATTTGTTTTTTAATTAGGTAAAGCTCCCTAATGAGACGCCTTTGCCAGCTAATAGGACTCTCAATTTCTGTGAGAACTATTCTTGCCCAGAGGATTAGGGGAGTCATTGCTCACCAAGCCCAGATCTTTCCCCAGTGTCCAATTTCATTTGCAAATAATGCTGGTTCCCCGAGCGCAGCGAATGCCCTTTCCTGGCATCATTCATGTTGCTCCTGGGGCTGGCTGGAAAGCATCGATACTCCTCTGCCTTAAAAAACAGTGCCCAACACTGAACTCCGAAGCCCCCACCCCCACCCCCAAGGACTTGCGTAAGTGGAAAATAAACAGAAAAATACAAGCTGCAATGTTTGTTTCTAAATATTTTTGTATTGTGTACATTCTGTATATTTTTGTTGTAACGCATTATTTGAGCACAGATTCCATTAAAGATTTTTTTTTAAGCCATCAGTTATTGAGAAAGTGACCTGAAGGGCTTACTTACCCTGTTTCATCTCAGTCTGAGGTCATGGGGTGGGGAGAGGGGGGACTGCAGTGGTGGTGGGTCTATGATTTATATCAGTGGTCCCCCAACCTTTTTTGGGCCACGGACCGGTTTAATGTCAGAAAATATTTTCACGAACTGACCTTTAGGGTGTGACAGATAAATGTATCACGGGACCCAGACAAGCGTCAAGAGTGAGTCTTAGATGGATGTAACAGAGGGAATCCGGTCATTTTTAAAAATAAAACATCGTTCAGACTTAAACATAAATAAAATGGAAATAATGTAAGTTATTTATTCTTTCTCTGCGGACCGGTACCAAATGGCCCACGGACCGGTACCGGTCCGCGGCCCCGGGGTTGTGGACCACTGACTTATATAATACAGGTCGGGTGTTGTTTCTTGGTGCTGGCTTGGTGGTTCTTAACCTTTTTTGAATTACTGAACTCTTTTGAGTGGTTGATGAAAGTTATGATTTTTCTTCCCATAAAAATGCAGATAGACAATTTTGTGTACAATTGGGTGTGGAAAGTCTGGCTGTGAATAAGGAAACTGATCTATGGCTTCAGGTCGAGAACCTCTGTGCCAGCTGTCTGGTGGGTGCCCCGGCTTCTTCTACTCTTACTCTATAGCCCAAGGAGAGATTGATATTTTGACTACTAGGAGAGGAATCGTCTATGAAATTTCTCAGGCACTTACTTCTCTCCCTAGTAGTGCAGGTCTTTTCGTGGACTCTCAACACCCTGATCTTGAGGAAGGGATAGGAATGTCCTCAGGGTAAAAGGGTATGGTCAGTTCACAAAACAGGAAAATTAGAGCGTAAATGTTAAAGTCTGGTGCTTGGTAAGTTTAACAATCAAGTGGGCTTTGAATGTATGTAGCCTGAGAAAGTGAATTGTTTTTACCAGTTTTTCCAAGCCATTGGGCGTGTATGTAGTTCTGCCATTCATAATTGTTAAATTTTGTTGGAGGATTAAACTACCCCATTGAACTCAGTGTGGGAGTTGTTTCCCATAATGTTCTTTCACATTAGTTTCCTGCATATCATTTTAAAGTGTTTCTAAATGCTACAAAAGTCATCCCAGAACAGATTTTACAGTATACAGTTTAGGTTTAAGGTCAAAGAACCCACTTCTGTTGGAGTGTGAACTGGCTTCTCTGTAAGGAAAGTCGGGACCCTGTGTGAGCACCCGTGTTCCTGTGGGTCAGTTCTGGGCTCCTACACCTGATGCATTTAAAAGCAAGTTCCTGCCTGACCGGGTGGTGGTGCAGTGGATAGAGCGTCGGACTGGGATGCGGAGGACCCAGGTTCGAGACCCCGAGGTCGCCTGCTTGAGCACGGGCTCATCTGGTTTGAGCAAAAGCTCATCAGCTTGGACCCAAGGTCGCTGGCTTGAGCAAGGGGTTACTCAGTCTGCTGAAGGCCCATGGTCAAGGCACATATGAGAAGGCAATCAATGAATAACTAATGTGTTGCAACAAAAAACTAATGATTGATGCTTCTCATCTCTCTCCATTCCTGTCTGTCTATCCCTCTCTCACTCTGTCCCTGTAAAAATAAATAAATAAATAATAAAAATAAATAAATAAAAGCAAGCTCCCTGGACAGACAGAAGTTGTTTACTTAGCTTTGCCTTTGGCCTCCTATCACTTTCCTGGTTCCCTGCTTCTACTAGATTCTCATCATTCCAATAGCTTAATTAAGATGTTTACTGATAGCCTGGCCAGGCGGTGGCACAGTGGATTGAGCGTCAGACTGGGATGCAGAGGACCCAGGTTCGAGACCCTAAGGTCGCCACTTGAGCGAGGGCTCATCTGGTTCAAGCAAGGCTCCCCAGCTTGAGCCCAAGGTCACTGGCTTGAGTAAAGGGTCGAGGGGTCACTCAGTCTCTTGTAGCCCCCCCAGTCAAGGCACATATGAGAAATCAATCAATGAACAACTAAGGAACCACAACAAAGAATTGATACGAAGAATTGATGTTTCTCATCTCTCTCCCTTTCTATCTGTCTGTCCCTCTCTCTGATTCTCCCTGTCTCTGCCACCAAAAAAAAAAAAAAAAAAAAGACGTTTACCGATAATATGAACACCATTCACTGAGTACCGTACTATGTGCTAGGTACTGGATGAAATATTTTGAATATGTTCTTCTCTTTTCATTGCACAGCTACTGGGATATACATGTCTCCATATTTACACATGAGTAAGGCTTGGGGAAATTTAGTACCTTGCTGATAGCACATGGCATGGATGGATTCATACCCAACTGCCTGGTTCCAAAACCAGTCCTCAGGTGTTTGTATAAGACTTTGGGGACGCTAAATGTTGTTAAGCGTCAGGGTGTTTGTTTAAAGATCTAGTCTCACCCTGGCCTGTTGGCTCAGTGGTAGAGCATTGGTCCAGTGTGTGGAAGTCCTGGGTTCAATTTCCAGTTGGGGCACACAGGAGAAACGCCCATCTACTTCACCCCTCCCTCACCCCCTTCTCTCTCTCCTTCTCCCTCTCTCTCTTCTCCCACAGCCATGGCTTAAATGGTTCAAGCAAGTTGGCCTGGGGCATTGAGAATAGCTCCTTGGCTGTGCCTCAAATGCCAGAATAGCTCGGTTGCCAAGCAACAGAGCAGCAGCGGCCCCAGATGGGCAGAGCATGCCTCTCCCTGTAGGTAGGGGACTTGCTGGGTGGATGCTGGTCTGGACACATGCGGGAGTCTCTGCCTCCCTGCCTCTCAATTAATAAATAAATAAAGGTCTAGTCTCACTGTTTTTTGGTGTTTTGGGGTTTTTTAATTCATTTTAGAGAGGAGAGAGAGAGAAAGGGGGGAGGAGCAGGAAGCATCAACTCCCATATGTGCCTTGACCAGACAAGTGCAGGTTTCGAACCGGCAACCTCAGCATTCCAGGTCGACGCTTTATCCACTGCGCCACCACAGGTCAGGCATAGTCTCACTGTTTTAAGGCCACCCAGTAACAGTAATGAACCTTGAACATGAGTGTTCATTTAACAGAATCTCTACTTTGCCCCCTTAGAAGTAGTTTACAAGAAAATCCACAGCTGTCACTCACTCCTGCTCCCTCTCACCCCCCCCCCCCAATTTCCAGAACCTAGCATGTATGCCAACTCAGAGAGAGTGAGTCCGAGTCCCATTTAGGAAGTTTAGTAGGGATAGGACTGGAGCTGCCTTCTTAGACTCCACATGGAAAGATTTCATAGAAGCCAGCAGGGTAAACGTTACTGAGAAGACCCACAGTTAGGAACGTGTAGTCCTAGTAACTGAATCTTATTTCCAAGAAGCCTGCAGCCTTTTCTGGCATCTGGTGTCAATGATCCTCTTAACAGGACAGGCATTCTGTCATGGTTAATAGTGAATGAGAGTAAAAGGAAGTGACCAGGGTTATTGAGTTCTACAGGTTTAACTCTACTGAACAATGAATAAAATAGTGATAAAAATTGCTCTTACGGCCTGCCTGATGCCTCTTGCAAGATGCAGAAAGATGTATTCCATCAGCTGATTTGATTTTCTTCAATAAATTCCTTAGCATAACAATAATTTCCTTATAAGTTTACTGTGACTTAATGTCAGGTCAGAGAACGGGAGCTCATTGAAATTAAAATGACTGCATTGGTGAGAAGCTAAGTTTTTATTATTATGATGATTATTACAAATATAATTACAGATAAACCATTTTTGATGCATGACAAACATACATTTCCTTTTTGTGTATATAGCACACAAATGATACATAAACATATTCTATATTGAATAAGTCCTTTCTAAATTTTAAAAATTAATACATTAACTTACTAAGATTTGAATACAGTACAGGTTTCTGGTCATGAGCTCTTTTGAGTTTCTTCTCATGGCCAACACGACATTCAATTCCATGTCACCATTTTCCTTGTCTATAGTAGTGATATAAATAGTTTGTCACAGACTTTTAAAGTAAGACTGTATTGCATACAACTGTAGTGTAGTGATCCGACATCATAAAATATAAACTCCATATAAAGAAAAAAGAAAAAAAAGAGGTACATATAAATAATATATAATTATACGTTGACTATTTTCATAAATCACTTGAAGTAGGTAACACATTTGCTTTTAAGTGCCATTTACAACATGGACTCTTAAATAATGTGAATTTGAAAATGAAAATGTTTTCTAGACTCAAAAGATTGCTGTCCTAATGTTGTTTATTTAAAAAATTTATTTCCAAGTGGGCAACCAAGTAAAAAGTTGGATTTAAGGGAAGTGCCATAAAATTGCTTACTTCCCATAATCATTTTGAATATAATGCTATAAAAATAAAGCTACTTGAATTTTTTTTCCTGCACTGCCTACAAGTGATTAAAGTTTAAAACCATATGAAAGCCTTTATGAAGATCCTGAATTGTATTTCTCATTAAAGGAAAAGAAATGGCTTGCTGAGTCAGGTCCCTCGACTTCCATGGAGACAAAGCAGACCACTGTCAGTCATTTTGAGAGTTAAAACTCAGCACTTAATATGAATTTATATGCGTTTAGGAGAGGATTTTTATGAATTTGTGTTCCTCCAAGCATCTTGAGGGTAGTGAGAACACAAGGCTTCTGATCTTCTGAACAAAAATCATTATCAAATGGATGTATTAACAAGCTGTGCAGAGCAAACGGCAGTCATGTGGAGCTACAGTTGCCTTCCGTGGGAATTATAAATGGCTCTGAGAGCACTTCCAACTGATTCGGAGAAAAACAATATGAGGCTTGTAAACAAAGTGAAAAAACTGAAATCAATGAGGAATGCTGATATAAAGAATTTGTATTCTTTGTTATACTTTGCTTGAAAAATGTATGTAGTTTCTTTTAACACTGCTTAAAAACTCCAGCATTTTCCTATAAAAGGAAAAAAAAATACAGGCTCTTGGCTCATACCTGTGAAGAAATGAAAAAAAGTGACGGAGGCCACTTCTCTAGTAGCGTTCCATCACAGATATTTTATCTTGAAGGTAGTGCATCTATTTTTAAAGCTCATTTCGTTTCTTTCACACTCATGATTTATTTGCATATTGACTTAAAAGCTGGTTTCATCATCCATGCCATTATCAATCAGACAAAAATCCATCAAGCACCCACAGGATGCACAAATCTGTCTTTGCAATGGTATCGTGGTGCTGATCTGTTCTAAGACTAGAGTACATTTCGAGAAAGATTATTATTCTGAGAGCAAAGGTTGCTAAATATTGAGGCAAACGCCCAAGAGAAGCCACAAAATCACCTCTGAAGTTTTTTAAGCAACAACTCCTTGAAGTCTAGAATTTATGGGATCAGCAATGTACTAAAATTCCACTTAACACATTTGTCTAGACTTCATGAATATGTTCTTCAGATTTTCATGTCTAAGTTAAAATTTTAAAATACAAAATGAAAAAAATCTAGAAAGCATTTCAAATCATCTTAAATAGCAATCCTATGACAATTTATAACAACTGTAATTTCAAATGCCATTGCTGGAATACACAAGTTCACAATACATTTATCTCAAAACATACGATCAAGAACTTTGGGCAGGAGCTTCGTTCATAAATTCTTCAAGGACGGCCACTACATTTTTGGCTTCAGGCATTTCTTCATGTTCCACTTTAACAATCTTCAAAAGGATATCTCCACTACCACAGTTCTTTAGGAACATGTAACATTTAAACAAAGCATAATGATTCATTTCTGCCTGTCGGATAAATCTCTTCAAATTATTTGTGTCTTGTATGGCCTAGAAAAAGATTGCCCAGTTAAATGTGTTTAGTGAGATGATAACAAAGCCTGAAAAATATTGCCTATCAGCCCTGGACAGTTGGCTCAGTGGTGGAGCATCAGCTCCGTGTGTGGAAGTCCCAGGTTCGATTCCCATTCAGGACACACAGGAGAAGCACTCATCTGCTTCTCCACCCCTCCCCCTTCTCCTCCTCCTTCTCTTTCTCGCTCTCTTCTCTTCCTGCAGCCATGGCTCAAATGATTCAAGCAAGTTGGCCCTGGGCACTGAGGTTGGCTCCATGGCCTCCACCTCAGGCACTGAAATGACTCAACTGCCAAGTAAGGAGCAGCAGCCCCCGATGGGCAGAGCATCACTGGGTGGAGGGCTTGCTGGGTGGATCCTGGTTGGGGCGCATGTGGGAATCTGTCTCTCTGCCTCTCACCTCTCACTTAATTAAAAAAGGGGAAAAAAATTCCTATCCAGCTGAAAACTCAACATATTTTGCTGAAATGTTTCCTTTTTATTTTTAATATCTCCATCACTAATATACTTTGCCCCTGGTAGAACAAAATCTCTTACAAGTAAAAATACTTTTAAAATCTCCTAAATAAGGTGACAGCACTCTTCCCCACCATATTTTGAACCCTTAAGCCCTGAGCCACTATTTTTTGTGCTTTCTCACTAAGATGTGTCACAAATTATAAAACTGATATCCCTAATACATGTTTCTAGAACATCCTACTTAATAGAGATCAGCAGCCTTAAAGCAGACTTGTTACTCTGTCATTGGTACTAATTAAAATTCAGACAGAAGTCGTATGTGGCACTAGGCACACAGACAATTACCTTTAGTTTAAAGTTCTCCAATACTTGTCGAAAAAGAAAAGGGTTACCTCCTTCAGTACCATTCAAAAAGGCCTGCATCCAATCCTCACAAAATCGGTTGCTTCCTGTAAAATATTTTGAAGAAAAATTAAATAAAAATGAAATCCTACAAAGCATAGACATCTGTACTTTCTTACTTTCTATTTATTAGTTTAAACTGAGGTGTAATTGACATCTAACATTGTATTAGTTTCAAATGTACAACATGACTTGATATTTGTATACATTGTTATAGTTTTTATTTTTTATTTTATGTGAGAGGAGACAATGAGGCAGAAACCCCATGCACCCCAACTGGGATCCACCTGGCAACCCAATCTGTGGCCAGTGCTTGAGTACTGAGCTATTTTTAGAGCCTGAGGCCAATGTGCATCAATGGAACTACCCTCAGTGCCCAGGACAATTCAAACCAATTAAGCCACTGGCTGTGGGTGGAGAAGGAGAGACAGAGGAGAGAGAGAGAGGAGGGGAGAAGCAGATGATCACTTTTTCTGTATGCCTTGACTGGGAATCGAACCCAGGATATCCATATGCCAGGCCAACGCTCTATTCACTGAGCCGCCAGCCAGAGCCTATTCTTTATTTCTTTATAAAAGCACTTACAATGAATTGTTTAAAACCCTCTATAACAGTCTAAGAAAACAGTGTACTCACCACCTGGGTAAAAAATACCAAAATGGTAGAACCCCTAGTGTGCTGCTTCCCACTGTATTCCCCCTCCTTTCCCATCAGAAAGGATTATCATTGTAAGCCCTAAAAGGTATTATTTTGAATATGTTAAAACTTTATGTATTTTTCTTTTTTTTAAATTTATTAATTTGAGAGAGAGAGAGAAACATTGATCTGCTTATGTATGTGCCCTGACCGGGGATTGAACCTGCAACCTTTGCATAGCAGAACAATGCTCCAACCAGATGAGCTACCACCTGGTGAGGGCTATGTACTTTTCTTTTCCTTTTTTATTTGTGTGTGACAGAGACAGAGAGAGGGACAGATAGGGACAGACAGACAGGAAGGGAGAGAGATGAGAAGCATCAATTCTTTGTTGCAGCACCTTCGTTGTTCATTGATTGCTTTCTCATATGTGCCTTGACTGGGGGGTTATGGCAGACCAAGTGACCCCTTGCTCACGCCAGCGACCATGGGCTCAAGTTGGTGAGCTGAGCTCAAACCAGATGAGTCCATGCTCAAGCCGGTGACCTCGGGGTTTCAAACCTGGGTCTTCTGCTTCCCAGTCTGATGCTCTATCCACACTGCACTACCGCCTGGTCAGGCTATGTATTTTTCTTTAATGGCTGTTTCACTAGTATGTTGGTGAAGCTATATGGAGACATGGAGCTCTAATTCATACATTTTCACTGGTACATAGGATTCCATTGCATGAATATAGCAGTTTATCAGATAATTTTCCTGTTGATAGAAACATTTAAGTTGCTTCTAATTTTGCTATTTCAAACAATGCCTTTATGAACGTTTTTGCATTTGTCTCCTTGCATAAATATACAAGAGTTTTTCTATATACTTAAGAGTGGAATTGTTAGGCATGACGTGATTTCCATGTCTCTAGAGTTGCTACTGTTTGCGGTGAGTCTGCACAGGGTTGGAAGGATAAGTTTGTACCATTTGTTCAGAGTACAAAAACAGACACTCACAAGAGCCACAGGATGGCCCCTTGAGAGTTGTAACTCACCTGCATTATAGAACTGAGGCTGCAAGCTACTGCAATCAATGACCACGGACTTATGCTGCTCCTCCGTCATGGCCATGCACAAAGATGTCATGGTACCTTCGTGAATAAGTCCTTGAAGACTGGCCACACTCAGAAACCTGCCACACACACAGTCCTTTTCCACAAACAATATTGCAGGATAGGAAGGAGAGAGCAAATTCATTCTGTACTAGAGGGATTTTAAAACCATAAATACCAGACTTGCTACATAAAAGGTTCTCTCTTTGCAAAACGATTCTTTACCTGTTGATGTCCCTCTTTGTTTTTTCATCTGATTCTTTAACCTCAACAGGAGTATAACTCAGAGCCTACAAAAGAAAAATAAAGCCTAACTGACACATGTATTCCAGTTTTCCACACTGAGCAATGAGCAGCTACTGGTGGCTAAGGGTCACCTTCCCCAGAATTACCACACGCCTGATGGGTACCGCCCAGCTCTCCAGAGCCCTGTTCAGCTGCTGCTCACTAAAGGTCTGAAACCTGGCTTTCCCACCTGGCCTAATGGGACCATCAGTCTCAGCTGCATCTACCCACCATACACTTAAATGATAAACCTGGCCATTTACTCAAGACTTCACCAGTGTCTGGATGTTTTAATGAATTTTCATTTTTTACCTGAATGTTTTTAACTGGGTAAAAAATGAAAATTTTTTAAATTACACTTTAAAAAACACTTTGGGCTCTGGCCGGTTGGCTCAGTGGTAGAGCGTCAGCCTGGTGTGCGGGAGTCACAGGTTCAATTCACGGCCAGGGCACACAAGGAGAAGCGCCCATCTGCTTCTCCACCCCTCCCCCCTCTCCTTCTCTGTCTCTCTCTTCCCCTCCCGCAGCCAAGGCTCCATTGGAGCAAAGTTGGCCCGGGCGCTGAGGATGGCCCTGTGGCCTCTGTCTCAGGCGCTAGAATGGCTCTGGTTGCAACAGAGTGATGCCCCAGATGGGCAGAGCATCACCCCCTGGTGGGCATGCCGGGTGGATCCCGGTTGGGCGCATGTGGGGGGAGTTTGTCTGACTGCCTCCCCGTTTCCAGCTTCGGAAAAGTGCAAAGGAAAAAAAAAACACACTTTGGATTTTTGTTTTCCTTCTCAAATTATTTTGGAAACTACATCCCTCCCAGATCATTTTAAGAAATAATAATTTTTGCCTGACCAGGTGGTTGTACAGTAGTTAAGAGCATCAGCGTGGGACACTGAGGACCCAGGTTTGAAACCTTGAGGTTGCTGGCTTGAGCACAGGCTCATCTGGCTTGAGCTCAGGCTCACAAAATTGAGCGCAGGGTTGCTGGCTTGAGTATGGGTTCATAGACATGATTCCATGGTCACTGGCTTGAACCCAAAGGTGGCTGGCTTGAGCAAGGGGTCATTGGGTCATCTGGAGCCCCCCATTCACGGCACATATGAGAAAGCAATGCATGAACAACTAAGGAGCTGCACCTATGAGTTGATGCTTCTCATCTCCCTCATGTCTCTCTGTCCCTGTCTGTCTGTCTCTTTCCTTAAAAAATAAATAAATAAAATAAGTAATAATTTTAAAATGGTTTATCCTATTAGGAAGACTCAGTATTTGCAATTCCACCTTAGTAATGTGACTTTCTAGATCTGAATAAACAGAGTACAAGCATAGTTTGAATGAATAGTCAGGGGTGAAAATTAATGCTAAAGAAAATGAATAAGTCTTTAAATAATCCAAACTCTGCCCAAGTGATTCTCAATTAAGGAAATGCTTTTGTTTGGGCAACACTTACAGCATGTAGCAAAAAGGTAAGCTTCTCCTGAAAGAGAAGAACCACCCTTTGGATTGGGCAGACAACATCCTCAAACCAGTTGCTCAGGTAGGACTTGATGTGGTTCTCCAGGCCCCTTTCCTAGATCAAGAGAGAATGTCATTGCTTTCATATAACCTTCACCTTAGTGGACTTTACATTTTCTCACATTGTCTTGTAAGTGCATGATATGTAAAAGGAGTTATTACCATATGTAATAGGTAGTAAATTTATAAGAGTTATGACTTTAAAAACTATAAGCTAAAGTATAGTTTTTAAAAAGGTATATATAAATTAATAGATATGGATATATCTAATCCATAAAAGAGCAATAAATGAAAAATAGAATACTTCTAAAAGTCTTTGATGTAGAGTTCAAGGACAGTCATACCATTGCATAGCATGTCTCTGGTTCTAGAGGCTTCATGGACCATTAGTTCTGACCATAATATAAATCTTATGTGCCTAGCCCTGGCCGGTTGGCTCAGTGGTAGAGCGTCGGCCTGGCGTGTAGAAGTCCCGGGTTCGATTCCCCGCCAGGGCACACAGGAGAAGCGCCCATCTGCTTCTCCACCCCTCCCCCTCTCCTTCCTCTCTGTCTCTCTCTTCCCCTCCCGCAGCCGAGGCTCCATTGGAGCAAAGATGGCCCGGGAACTGGGGATGGCTCCTTGGCCTCTGCCCCAGGCGCTAGAGTGGCTCTGGTCGCGGCAGAGCGACGCCCCCGGAGGGGCAGAGCATCGCCCCCTGGTGGGCAGAGCATCGCCCCCTGGTGGGCGTGCCAGGTGGATCCCGGTCGGGCGCATGCGGGAGTCTGTCTCTCCCGGTTTCTAGCTTCAGAAAAATACAAAAGAAAAAAAAAAGAAAAATTTTATATGTCTAGAAATCAGGAGAAGAGCATCCTCTTCCTCACTTGGCATGTTACCATACAACACTAATGATTGAATTAATGATTGAATTTTTCATGGATACACAACATCAGACTCAGTATTATGAAACTTACAACATTCACAGGACTATGTTCCCTACTTCCCTTAACAAGTATCTTTCAACTAGTCCTCAAAGTAGAACATTTTTAGGATTTAGGTATCATTGTGTCTACCTGTATGATCTGAGTACAGCAGTCATAACGTATTAATCATCTGAGTTTCAGAAAACTATTAAATCAATCATCTTACCTCACAGCTCATGTTACTTTTCAGACCTTGAATATACTTGTCCAATTCAAGCCTGAAAGTAGATTCTTAAGGAAGTAATAAAGAATGAATCAAGACAGTGTTTTATTTTTCAATAGAAAATATAAAATCTTGCAAATAACGCAAACTGTAAATTAAAATGGGAAGACAAACTGGTCGTATGATGGTATGAAATCCAAAAAAATATTAATACATAAGGAGTAGGAAAGCTTTTGAGAGGTTGGTAGTAATATCCCTCTGCTTGCTTCCCATGATTTCCTTCCTGATAGCTTCAAAAACCAAAGAAAGGATATAGCTCAAGTCCTTTTTCAGACCCTCCTAAAAAACAGACCACATACTCAGAAGGGTTATATTCAGAGTCCATTGTTGCTGTGTCAGGAAGTAGTTTTTCTTGTTGGAAAAGGCAGTAGTAACAACCAACCCGGTAACCTGGAATTCTAGAAAAGAAAGAAAAAGGTACAATGTATTCTAATAACTATCTAATTTTGCCGGTTTCTCTGAACCCTGGTGCTCTTGATCTGTCAATACTGTTACATTGACAACTAGGTCAGAACTTCCCAGACTTCTCCTTGGTTTACTCATAACAGCAGAGGAAAATGAATGTACACCATGATGAGTTTCAGCAGTACCTGACAAACATGGAATTTCTTTGTATTCACCTGTTTTATGTGAAAAAGTCATGCAAATTTCACTCTTGTTCACAGTACTTTCATGTCTGCATAAATATAAGCATGTTCTCTCCTTCCCCCAAAGCTTCACAAATCATTGAAGATTCAGGTAGATATGACCAGTTTATCCTGTAGCCTTATGTTTGACCTGTGGCCTCATATTCCTGAGGGGACTTGATGCCAACATCATGGTCAGAAGTGAACTACAGTCAAGGGGTGTAATGGGAAGATGGCTGGAATTCAATTCAGGACGCCTGTGTTTAAGCCTGAACTCTATGGAAGTGACCAGCCTTGTGACATGAACTTATCTGAGTTTATTTCCTCATCTGAAAATGTGAGATTTATCTGTTCTATCACCCCTTGGTGGGGAGAATGACATCAAAGTTTGGGAAAGTACTTCACTTAGTTTTGTTCATTAACTCTTTTCTTCCAAGTACAAGACTATATAAGTACACTTCAGCGAAGTCTCTGCCATTCAATTAATTCCACTCTAAAAAGGTTTACGTGGAAGGCCCACTGCTTGGGCAGGCAGAGAACAAAGATGAATTTTGCAGGTCTAGTGGGAGCTGATCTTGTAGGAGTTTCTCATCACTTCTCATGTTTAGCTCAGAAATGAAAACTCAGGATGCAGCACATTTTACACTTACCTCAGCTCCACAGATGCAACATTCCCCAACCCTTCGAAGACAGCTCCCTTAGAAAGGCGCTTAGCAATGAAACTGCGCAGCTCGGGCTCCACTTCAGACAGCAGATTAGTATCCGCCAAGGAGAGGCTTGACAAATGAAAGACACACAGCCCTTACCAGTGGACTACTGCATTCACACCCCCTAAGTCAGACAGATTATTATTAAAAGCCAGAGTCCTTTTAAGGCAGGGGTCGGGAACCAATGGCTTGCAAACCAGATGTGGCTCTTTTGATGGCTCACAGACAAATCTTTAATTAAAAAATAATAACGTTAAAAATATAAAACATTCTCATATATTACAATCCATTCATTTCCTACAGCTCATGTTCATGGTTGTGGGTGGCTGGAGCCAATCACAGCTGTCCTCCGGGATAACACCAAATTTTTATTGGATAATGCATAACGTACACAGGTCGTTGTATGGCTCTCACGGAATTACATTTTAAAATATGTGGCGTTCTCTCAGCCAAAAAGGTTCCCAACCCCTGCTTTAAGGACTTGAAAAAACATTCTGACTCCTGTTGGTGAAGCTTCTCGGAATGTATGTCATCAAGTATGCGCTACTTCATCAAACTGTTTAAAATGTACTCTCTTTCCAGCTCATTCTGTCTACTATTATGACTCCAGTGGGACCCCCAGTCCACAGGCCTTACCTTTTTTTCATAGTCCCTCAAGTTTTACATCTCACTTCCCTTCTCCTTACCCAGCTTATATTCCATAGTCAGTCATTATAATCAGATCCTGCACCCATTCTCACTCAACCCCCTTATTTTCACCTCACTGTGCTTGCTTAGCAAACTTTCAGCCCTGGTTAATCCAGCTCCCTACCTACTCTGCCCATGCATCTCTGCAGTCGAATCTGGTTGGACAAAAACTCACATCCACAGTGTCTAGTCTCATTTTAGATTAATGGTCACTAGCCTCAAGTGGGCCCAGTTATAACTACATTTCCTGGTTCACTCACTCACTCTTCTCCTAGGTGACTTCCCCTTTTTCCATCAACCCTTTAATCTACCTCTAATAAATAACACTCTAGGTTACCAGTCATTTATGAGGTAAAAATAAAGTTTAGTTTGCTTTAGACTAGAATATAAGCAGTCTATAACTTGAATATGCAGGAAGAAAAGGTCTTCTATCACCAAACTTCCCAATAGAGATTATGAACCCAATATTTCTCAAAGACTTTTGCTTTATATAATAGAAAATTTCAAACACATACAAAGCAGTGAGAATAGTAGAATGAACTCACATATACCCACCATCCAGTTTTTTTTTTTCATAATTTTTTTTTTAACAGAGAGAGAGAGTCAGAGAGAGGGACAGACAGGGACAGACAGAGAGATGAGAAGCAGTCAATCATAAGTTTTTCGTTGCGCGTTGCAACGCCTTAGTTCATCAGTTGCCTTCCCATATGTGCCTTGACCGCCGGCCTTCAGCAGACTGAGTAACCCCTTGCTCGAGCCAGCAACCTTGGGTCCAAGCTGGTGAGCTTTTGCTCAAACCAGGTGAGCCCGCGCTCAAGCTGGCAACCTCGGGGTCTCGAACCTGGGTCCTCTGCATCCCAGTCCGATGCTCCATCCACTGCGCCACCGCCTGGTCAGGCTACCCACCATCCAATTTTGTGGGTTTTTTAAAAGATTTTATTTATTCATTTTAAGGGAAAAAGAGAGAGAGAGAGAGAGAGAGAGAGGAAGGAGGAGAGGAGCAGGAAGCATCAATTTCCATATGTGCCTTGACCCGGCAAGCCCAGGGTTTTGAACCGGCAACCTCAGCATTCCAGGTTGATGACACTTTATCCACTGCGCCACCACAGGTCAGGCCCCACCATCCAGTTTTTTTTTTGTTTTTGTTTTTGTTTTTTTGGTTTTTTTTTTACAGAGGCAGAGATAGACAGGGACAGACAGACAGGAACAGAGAGAGATGAGAAGCATCAATCATCAGTTTCTCCTTGCGACTTCTTAGTTGTTCATTGATTGCTTTCTCACATGTGCCTTGACCGCGGGCCTTAGCAGACCGAGTAATCCCCTGCTGGAGCCAGCAACCTTGGGTCCAAGCTGGCGAGCTCTTTGCTCAAGCCAGATGAGCCCGCGCTAAAGCTGGCGACCTCGGGGTCTCGAACCTGGGTCCTTCCGCATCCCAGTCCGACGCTCTATCCACTGCGCCACCACCTGGTCAGGTCCAGCATCCAGTTTTAACACTCATCAGCTTATGACCAGTCTTGCTTCATCAGCACCCCCATGCTTGTCTGTACACTTTCACCTTCCAGATTTATTTGGAAGCAAGTTCCTGGCATCATGTTATTGCAACGATAAACTTATCACTAGGTATCTCTGTTGCATTAAGGGTTAAGGTTCATTCATTCATTTAGTTACTTAGTAAGTACTACGCCAGATACCACTCCAGATACAAGGTAGGGAGACATCAATGAACCCAAAAAAAAACAACAATCCCTGCTGTCTGGAGTTTGTATTTTAGTGTACAGAAGAGAAACAATAAAGGAGTATTCTAAGGATAAAAAAAGAAAAAAGGGAGGATTTTAATTTCTTGGTACCCATATAATATTGAATATTTACTGGAGTTCCAATCAAGAAATTCAGATTAATTGTCTCTGGCTAATCACCCTGGGCACTATCAGTATTTGATCTGTGGCAGCCTTGAATGAATGAGGTAATGAGGAAACAAGATGAGGTTCCTAGGAAACAGGTGGACTTGATGGTTCCACTCAGGGACCATCTACAGGTCAAAGATGCAGGGCAGATAAAAGCACAGGCATAAAAAAAAAACCAAAAAAAAAAACCACACAGTAATGAGTTATGGTCAAGCGGTTTTTACCTGAAATCATCACCAGAGGGAGTTTCTGCACTTGTGCCACTTGGGCTTCCATCATCACTGTCCCCTCGCTGCTGTGCCAATCTGCATGCCGCAAAAGCAACAGAACTATCAATATGGGCTCTAATTCAAACGCTATGGGGGGGGGGGGTGTCCACGCAAACAGGGTAAGGGTGAGCAATCAAATGCGGCAAGGTAGAAGTGCCTGTCCTCACGACAAGGAAAAATCCATGAAAACGTGCTGATAAAGAGCCCCTTCTTCCTCCAGGCCACATAAGGGATGGAGGATAATCAGACTTTCAAGAGCCAAGAGGGCCCAGGAAAGACACCGGGGCAGAGGGGGAAGGAGGCAGCGAGGGCAGAGGATGACCAGAGGGCGGAGGGGTGAGGCAGTGCGGGGGGTGGGGAATGGAAGAAAGTGGGTTGATACTGACAGGAAGGACTGGGGATGGAAAGTGACGTTACAGAACACGCGAGGCACTGCGCTGCACAAAGGGCACCGCCGACCAGAAGGGACTGGGGAAGTGACGGGGCCAGCTGGAGCGCGGAGGCTTGCCAGCACCAGACACAAAAGTCCCGGATGGGGCCCGGAAGGACGGCATGTGGCGAGGACGGCCCTCGGGCCCAAAGCTCTCAGACGGGAGAAAAGATTGGAGTTTGAGAGCCGCCAGACCGCGGGGCCCGGGGTGCAGACGCGGGGCCGGGGCGGAGCCCCGGGGACGGACGGGCGCTGCACCTGCTTCCGCGGTAGCTGTAGAGACAGTAGTGGCTGCTGGGTGGCGGCTCGACTCTCCGCTCCTCGGTGGAGCCACTCTCCTCGCTGCTCTCTAGCTCCTTTTCATCTCCATCCAGCGATTCCTGCAAGGAAGAGAGCATCGCGGCGGCCTCTGAGCGGCCCTGTGTCCCCTAAAAACCGCTCCCCCGGTGCCGTACAGTCCGTGTTGGTCGGGCTCGTCCGGCTCCCGGCTCTCGAGCGCCTGCGTTCCGCCGGTTTCCCTGGGTTTTCAGGCGAGGAAGCGGATCTGGAAGAGCTTTTCTCCCCGCAGGGCTAGCGGTCGGACTAAATTGCTTTTAGGGAAAAATGTTTACCAGTTTTGTTTTAAACTCCCTTTTCCTCTTCCGTTTGGGAGACTTTCTTTGTGATAAAGATGGTAGAGCCTGACCAGTCAGTGGCGCAGTGCATAGAGCGTCAGACTGGGATGCTGAAGACCCAGGTTCGAGACCCCGAGGTTGCCAGCTTAAGCGCGACCTCATCTGGTTTGAGCAAAAGCTCACCAGTTTGGACCCAAGGTCGCTGGCTCAAGCAAGGGGTTCCTCGGTCTGCTGAAGGCCCGTGGTCAAGGCACATATGAGAAAGCAATCAATGAACAATTAAAGTGTTGCAATGAAAAACTGATGATTGATGCTTCTCATCTCTCTTCATTCCTGTCTGTCCCTATCTATCCCTCACTCTGTCTCTGAAAAAAAAAAAAGAGAGAGAGAGAACTACCGTGCATGGAAAAGATAAAGCTGCCCTCCTACCTCCTGTTGTCAGGCGCGCAAACACCAGTTTGATTAAAGACTTCAAAATTAAAAATTATGCCAACCCCTTTTTTAAAAAAGGTGAAAGCATGGGATTTTTTTTTTTTTAAGAAGGCCTTTCTAAACATAATGAAACACTTAGAAGTTGTACAAAGAAAAGATGAATAAATCTGACTACATAAAAACTGAGCATTTCTGTGTGGCCCAACCAAAGTGAAAAACACAAATGACAGCCTGACCAGGCGGCGGCGCAGTGGATAGAGCATCGGACTGGGATGCCGAGGACTCAGCTTCGAGACCCTGAGGTCGCCAGCTTGAGTGAGGGCTCATCTGGTTTGAGCGAAGCTCACCAGCGTGGACCCAGGTTGCTGGCTTGAGCAAGGGGTTACTCGGTCTGCTGTAGCCCCATGGTCAAGGCACATATGAGAAGAGCAATCAATGAACAACTAAGGTGTCGCAGTGAAAAACTGATGATTGATGCTTCTCATCTCTCTCTGTTCCTGTCTGTCTCTATCTATTCCTCTCTCTGTCTCTGTAAAAAAACAAAACAAAACAAAAAAACAAAAAAAAAAACCCACAAAGGACAAACTAGGGAAAATATTTGCAACATATGTAACAGATGAAGGGCTGTCATTGTCAATTATAAAAAAAGAATACATAAACTACTCAACTTCAAGTAAAATTTAAGGTATATTGTGCTACATTTCACCTAGCAGATGAACACAGATTTAAAAGTGTGATAATTCCCTGTGTTGGGGTGCGTAAGGAAGCAATCATTCTCATAAACAGTTTATAGTAACAAAATTAACGCACATGCTTTGAAAAGAAATTTGAAAATATTTATCAATATTTTAAGTGCACATGCCCTTTGACTATTAATGCAATCCCAGGACGTCATCAAACAGATACATTCACATATGTGAAAATATATGAATTCACATATTCCTTGCAACATGATTTATAATGACAAGAAACTAGACACAGTCTGAATGCTGGTCAATAGGGAGTGATTAATAAGTTATAATACGTGCAGTGCAGTGGTGGGATCCAAATAATTTAACAACTGGTTCTCTGCCCTAATGACCGTTTTAAGTATAAAAAAGGTATACCAAAAGGTAGTTTATTATTTCATGCATTTAGTACTTAAATAAGAACAATAAAAGAGGTACACAAAACTAGATTGTTAAAAGTTTTAAAATATTAATTAAAAATATTAAATAATATCTGACAAAATAATAAAACTATTATTTAAGATATTTCGTTAATGCTTTTCTTTAGTTTATTCATTTTTAGAGAGAAGAGAGAGGGAGAGAGAGAGAGAGAGAGAGGAGAGAGAGACAGGGGGGAGGAGCTGGAAGCATCAACTCCCATATGTGCCTTGACCAGGCAAGCCCAGGGTTTCGAACCGGCGACCTCAGCATTTCCAGGTCAACGCTTTATCCACTGCGCCACCACAGGTCAGGCGTTAATGCTTTTTTTTATGACAAAAATTGAGAGAGTCAGAGAGAGGGACAGACAGACAGGAAGGGAGATGAGAAGCATCAATTCTTCATTGCAGCACCTTAGTTGTTCATTGATTGCTTTCTCATATGTGCCTTGACCAGGGGGCTACAGCAGAATGAGTGACCCTTGCTCGAGCCAGCGATCTTAGGCTCAAGCTGGTGAGCCTTGCTCAAACCTGATGAGCCCGCGCTCAAGTTGGCGACCTTGGGGTCTTGAACTTGGGTCCTTTGGCATCCCAGTCTAATGCTCTATCCACTGTGCCACTGCCTGGTCAGGCCCATATTGCTTCCTTTTTTTTTTTTTTTTTGTATTTTTCTGAAGTTGGAAATGGGGAAGTAGTCAGACAGACTCCCTCATGCGCCTGACTGGGATCCACCCGGCATGCCCACCAGGGGGCGAAGCTCCGCCCATCTGGGTCGTTGCTCTGTTGCAACCAGAGCCATTCTAGCGCCTGAGGCAGAGGCCATAGAGCCATCCTCAGCGCCAGGGTCAACTTTGCTCCAATGGAGCCTTGGCTGTGGGAAGAGAAGAGAGAGACAGAGAGGAAGGAGAGGGGGAGGGGTGAAGAAGCAGATGGGCGCTTCTCCTGTGTGCCCTGGCCGGGAATCAAACCCGTGACTCCTGCACTCCAGGCCGACGCTCTACCACTGAGCCAACCAACCAAGGCCTCCATATTGCTTCTTGATTGACATCCTTACTTGCAATTTTTTTCACCTATGGATGGAATGAACATCAGTACGGGTGCTTAGAATATTCTGTTGTGCCTGACCTGTGGTGGTGCAGTGGATAAAGCGTTGACTTGGAAATGCTGAGGTTGCCGGTTCGAAACCCTGGGCTTGTCTGGTCAAGGCACATATGGGAGTTGATGCTTCCAGCTCCTCCCCCTTCTCTCTCTCCTCTCTCTCCCTTTCTGTCTCTCTCTCTCCTCTCTAAAAATGAATAAATAAAATTTATTAAAAAAAATTAAAAAAAAAAGAATATTCTGTTGTGCAGATGAACCTTAAAAACAAAGAGTAAGGAATGTAAATTTGTGATTTCCATGTTGGGCAGCTGCCCAGGCACCCACCTTAGAGAGAACCATGATTACAAGTGCCATTTGAACAACTGGTTCACTGAACTCAACAAAACCTTAAGTATTGGTTCTAGTGTACCGGTGTGAACTGGCTGAATCCCACCACTGAATACATGCAATGGCAGGCAGAATAATAACCCCTCTAAAGATGTCCAGACCTGATCTTTCAGACCTGAGTATGAGTTACCTCATGTAGCAAAGAAACTTTGAAGCTATGGTTCAATTAAAGATCTTGAAATGGGAAGACTATCTTGGATTATCCAGGTGTGCACAATGGAAACACAAGAGTCTTTTTTTTTTTCCCCCTTTTTTATTGATTTTAGAGAGAGAAGAAGGGAGAGAAAGAAAGACAGGAACATCGATCTGTTCCTGTATATGCCCTGACCAGGGATTGAACTGGAAACCGCTATGCTTCAGGATGACACTCTAACCAACTGAGCCATCTGGCCAGGGCCCATAGAATCTTTATAAGAGGGAGACAGGGGACAACAGAGGAAAAGGCAATTATGATACCTAAAGTGGAGACTGGAGTGATTTGGCACCACAGGCCAAGGAATTCACGCATCCTCTAGAACAGGGGTCCCCAAACTATGGCCTGCGGGCCTTATGCGGCCCCCTGAGGCCATTTATCCACCACTGCCGCACTTCCGGAAGGGGCACCTCTTTCATTGGTGGTCAGTGAGGGGAGCACAGGATGTGGATGCATCCACATCCCATGCTCCTGGAGTACTGTGTGTGGTGGTGCTGCAAAGCTCAGCACTGCTCACGTACAGTACTACTTCCGGTGACGCCAGATGCACGCATCACGGCTCCGGAAGCGCATCATATCACTTGTTATGGCTAGCAGTGACAAATATGGAACCGGACATTGACTATCTCATTAGCTATTAGCAGGTCCATAGGTCCCATTGAAATACTGGTCAGTTTGTTGATTTAAATTTACTTATTCTTTATTTTAAATATTGTATTTGTTCCTGTTTTGGGGGTTTTTTTGTTTTGTTTTTTTAAAATTTTTTATTTATTC
This sequence comes from Saccopteryx leptura, assembly GCF_036850995.1. NCBI lineage: Eukaryota > Metazoa > Chordata > Mammalia > Chiroptera > Emballonuridae > Saccopteryx > Saccopteryx leptura. The sequence goes on from NC_089504.1 coordinate 338,421,655, forward strand.
ATTTTTTTTAATCTTTTTTTTTTAATTTTATTTATTCATTTTAGAGAAGGGGGAGGAGCAGGAAGCATCAACTCCCATATGTGCCTTGACCAGGCAAGCCAGGGTTTTGAACCGGCAACCTCAGTGTTTCCAGGTTGACGCTTTATTCACTGCGCCACCACAGGTCAGGCTATTTATTCATTTTTAGATAGGAGTGAGAGAGACAGAGAGAAAGAAGGGGGGAGGAGCTGGAAGCATCAACTCCCATATGTGCCTTGACCAGGCAAGCCCAGGGTTTCAAACCGGCGACCTCAGCATTTCCAGGTCAACGCTTTATCCACTGTGCCACCACAGGTCAGGCCTGTTTTGTATTTTTACTTTAAAATAAGATATGTGTAGTGTGCATAGGGATTTGTTCATAGTTTTTTTTATAGTCCAGCCCTTCAACGGTCTGAGGGACAGTGAACTGGCCCCCTGTGTAAAAGTTTGGGGACCCCTGCTCTAGAAACTAGAAAAGGGAACGAGTGGATCTTCTGATCCTTCAGAAGAAACACAGTCCTGCCCATCCATTTCAAACGTCCGACCTCCATAATTGTAACATAATAACTTCATATTGTTTTAAGCTACTAAGTTTGTGGTAATTTGCTACAGCAGCAATAAGAAACTATAATACACATGTGTATCAGAAGACTAGATAGCTATTTAAAAGAATGAATTAGAATATGTGTACATACAGAATGACAATCAGTATTTAAGTTTTGTCTTAAAGGAGCTGTCGACACACTGAAGTGACAGACATGCACATGGGGAAGGGAAGAATGTGATTATTGCTAAAAAATAATGTAGACAGTTAGGGTGATCTTGGGAATCTTACTACTGGGCTCTTTATCTTTACCGTCTATGAATATTATCTGAGGACAACAGGCTTTGCAAGTTGGTCAACTAACTACCAACAACAGTAATATCAATACAGCATTTATTGTTTAACAATTGCTACTTACTTAGCAGTAACCATGGGTCAGAATATTTACCCTATTTTATTTGAGGGGGATATATATTTTTTTTTTAAACTCGAATTCTTTTTTTTTTTTTAACTATTTTTTTTTAATTTTTATTTATTTATTCATTTTAGAGAGGAGAGAGAGTTAGAATGAGAGAGAGAGAGAGAGAGAGAGAGAGAGAGAGAGAGAAAGGGAGGAGGAGCAGGAAGCATCAACTCCCATATATGCCTTGACCAGGCAAGCCCAGGGTTTTGAACCGGTGACCTCAGTGTTCTAGGTCAACACTTTATCCACTGCGCCACCACAGGTCAGGCTGAGGGGGATATTTATTTATTTATTTATTTATTTTGTGGCAGAGACAGAGAGTGAGAGAGAGGGATAGACAGACAGGAAGGGAGAGAGATGAGAAACATCAATTCTTCATTGCAGCTCCTTAGTTGTTCATTGGTTGATTTCTCATATGTGCCTTGACTGGGCGGCTACAGCGACCAAGTGACCCCTTGCTCGAGCCAGCAACTTTGGACTCGAGCTGGTGAGCCTTGCTCAAACCAGATGAGCCGCGCTCAAGCTGGCGACCTCGGGGTCTCGAACCTGGGTCTTGAGGGGGATATTTGACAATTTTATTTCACTTATTCTTGTATTAACTCTGTAACAGAGGGGTTTATCTTCATTTTATAAATGACAAAACTGAGGCTCACTCAATATAAGTGATCAAACTATGTTTATCTGATACCCAAATCCACACTCTTTTTTTTTAAATATTTTATTTATTGATTTTTTAGAGAGAGAGGAGTGAGAGAGAGAGACAGAGAGAGAGAGAGAGAAGGGGGAGAAGCAGGAAGCATCAACTCCCATATGTGCCTTGACCAGGCAAGCACAAGGTTTCGAACCGGCAACCTTAGTGTTCCAGGTCGACGCTTTATCCCACTGCGCCACCACAGGTCAGGCCAAAATCCACACTCTTAACTGTTATTTTTTATATTGTGTTCACCTGCTTGGGTTTTAGAACTAACCCTGAGAATAGGGGTCTAATAGTGTGGCATGCAGAGACCTTCATTATCTAGCTTCTACCTCTCTCTCTGACTTGATTTTCTAATACTATTCTCCTTGCTCCCCTGGCTTGGTCACATTCCTTGGTGTTTCTCAAATACTCCAGTTTTTTTTCCCCCAGTTTAACAGTCTCTGACTGTCCTATGCAAAACATATCCCACACACACCTCTACTGTTATCCCATAGGTTTCTATCCTATGTTCATCACAATTATCACACCAGACAGTAATTGTATGTCTGTCTCCTCCACTAGAATGTCACCTTATTCACTGCTATATCCTCTATTCTAGCATATGGTCTGTGGTGCTCAAGATCTGTTTGTTGAATTAAAGAGTTTGCAACCCCCTCAGCATAATTTTCTTGCATATTTCACCTTACACTATATTAAAGATATTAAAATACAGTCTAACCAGGCAGTGGTGCAATGAATAGAGCATTGGCCTAGGAAGCTGAGGACCCAGGTTTGAAACCCCAAGCTTGCCAGCTTGAGCTTGGATACACCTGGCTTGAGTGAGGGCTCACCAGCTTGAGCAAGGGGTTGCCAGTTTGAGTGTGGGATCATAGATATGAGTCCATAGTCTCTGGCTTGAGCCTAAAAGTTGCTGGCTTGAAGCCCAAGGTTGCTGGCTTGAGCAAGGAGTTGACAGTTAAGCTGGAGCCCACCCCATCAAGGCACATATGGGAAGGCAATCAATGAACAATTAAGGTGATGCAACTATGAGTTGATGCTTCTCATCTCTCTCCCTGTCTGCCTGTTTCTGTCTCTATCTCGCTCACTAAAAGAAAATAAAAATGATATATATTTAAGACTTATTTATTTATTTTTATTTATTCATTTTTAGAGAGGAGAGAGAGAGGGAGAGGGGGGGAGGAGCTGGAAGCACCAACTTCCATATGTGCCTTGACCAGGCAAGCCCAGGGTTTCGAACTGGCGACCTCAGCATTTCCAGGTCGACGCTTTATCCACTGCGCCACCACAGGTCAGGCCTAAGACTTTATTCATTTTAGAGAGGGGAGAGAGAGAGACAGAGAGAGAGAGGAAGAAGGGAGGAGCAGAAAGCATCAATTTCATATGTGCCTTGACCAGGCAAGCCAGGGTTTTGAACCAGAGACCTCAGCATTCCAGGTCGATGCTTTTATCCACTGCACCACCACAAGTCAGGTAATAAAAAAGATATTAAAGTACATCTATATGCCATGTTAACTTGACATAGAAAAATAATGGCTAACATTTATTGAGCATTTACTATGTGTGAGGACTCATTTAAGTGCTTTACAAATACTCATTTATATTTTATTTATTGGTTTTAGAGAGAGGAGAGAGAGAGGCAGCGGGGAAGTGCGGGAGGCATCAACTCATAGCTGCTTCTTGTATGTGCCCTGACCAGGCAAGCCCAGAGTTTTGAACTGGAGACCTCAGCATTCCAGGCCAATGCTTTATCCACTGTGCCACCACAGGTCTGGCTACAAATATTCATTTAATTCTCACAACTCCTTGAGGTAGATGTTATTATCCCACTTTACAGATGAGTAAGCTGAGGTCAGTTACTTTTGTCCATGGTAAAATAGCTAACAAATGGGTAAAGAGGCATTCAAACCCACTCAGGCTCTAGAACTCTTAGTACCACAAACTTGAGTTGAGGATGACTTGTTGACCTAAAATTATATTTTGTAGGCCCTGTCCAGTTGGCTCAGTGGTAGAGCGTCGGCCTGGTGTGCAAGAGTCCTGGGTTTGATTCCCGGCCAGGGCACACAGGAGAAGTGCCCATCTGCTTCTCGACCCCTACCCCTCTCCTTCCTCTCTGTCTCTCTCTTCCCCTCCCACAGCCAAGGCTCCATTGGAGCAAAGTTGGTCTGGGAGTTGAGGATGGCTCTGTGGCCTCTGCCTCAGGTGCAAGAATGGCTCTGGTTGCAACAGAGCGACGGCCCAGATGGGCAGAGCATCGCCCCCTGGTGGGCGTGCTGGGTGAATCCCAGTCGGGCGCATGTGGGAGTCTGTCTGACTGCCTCCCCATTTCCAAATTCAGAAAAATCAAAAAAAAAAAATGTTTTGTAGCCATTTAATTGAACAGTTGTTAATTTTAGGGTTGTTTTTGTTTTACTTATTTAGATATTTAATTTCTTTCTTTTTGTAATATGTACAATATATAAAAATCATGTTATGCACCAAAACTAATGTTATATAATGACAATGCTATATTTCTTACAACAATATCTGGTTTTGAACTTTTGTTAAATGTATACCTGTCTTATTCTTTTTGATGGTATTATAAATGGAAATGGGTTTATTTTTTCAGGTTTTATTTCTTGATTTTACAGAAAGAGGAGGCAGGGAGGAAGAAGTATAAACTCATAGTTGCTTCACTTTAGTTATTCATTGGTTGCTTATAGTTTGTGCCTTGACCAGGCAAGCCCAGGGATTCGAACTGGTGACCTCAGTGCTCCAGATCAATGATCTATCCACTGCACCACCAAGGCCAGGCTGGAAAGGTTTTAATTTTATTTTCAGATTGTTTGCTCTGGGTTTTTTTAGGGCTTTGTTCCTAAAAAAACTACATCGGCCCTAGCTGGATAGCTTGGTTGTAGAGCACAGTCCCTTATCAGGACACCAGCTAGATCCCCAGTCAGGGAAACAGACCAATGTTCTGTCTCTCTCCTTTCCTCTTTCTAAAAAAAAAAATATATATATATATATATATATATTTAAAGTGATTCCATTTATTCATTTTTTAAAAGATTTTATTTATTCATTTTAGAGAGGCGAGATAGAGAGAGAGAGAGAGAGAGAGAGAGAGAGAGAAGAGGGAGGAGCAGGAAGCATCAACTCCCATATGTGCCTTGACCAGGCAAGCCCAGGGTTTCCAACCAGCAACCACAGCGTTCCAGGTCGACACTTATCCACTGTGCCACCACAGGTCAGGCCATTTTTTCATTTTTTAGAGAGAGAAGTGGGGAGGAGCAGGAAGCATCAACTTGTAGTTGCTTCCCATGTGTTCCTTGACCGGGCAAGTCCAGGGTTTCAAAAGGGCAACCTCAGCGTTCCAGGCAAGTCACCTTGGCTAGACCACCAGTACAATGTTAAACAGAAGAGGTTAGAGTGGACATCCTTATTTTGTTCCATCACTTTTCATTTTTGGTTTTGGTAGAGCACTGGGCACTATTTAAAATTACCTTGCTTGCCTGACCTGTGGTGGCGCAGTGGATAAAGCGTCGACCTGGAAATGCTGAGGTCGCCGGTTTGAAACCCTGGGCTTGCCTGGTCAAGGCACATATGGGAGTTGATGCTTCCAGCTCCTCCCCCCCTTCTCTCTCTGTGTCTCTCCTCTGTCTCTCCCTCTCCTCTCTAAAAAGAAATAAAATTACCTTGCTTGAGCCCTGGTGGGGTAGCTTAGTTGCTTAGAACATCATCTCAATAAACTAAGGTTATTTGATTCCCCCCTCCCCAATCAGGGCACATACAAGAATCAATCAATGAATGCATAAATAAGTGAAATAACAAATCAATGTATCCCTCTTTCCCACTTCCTCTCTCTAAAAAAAGTAAGTTAAAAATTAAAAAAAATTTTTCTTAGCTTGCTTACTTTAGGAAGAATGAATGAATGACTTCCTCCTACCACTACTCTATTTGAGATGTTTCTTCTCACCCAGATTACTGTCTCATTCTCTATGATTGGCCTTTCTCTTAATCTCCACCAATCTACTATTCAAAATGTGGCCAAAATTGTTTTTCTAAAACTTAAATTTCATTCAGCTCCATACTTCTTAATTCTAAGACCTTGAATAAATTACTTCAACTTTTTTTTTTCTTTTTCTTTTTCCAAGTGAGAGGAGGGGAGATAGAGAGACAGACTCCCACATGTACCCAGACCAGGATCCACCTGGCAACCCTTCTGGAGCCGATGCTATGCCCATCTGGAACCACCCTGGCAACTGAGCTATTTTTAGCATCTGAGGTGCAGGCTCCACTAAACCATCCTCAGCACTGGGGCCAGTGAGCTGGAACCAATAGAGCCATGGCTGTGGGAGAAGAGAGAGAAAGAGAGAGAAAGGGTGAGGGTGAGGGGTGGAGAAGCAGATGGCCACTTCTCCTGTGTGTCCAGACAGGGAATTGAACCTGGGACATCCACATGCCAGCCAATGCTCTATCACTGAGCCAACTGGCTAGGGCCTATTTAAGGTGACCAACTTTTTTACAATGAAAAGGAAGACAAAAATAAATTGAAGAAAACAATATCAGAAATAAAAGAAACATTTTATTCATTGCAACAATAACACAGTATAGTATAAATGCATAATAAAAACATTTGTAATATTTTATATTGTAATTATGCTTACATGCCTATTAATTTTTAATAATAATTGTAAGAAAAAAGTACTAATTTATGTGGAGCCACTGTGCCACTTCACCCGCAGGTGTTGTAAAGTACCAAAAGCTACAGAATTAATATTAATATTTTGGGAGGCTTGAAGAACATTTTATTAATTTGGGTTAAGGTGTGCAGAGAAATTGTGAAAAATAGTCTCTGTACTGTGTGATTGGCATGACCAGGGTGGCCCTTGGCATTGTATTGTAAAGGCAAAGGGGACGAAGACATGGATTCCCAGACATTCCACCATGCCTGTGGGGAAAGGGGTGAATGGCTAGCCAGGTGCAGGGAGAGAAAAGCCAAAATAAACCTTTTCTCATAGCAATGAACCATTTGCGGGCATTTGTCCCCACAGAAACTACCTCTCCTATGTAAATGCGTGTGGTTAACACATGTGACAGAGAGATAGCAGATGAACTCTAGAAAATATAGGAATGCCTTTTAATATGTAAAGAGACATCTTTCTACCATTGTGTTGATTTGTAAATTTTGTTTTCTGCAAAATGATGTATGGCTTGCAAATTGAACATGGTCCTATCATGTTAAAGGACATATGACTATAACCAATAGTGGTAAAGGGCTCCTAATTACAATTTTTGCTTCTGTACTTTCCACTTACAAAACTATAAAAACTAGGTAAAACAAAGGGCCAGTGCGCTCTCCCTCAGATGGAGTTGCCGCTGTTTGGAAACTTTGATGTGTAATCGACGGACTTTGTTCATGTCTTCAATGTTTCGGGTCCCTCTGGATTAGGATTAACAATTAAATTAAAAAAAAATTTTTTTTTTTTGTATTTTTCTGAAGTTGGAAACAGGGAGGCAGTCAGACAGACTCCCGCATGTGCCCGACCGGGATCCACCTGGCATGCCCACCAGGGGCCGATGCTCTGCCCATCCCGGTTGTTGCTCTGTTGCAACCAGAGCCATTCTAGTGCCTGAGGCAGAGGCCACAGAGCCATCCCCAGTGCACAGGCCAACTTTGCTCCAATGGAGCCTTGGCTGCGGGAGGGGAAGAGAGAAACAGAGAGGAAGGAGAGGGGGAGGGGTGGAGAAGCAGATGGGTGCTTCTCCTGTGTGCCCTGTCCGGGAATTGAACCTGGGACTCCTGCACGCCAGGCCAATGCTCTACCACTGAGCCAACTGGCCAGGGCCAGAATTAACAATTTAGATACAAATACGTCACATCACACGCAATGGGTTGACTCTGCATTGATCGAATATAGACATTTACAGATTAGTCTTCCAATATCAAAAAGGAAGATATGTAGGAGGATATTTTTCAAGGGAAGACAGAACTTATAAAAGGACTGTCCTCCCTAAAGGAAGACAATTAGTCACTTTGGCCTACTTCAACTTTTTTAAGCCTCTTTTTCATCTATATTAACAGGGTGATAACAATGACATCTTCATCACAGGCATGTTGACACAAGTCACCTAAAACCTACCACAAAGTCTGACACACAGTGTTTTTTGGATGTTTGCTATTATTTTTTCTTTTTAGTAGTAATATAAATTTACATTAATAGTTATTTCTATGTGCCAACTTTGTTCTAATTGCAGCTGAGGTTTATATGGCTCACCCAAAGCCATGCAATACAGGTAAGCAGTGGCACTTGTGGAAAATGGAGCCAAGACCTGGACTCTTAAACACCTAAACTCTCTCCTAAATTTGCATTATTCTCTAATTGTCCTCTTAAAACTCTTGTTGCTTCGCAAAGACTTCTGCGCAAAGCCGCACTCCTCAAACTGCTTCTGGGCTCTCCAGAAGTCGCCTTTGCAACCAGCCCCCTATTATGAGCTCCAGCCCCACAACTTTTTTTCCGAGTGCTCAGAATCAAAAGCTTGCACGTTGCTCCGTTAATGAGATACTCTCTTTGCCTCGCTTGTTCCCACTGACCCTTCCGGAAGCCTCTCATGACACCCAGGGACAGCCACGTGTGAGGGTTTTCTTCTGGGGTTCCCCAGCACCTGCGCTGACCGCAGGGCACGGCGTTGCTTAGGCATCTGTCGCCAATCTATGCATGCTACTTATGTGATTCAGCATTTAAATATGCAGATGCCCAACTCTTACTACAGAAAAGATTAATCCGACAATGAAAAAAAGTTGAAAATTAGACGCTGCCTCAATCATCCTTTATTTGTAGCCCGCCCTTAAGTAAGCTGGTACTGTTTTCAGTACCTCCCGACCCCCTTCATTTCGCGCGTTTCTCAGCGTACACACAGAGCCGGCTCCTTTACCAAAGAAACCCGAAGGGATCCATAACCACTCCCAGCGAGAGCCGGGACCCGTTTAAACAGACAAGATGGCGGCCGCCTCACAGCGACTGCAAGTCCCCGCCCACTCAGGGCGGAGGCCTGAGTCATGTGAACCTCCTGGCATCGCCTGCCGCAGTGCCTGATGGGAAACAGAGCGGCGAACGAGGGCGTCGGCCATTTTGTGCCTGTTTCCTGTGGGACGCGGCGGTGCCAGTTGGGTCCGGAAAGTGAGCGGTTTTAATCTCGTTTTCCCCGCATATTTTTCTCCTCCCTTTTTACTTTTTTCAGCAGAGCGCGGTTATGGGTCGCAAGAAGAAGAAGCAGCTGAAGCCGTGGTGCTGGTATCCTTTGTCAGTTTGAAATCCCGGCCGAGCTGGAGCTCCGGTTGCTGGTGACTGGGACCGGGAGGCCCGGCTTGGGCCTAGGGCGGAGAGTGTCTTGAGGTCTAGTCCCAGGGGTGGGTGGCTTGGTGGCTGGAGTACGATTGGCGAAATACCGGAAAGTGCGGTGTCCCGGGCCAGAGGCTCTGGCAGCAGTGGGACTCCGTGACTCAGGAGATTCTCGGCTTGGAACGAGCGTCGGCCGGCTGGGAGGCGGCTGGGACCCCTCCATCGAGGACTGTGTCCCCCGCAGGACTGTCCTGCTGTACCCGATCGTCTCGGTGACGAGTCAACAAAGGGACCTTCTTCGAGGAAAATACTCTGCTTTGACTCTACGGAGGATTAGGGGAGAGCTCTTGGAGTCAGTCACCCCCCCCCCCTTTTTATTGTAAAATCGGTGGTTTAGTAAAGCTCAACGTGAGTCAACCCGGATTTCAAACCCTTTTCCTCTTCCTCTCTTTCTCCCTCCCTCCCTCTCTCTTTTTTTTTGCGCGGGCAGGGGAAGGACTAAGCTGTGCTGCTCCTCGCCAAGTGGCGCCTTGATCTTGTAGAAGTGTTCTCTTGCGGGATGGAGGTTCTTGTCTTCCTCACGTGGCTTTGTAGGGCTACAAAAAAATGCCTCTTGCACCGAAAAACAGTTTGCTACGGAACTGCCTTTATTTATATGGTAGTTTAACGGTTCCGAATTTGCAACGTTGTTTTAGGAAAGTCTTCCTAGTGAGGCAGCTATCGTTTCAGAACACCTTCCCTGGCAACACACGTCCGTGCGGAATTGTGTCGTTCTTACTCGCTGTGAACTTGTTCTTAGATTCTAAAATTAAATTCTAAACATTAGGTGAATCTTAATGTTTCCAGTTGTTTTTCATCTATCTAATGAGTGAATTCTATTTCGAAATTATGTCTTCATGAAAGTGGGGATTTTTTTTTTAACGTTGAACCCTTCTAAGTCCACAATATGCATTTGTAAGTGCTGAAATTGTGAACAAAAGAATAGTGAATTTCACATAAATCTCTGTTAAACACAGAAATCTTGCAAAACTATATTGAAATGTGTTTAGGGGTGGCGAAGAGAGATTGTGGGGTTCCAGGAAATATGCTAAAATTACAATGCAAGTTAATCTAATTAATTAATATCAAAAGCAAGATTCCTTTTTGGTTTTAGCTGTTCTCATATTTTAGTGTTACTTCTATTCTTTTAACCCATGACAGATTTTTTCTTATAGGCTGTGCGTGGTGTAAATTTTTTTACCTTAACTATTGATCAGGTATTGTAATAGAGATTTTGATGATGAGAAGATCCTTATACAGCACCAAAAAGCAAAACATTTTAAATGCCATATATGTCATAAGAAATTGTACACAGGACCTGGCTTGGCTATACATTGCATGCAGGTAAGGATTTTTCTTTGGTATTTAATTTTTACTCCCTTGTATGGAAACAACATGGGAAAAAGCATGACTATTTCTTTGGAAATTGTAGCGTTTTTTGGTTGTTTATTGCAAAAGATCAAATAAGATGGCCAGTCAGCTTTAAAAAAAACAAAGAAAAAGCAACCCTGTTATTTAGCCATCAAGAAGATAAAACTATTATGTTTAAGGAGAGATTATATTGGTATTTTAATTATTGTATTTCATTCTAGGTTAGGTTGGTGACAATTAGATTGAGATCACAAAATATATCTTCCTCAGTATTTGAGTTAAGAGCAAGGATCAATTTTAAATTTGTGGGCAATCTGACCAGTTCTAATTCCGTAAGAATTAGCTGCCATTAATTCACTCACTGTCATTTAAGGATGATTCTAATCTTGTTTCCTGGGGCCAGCTTTATTGCAACCATTTATTCCAAAACCTCTTGGAGGGGCAACATTGTTTCAAATAATTGATTTCTTGGGTCCTTTTACTACCAGGTAGGGAGAGCTTTGTGATTTTTAAAGATGTAAAGAGTGCCTTAATGTCCTATTGAACATTATTTATTCTACTTTTGCCAGTTTTAGAGTTTCCTGAATTTTTGCCTGATTGGAGGTTAGGTTTGAGAAAAGCAAATCTCTGTTTATTGGAAACTACTATTGGTAGGAAGAAGAGGGGGTAAATTGAAACAAGATGTTTAAAAATAAGTTTATATAGATCTTCTCAGTCTAGTTATGTCACTACAACAATTTAATATCTATTCAAAAATATTTGAAAGCATACTACATGCTTAGACAGTCACTGAGTTACAGGTGGTTATTTAAAATAAAATTAAAAATTCAATTCCTCAATCTCAACCACATGTCCAGTGCTTAGTAGCCACATGTGGCTGGTGAATAGCTATTGTATTCGATGGTAGAAGTACAGAACATTACCATTTATCACAGAAAGTTCACCTGTGAGATAACACTAGATATACAGAAGTGAATAAAATAGTCACCATTGTAGAAGACAGTAACCTGTAAATATTTCGTTGTTTGCCTTTATGGTGATAATTAATAAGGAAAATTAGAACCAGGTAGGGGTAATAAGAAAGGCCACAAGACAGTCCTGAATGAGAAGCTGACATCTGAAAGGATGTGAGGGAGAGCTTCTAATGAACTGCAAATGAAAGGCCCTCACTCAACATCAGGAGCATTCTTCTACATTGAAGGAAATGGAAAAGGCAGCACTGTGCTACTTTATATTGGAGACCTTGCAGGCTAGTGTAGGCTATTTTCATTGTGAGTGAAATGGAAGGTTTGAATAGAAGTGTAACGAGCTCTGGTACACTTTTTTTAAAGGATTGTCTGGCTGCAGCCTTGAGAATAGACTGCAGGGTGTAGTGAGACAAGGTGGGAGACAAGTGTTCCATTCGGGCTAAAGATGATGGTGGCAGAGCCAGAATTTGCTGATGGATTAGATGTGCAATATGAGAGAAAATGAGAAGTTAAGGACGATCAGAAGGTTTTTGACTTGAGCAATGTGAAAAATGAAGCTTCCATATACTAAATATGTGGAAAGCTGCAGGGAGAATAGGCTATGGGATGAAGATACCAAGATTAAGGTCTATTGAATATCCAGGTGGAGCCTGACCTGGCGGTGGTGCAGTGCATAGAGCGTCAGCCTGGGATGCTGAGGACCCAGGTTTGAAACTCCAAGGTTGCCAGCTTGAGCAAGGAGTCCCTGGCTCAGTTGAAGTGCCCCCCCTTCCCCGATCAAGGCACATATGAGAAAGCAATCAATGAACAACTAATGTGCTGCAACTATGACTTGATGCTTCTCATCTCTCTCCCTTCCTGTCTGTATGTCCCTGTCTATCTCCCTCCCCCCCAAAAAACCCAAAACATATCCAGGTGGAGATGTTAAACAAGCATTTGGATTTACAATCTGGGGTTCAGAAGAATTGGAGGAGGAGATAGAGATTTGGAAGGATACAGTATAAGGATGGCTATTTGAAGCCGTGTCTTTTCTTCTTAGAAATAGGAAAGGGGTACAAGGACTCCCATGTTGGTCATTCCCAGCATTTAGAGATTAGAAATTTAAAAGAAGCCAAGGAGATTGAAAGGGTAGGAACACCAAGAGAGTAGTACCCTGGAAGCCAAATGAAGTGTGTGTATTGTGGGTTGTGTGGTTTTCTTATTATTTTAATTTTAATTTTAATTGATTTGAGAGAGAAGCATCAATTTTTCGTTCTACCTAGTTGTTTCATTTAGTTATGCATTCATTGATTGCTTCTTGTACTACAGCCCTGGCTGGGGATTCAACCAGTGACCTTGAATCTCTGGAATGACACTTTATGCACTGAGCAACCTGGCCAAGGCCCCAAATGAAATGTTTTAGAGTGAGTTATTTAACTGAGTCAAATGCTGATGGTGGGTCAACTAAAACAGGACTAAGATCAGATTAAAGTAGATGCTGTTGGTCACTTTCCCAGAACGGTTTCCTAGAATGATGAGGATGAAAGCTTGATTGGAGTGCTTTCAAGAGAAAATGAGCCTGACCAGGTGGTGGTGCAGTGAATAGAACGTCAGGTTGGGATGTGGAGGACCCAGATTCGAGACCTTGACGTCGCCATTTTGAGCACGGGCTCATCTGGTTGGAGCAAAAGCTCACCAGCTTGGACCCAAGGTCTCTGGCTTAAGCAAGGGGTTACTTGGTCTGCTGTAGCCCACAGTCAAGGCACATATGAGAAAGCAATCAATGAACAACTAAGGTGTCGCAATGAAAAACTGATGATTGATGCTTCTCATTTCTCTCTGTTTCTGTCTGTCTGTCCCTATCTATCCCTCTCTCTGACTCTCTCTCTGTCTCTGCTCAAAAAAAGGAGAGAGAGGCCCTGGCCGGTTGGCGCAGTGGTAGAGCATCAGCCTGGCGTGCTGGAGTCCCGGGTTCGATTCCCGGCCAGGGCACACAGGAGAAGCGCCCATCTGCTTCTCCACCCCTCCCCCTCTCCTTCCTCTCTGTCTCTCTTCCCCTCCCTTAGACGAGGCTTCATTGGAGCAAAGATGGCCCGGGTGCTGAGGATGGCTCTGTGGCCTATGCCTCAGGAGCTAGAATGGCTCTAGAGGCAACAGAGAGATGACCCAGAGGGGCAGAGCGTCGCCCCCTGGTGGGCAGAGCATCGCCCCCTGGTGGGCATGCCAGGTGGATCCCGGTCGGGCGCATGCGGGAGTCTGTCTGACTGCCTCCCAATTTCCAGCTTCGGAAAAGTGAAAAAAAAAGAGAGAGAAAATAAGAGCCATCAACTCATGTCCTTGCATTTGTGCGGTTATTCTCAGCTGGCCTGCCCAAAGTCCTTGAACACCAACCCTAGTCTCCAGTGCCGCCCCATTTCCTCTCCAGCAAGATGAAAGGAACTAGCATGAACCAGGAAAAACTTGTCGAACTGTGGGTACAAGTGTACAGTGGTGGGAAAGGAACTGCTTGCAGAAGGGTGGTTCACAGAATAGCTATAGCAGATAATAAAAAGACTAATTCAGTTATCCTTAAAGATGTTAGTGTACTGAAGAGGTGAATGTGTTTGCAAACCAAAGAATAGTGGTCCTTTTTTTTCTTTTCTTTTTTTCCTGTATTTTTCTGAAGCTGGAAACGGAGGCAGTCAGATAGACTCCCGCATGTGCCCGACCGGGATCCACCCAGCATGCCCACCAGGGGCCGATGCTCTGCCCATCCGGGTCGTCGCTCTGTTGCGACCAGAGCCATTCTAGCGCCTGAGGCAGAGGTCATAGAGCCATCCCCAGTGCCCGGTCCATCTTTGCTCCAATGGAGCCTTGGCTGCGGGAGGGGAAGAGAGAGACAGAGAGGAAGGAGAGGAGGAGGGGTGGAGAAGCAGATGGGTGCTTCTCCTGTGTGCTCTGGCCGGGAATCAAACTCGGGACTTCCACACGCCAGGCCAATGCTCTACCACTGAGCCAACGGGCCAGGGCCGAATAGTGGTCCATTTTAACAGTCTTAAAATTCAGGCATCTCTGGTGCAAACCCTTTTAACCATTATAGGCCATGCCGAGAGAAATGCTATCCAGCATCTTAAACGAGTATGATGCAGACAGTCTGACTAGTTTAAGAAGACTGGCTGAAACTGCCCAAACAATTTGTGGGTGGGAAAGCACCACTTGCTATCAGAGGGAATGAATATGAAGTTCCAGGTTTTGTGGAGAATTTTTTTTTTTAATTCATTTTAGAGAAGAGAGAGACAGAGAGAAGGTGGGGAGGAGCTGGAAGCATCAACTCCCATATGTGCCTTGACCAGGCAAGCCCAGGGTTTCGAACCGGCAACCTCAGCATTTCCAGGTCGACGTTTTATCCACTGCGCCACCACAGGTCAGGCAGGTTTTGTGGAGAATTTTGATCTGCCTTCCAATAATGAAGCATATTGAATTAAGTCAACTTCAGAAGATAAAACTTGCAGTTACTGGGAGTTATTTTATATTATGACCGCTTTTTCATATTTTCTTCATAGATCTGGTAAAGTAGAGATCACTAATATTCTTAAGCCCAATTACCTTGGACACTACAGCTCTTTCCAGTTTTTGCTTATATACAAATTGTTCTTTAGTTAAAAAGGGGGGGGAATGAGAAAGGAGAGGCATTCTTTTAAGAAGGGCTGTAGAGCACTGGTCCCCAACCATCTTTGGGCTACGGACTGGTTTAATGTCAGAAAATATTTTCACTGACTGGCCTTTAGGGTGGGATGAATAAATGTGTCATGTGACCGAGACAAGTGTCAAGAGTGAGTCTTGGATGTAACAGGGAATCTGGTCTCTTTTTTTTTTTTTTGTATTTTTCTAAAGTCAGACAGACTCCTGCATGCGCCCAACCGGTATCCACCCAGCATGCCCACCAGGGGGCTATGCTCTGCCCCTCTGGGGCCTTGCTCTGTTGCAACCAGAGCCTTTCCAGCGCTTGAGGCAGAGGCCACAGAAGCCGTCCTCAGTGCCCGGGCCAACTCTGCTCCAATGAAGCCTTGGCTGTGGGAGGGGAAGAGAGAGACAGAGAGGAAGGAGGGGGGGAGGGGTGGAGAAACAGATGGGCGCCTCTCCTGTGTGCCCTGGCCAGGAATCGAACCCAGGACTCCTGCACGCCAGGCCGATGCTCTACCACTGAGCAAACCAGCCAGGGCCGGAAAACTGGTCATTTTTTAAAAATATAACATTGTTCAGACTTAAATGTAAGTAAAACGGAAATAATGTAAGTTATTTATTCTTTTTCTGCGGACCAGTACCAAATGGCCCACAGACCGGTTCTGGTCTGCGGCCCAGGGATTGGGGACCACTGCTGTAGAGGAGAGCAGATGAATGGAAGCTGAAAGGGTTGTTAGAAACTATTAGTAATATCTTTAATTGACTAAGTGCTTCTGTTTTTATATAGTCTTACTATAATTTCATAGTCTGTTAAATGAGCATGTTAATTCAGATACATTCTCCAGTTAAAATAATGATAAACCTAGGACATTAGTATTTTAGATGGCTCACATAACACTTGCCCCTATCTTTTCAACCGAGAGCATCCTAACTCATACTAGGCAAGAAAAATTCTAAGTAAATCATGTTATTTTTCTCTTTCCAACTTAAATTTTTTTTCATTGATTTTAGAGAAGCAAGGAGGGAAAGAGAAAGAAACATCAATTTGTTGTTTCACTTATTTATGCATTCATTGGTTGATTGTATGTGCCCTGGATGGGGATTGAACCCACAACCTTGGCATGTTGGAACGACACTAACCAACTGAGCTACTTGACCAGGACCCCAACACCTTTTAATGAGTATATTCTTGCCCTTATCACTTCGAAATGTAGTGAGGACTGGTTACTGTGTATGTGAATGTAATTTTATTTCTTTTTTTTTTTTTTTTTTTTTTTTTTTTTTGTATTTTTCTGAAGCTAGAAACGGGGAGAGACAGTCAGACAGACTCCCGCATGCGCCCGACCGGGATCCACCCGGCACGCCCTCCAGGGCGTCGCTCTGCCGCGACCAGAGCCACTCTAGTGCCTGGGGCAGAGGCCAAGGAGCCATCCCCAGTGCCCGGGCCATCTTTGCTCCAATGGAGCCTTGGCTGTGGGAGGGGAAGAGAGAGAGAGAGAGGAAGGAGGGGAGGGGGGCGGAGAAGCAAATGGGCGCTTCTCCTATGTGCCCTGGCCGGGAATCGAACCCTGGTCCCCCGCGCTCCAGGCCGACGCTCTACCGCTGAGCCAACCGGCCAGGGCTTCTTTTCCTCTTTTTGACCTGGGAAATAAAATCACATACTGACCAGCTCACTAGTGTGTCAGTGTTAAGTGTCACAGGTGGCTCATTATTAGTTATTGGTGATGCTAATTGTGAATGTCACTTGTGTGGTTTGTAACTACAGGCTTGTCTCAAGACCCATTCTTGGAAATTTTACTTAGTCTAGTTATCAATAAAATGAGGCTGTTCCATAAGCTGTACTTAAATATACTTGAAATTTCTCTGATTTGGGTAGTTTTATCAGCTTGAATTACTGATAATTCAAGCAAGTAAAATTGCACAGTAAATTAAAAATAATGTTTATTGAGCCCTTAGTGTGTGACATCCTACTGAGTGCCCTTTTTTTTTTTTTTCTGAAGCTGGAAACGGGGAGAGACAGACTTCCGCATGCGCCCGACCGGGATCCACCCGGCACGCCCACCAGGGGGCGATGCTCTGCCCTTCCGGGGCGTCGCTCTGTTGCGACCAGAGCCACTCTAGCGCCTGGGGCAGAGGCCAAGGAGCCATCCCCAGCGCCCGGGCCATCTTTGCTCCAATGGAGCCTTGGCTGCGGGAGGGGAAGAGAGAGACAGAGAGGAAGGAGTGGGGGGTGGAGAAGCAGATGGGCGCTTCTCCTGTGTGCCCTGGCTGGGAATCGAACCCGGGACCTCTGCACGCCAGGCCGACGCTCTACCACTGAGCCAACCGGCCAGGGCTGAGTGCTTTTTATATACATTGTAGTTAGTCTTAAAAATTACTCTAGAGATTGGGTACTGTATAAGTGGAGTAAACTGAAGTTTAGAGAGGTCAAATGATTTGTCCAATCTCACATAGCTGGTAAGCCGCAAAACTGGAGATTGAATCCACATAGTCTCACTATAGAGCCACTTTTTTCTTTCCCTAGATCCAGTCCCCCCTTTTTTTTTTTTTACACAGAAACAGAGTCAGAAGGATAGAGAGGGACAGACAGACAGGAACAGAGAGAGACGAGAAGCATCAATCATTAGTTTTTCGTTGTGCGTTGCAACTCCTTAATTGTTCATTGATTGCTTTCTTATACGTGCCTTGACCACGGGCCTTCACCAGACCGAGTAACCTCTTGCTTGAGCCAGCGACCTTGGGCTGAAGCTGGTGAGCTTTTTGCTCAAACCAGATGAGCCCTCGCTCAATCTGGTGACCTTGGGGTCTCGAACCTGGGTCTTCCATATCCCAGTCCGACACTCTATTCACTGCGCCACCGCCTGGTCAGGCCACTTAACTATCATAGTAAGTGGTCTCAGAGTAATTTGAAATTACTCTTTTTTTTTTTTTTTTTTTTTTACTGGAGGAGGGGAGGCAGAGAGACAGATTCCTGAGTGTGCCCCAGCCGGGATTCACCTGTCAAGCCTTTGAGGGTTGATGTTCTGCCCATCTGGACAGAGGCCATGGAGCCATCCTCAGTGCCCACGGTCAACTCATTCCAGTAGAGCCGTGTTTGCAGGAAGGGAGAAGAGACAGAGAGAAAAGTGAGAGGGGGAGGAGTGGAGAAGCAGATGGGCACTCCTCTGTGTGCCCTGACTGGGAATTGAACCTGGGACATCTACACTCCCGGCCAACACTACCACTGGGTCAACTGCCAGGACCTGAAATTACTCTTTAACAAACTTTTATTTGGCATTTTTGCCTATTTGATGGAAGTTGTTTTGTTTTTTTTTTAACTGTTAGGTGCATAAAGAGACAATAGACGCTGTACCAAATGCAATACCTGGGAGAACAGACATAGAGTTGGAAATATATGGTATGGAAGGTATTCCAGAAAAAGACATGGACGAGAGAAGGCGACTTCTTGAACAGAAAACACAGGGTAAATATTAAGATACTTTTTCTTTTTTGTATACTTTTTCTTAATAAAGCTTCATTAGTGAGAGAATTATTACTACTACTTTGAAGTATAAATTTAATGGTAGATCAGAATTCCATTTTTGAGTTCTTTTTTTTTCTTTGTCTTTTGAAGTTGTGTGTTGATTTGTATATATATAATACTATTTGGATCATCGCAAATGTTTTACTATAATATTTTTATTCATAACTGAATTCCAAGTGGAATAAGTGTTGAGGCCTTTGAAAATGAAGGTAGCTTGTTTTGATTTATGTAGCCACTAATTGCATATATATTTTTAAAATTTCTCTTAGAATTTGCAACCATGTATGATCCAGTTAGGAGCTGTTATTAATCACCCATGAAAATTTTTGTTTTGAAAAGTGTTACAGAGAGGTCAGATCTTTTTGTCCTTCCATCTTTTGGGATGGAATAGAAAGCTGTTTTTTTAATAAAACAGATTTTGGAGAATTATTTTTACCTGTCATAGACTATATGATTGCTTAATATATGTTGAAAATACATTTGAAGAATAAAGAACAATATTAACTGAAAAGTTTTTGGAAGAAAAATTTCATGAGCTAATTGCATTGAAATAACTTTTTAAAATGCTGAATGTCTTAAACTTGCTTAGGTTTTTTTTCTTTCCCCCCCTCTCTCACTTTATGGGAAAATCAATTGAAACAGAGAGTCAAAAAAAGAAACAACAAGATGATTCTGATGAATATGATGATGATGACTCCGCAGCTTCTACTTCATTTCAGCCACAGCCTGTTCAACCTCAGCAAGGTTATATCCCCCCAATGGCACAGCCAGGTTTACCACCAGTTCCAGGAGCACCAGGAATGCCTCCAGGTAGCATATAGGGTTTCTTACAATTTAACATTCTTAGGACTTTATTGATACAGTGTGGAAGTATTAAATTCTTTCTCCTAACTCTTTAATGTTAATTTTTTATTTTTTTGTTGAAATTGTTTATAGGGATACCGCCATTAATGCCAGGTGTTCCTCCTCTGATGCCAGGAATGCCACCAGTTATGCCAGGCATGCCACCTGGGTAAGAAAACTATTTTAAATAGTTTGTACCTAGTAATAATTTTTCAACTAGGGTGTTAAATGAATTAAATATGACTTTCCATTTTTTTGCTTCTAAAAGGTATGGGCTCTGTAACTATTAAAATTATCTAATAAAGGGGTCTATCAGTTAGTTTAAGGAATATATAAATTTGTCTCTGTGGAGAATAGATTTGTGGGTTTTAGGATGTATGCAGGCAACCATCAGCTTCAATTGCAGCTGATATAATTAAAGTAGTAGGTTGTAGATTTGAGTTTCTGAGGTTCAGGGCTGTCCATGACACTTCCTAGTTGTGACAAGAAGCAAATCCTGTAAATGATTTAAATGTTTATCAAATCATCGAGAACTGAAATAAATATGAGGTGCTTGTGCCCATCACTTAAATGTTGTTGGATGTGACAGGTAAAAAAATACACTTTCCCACTGTATTTTGAAAATCACAGTTAGATTTTGATTTTGTCATACATTTTCACAGATTGCATCATCAGAGAAAATACACCCAGTCATTTTGCGGTGAAAACATGTAAGCATCTCATTCATGATGTAATTCAGGAGGTATAATCATAATGTCATTTTCTTGTGTGTGTAATGGTATCAATTCAGTTGACTTCAGAAATTTTCTAATCTTCCTCACCAGACTTTCTACAACTTGCAAGCTAGTTGACACAGGTCTCTGAAAGGAGGAAAGTAAAACATCTTTGAGGCAATAGTAGTAAATCCATATGTAAACAGAGTATTTTCTAAATATGTAGCTATTTTCTCCTAACTGGTAAAAGTAATGGGACTTAGTAAAAAGGGTTGGTATTTAAGGAAGAATTTATAATATGTTGCCAAATTATATGCTTTATTATTATAGGAAGCTTTTGATTCTTTCCTAGTAAAATTTATATATACAAGTTTAATCTTCTAAAAAAGTCCTAAATCAAGGACTCACAAAGTTGTGATTTTTTAAGTGCACTGGACATTGGTTTTTGATTTTACTTTTGACTATCTTTAATATTGGTTCTCATTTTTCTGTGCCCATCTAAAAAATCTTTACAATGTACATTTAGTATTTTCCTTTTGAAAAATCTGATGACTCTAAAATAGAGATTTCTTTTTCATATATAGACATTCTATGTGGAAATTTTTCAAGTGGAAAAAAAAAGCTCCCGGTTGCATACTTTAGAAGCCTCTCATCTATATTGAGAGTACAATATTAGCATACAATATTTCTGTCTTTACATGTATTAAAATATTTTGTCAACAAAAAACTGAAGTTTTCTCTCCCATCTTACTGATAAACTCGAGTGCTGGTTTTTAGAGGATTTATTTTGATGGGATTGTTTTAGTGTGTTGTTCTTTCAGCTTGATTTCAATATTAGGGTCAAATTCAAGTCTTACCTATTGTTTCAGGATTTAGCCAAAATATTTTACATGGTTTATACTGTTAATTGACTTGAGTTGTTTCTTGACATTTTCTTTTTAACAGAATGATGCCAATGGGTGGAATGATGCCACCTGGACCAGGAATACCACCTCTAATGCCTGGCATGCCACCAGGTATGAAATATTAGATGGTTTCCTTTCTCATATGACTGGCATGCTTTATTCTTAAGTATTTTAGACAATAGATTTGTGGGCACTGGTGCAGTGTTATTTTAAAGTTTCTGTAGGTTGGTGACTTCTTTTTTAAATGACCATAAATGTTATTATGGACCTTCCTTTTCCTCCCTTTTTTTATATTATATATATTTTATTATGAAGTGAGACTGGGAGGCAGACAGACAGACTTGCACATGTGCCCTGGCTGGAGTCTGCCTGCCAAGCCTTCTAAACTAGCAATGCTTGCCCTGCCCATGTGGGGCTGCTTCTCCGTTGCTCAGCAACTGAGCTATTTTATATTTTAGCACCTGAGGTGAGGCCCTGAAGCTATCCTCAGTGCCTGGGGCCAACTTTGCTCTAATCGGTCAAGCCATGGTTGCAGGAGGGAGAGAGGGAAATGGAAGGGAGAAAGAGAAAGAAGGAAATGGTTATTTCTCCTGTGTTCTGTGATTGGTTTAGTTTTAAAATAGTAAAAATCGGCTTCAAGGCAGCCAAAATGAGTCACAGAGCCTGTGCCCTGAAGCTCATGTATTTAAGAGTACTTATATTTGTTAGGACTATTTTAGATAAGAAACTCTTTTTAACAAGTAATAGAGAACTCCAAGAGGTCATCTCACTCAAAAAAAGTGGTAGATTCAATGGCTTGATGATGTCAAGAACCCATGTTTTAAAAAATTTCTACTTCATTAAAAATATGTTTTTAAAGATTTTATTGATTTTACAGAAGGGGTAGAGGTGGGGAGAGAGAGAAGTATCAAATCATAGTTGTTTTACTTTAGTTGTTGCTTGCTTGTATGTGCCTTGACCGGTCAGTTTGGGGTTTCTAACTGGCGACCTCATTTTTCCAGGTCAGTGCTGTGCCACCACAGCCCAGGCAATAAAATACATACATATACATATATTTATATATTTCTTTTTTTTTTTTTTTTTTTTTAATGTTTAAAATGCTCTGGCCAGATAGCTTGATTGGTTAAAACGTGTAATCCCAAAATGCACAGGTTGCTGGTTCAATCTCTGGTCAGGGCACATACAGGAACAGATCTGTTCCTATCTGTATCTTTCTCTTCTCTCTCTCTTTCCCTTTTCTTCCCCCCCCCCCTTTTCCTTCTCTCTCTAAACAAAGTTTTTTTTTGCCACTTGAACTTTTCTCCCTCAAGCATGTCACTCAGCAATAACAAGATGACTCAGGCAAGAAAGGGTATCAAAAGCAATGTTCTTTCCTTTTTCTTTTCCTAGAGAGCAAAGTAACTTTCCCAGAAGATCCTTAGCCCCTTATATATCATTGACAAGAAATAGGTTTAATGGACTCTTATAAGGGAGCATGGGAAATGAAGTGTCTTTGGGAAAGGGATTTGGTTAGCCAACAAGTGTCACAGAGCTCTTCAAAAGGCTCTCAGTCAATTTCCTTGCTTTTTTATATTTAATCCTAGCAAGAGCAAGTTTGGGTTGTAATCCACAGCAGGTTTAGAGGTACTCAAGCGATAGTTGATATAAAATGAACCAGAGGCCCTGGCTCATTGGCTCAGTGGTAGAATGTCAGCCCGGCGTGTAGAAGTCCCGGGTTCAGTTTCCAGTCAGGGTACACAAGAGAAGCACCCATCTGCTTCTGTACCCCTCCCCCTCACTTCTCTTTTCTCCTACCCTACTGCAGCCAATGGCTCGATTAGAGCGAGTTGGGCCTGACCTGTGGTGGCACAGTGGATAAAGCAACCTGGAACACTGAGGTCACCAGTTCGAAACCCTCGGCTGGCCTGGTCAAGGCACACATGGGAGTTGATGCTTCCTGTTCCTCCCCCTTTTCTCTTTCTTGTCTCTAAAATAAAAAAAGCAGGTTGGGCCCGGGCACTGAATATGACTCCATAGCCTCCACCTCAGGCGGTATAAAATGGCTCCAGTTGCAACGGAGCAAGGACCCCAGATGGGCAGAGCATCACTCCCTAATGGGCTTGCCAGGTGGATCCCAGTCAGGGTACATGCGGAAGTCTGTCTCTGCCTCCCTCTCACTGAATTAAAAAAAAAAAAAGGAAAAATCTAGCAGCAGCAAAATTGTAATAATTGCTTCCACAGTCATTAATTTATAGGCAACAGCTCTGCATACATAATACAGTGAGATACAAACAGACCAACATACAAATTTTTTAAGATATGAGCTGCAACTCTGTTCTTATTTTTGTTCGAGATCCGAGTGAAATTCTGAGATAACAAGTTGTGATTTGGGAAGCTGCTGCTAGTTGGCACGTTGGCGCACAGGTCCAGTATCGGCAGTTTGATATATGAGTTGACTGACTTACAAGCTCGGTTACAGAATGAATTAAATTCGTATCTCAACGTGCCACTGTACTCTTAATTTTGGGCTTTTTTTTTTTTTTAATTTATTTTTTTTGTATTTTTCTGAAGCTGGAAACGAGGAGAGACAGTCAGACAGACTCCCGCATGTGCCCGACCGGGATCCACCTGGCACGCCCACCAGGGGCGTTAATTTTGGGCTTTTAAAATGATACTGAATAATAACCAGTGTTCATTTGATAATGTGGAGAAAAAGTTTTAAGTTAAATTGAAGTAGCTTAAAGAATGCACTAGTTCGGTTTGTAATTTACAGAAGGTTTAGAAGTACCCGAGTGATAGTTCAGCAAGGGATTATTGGCTCGGCTTAAGTGCCACCAGGGACACATGAGAAGCAATCAATGAACTGAAGTGACACAACTAGGAGTTGATATTTCTCATCATCTCTCTCTGTCTCAAAAAATTAAAGGTTTGCTAAATCATTATCAGTTAAGCTGAACTGCTGCTTTGCCCTCATACAGGCAGGGTCTCTGCTGTTATCTTTCACTTCCCAAAATTCTGAGGAGATGCAAAGGAATAGAAAGTTTGAGGAAAGGTTGTTCCAAGACACTAATAACTACGTTTTTTGGTTTTCATTGAGTTCATAAGGCAATTGTTAGTAACATTGTAGTCTGAAAGGTTTTTTTTTTTAAGCAAGAGAGGGGGACAGAAAGGGACAGAGACAGGAAGGGAGAGAGATGAGAAGGAAGCATTAATTCCTTGTTATGGCACCTTGTTCACTGATTGCTTTGTCATGTGTGCGTTGACTGGGGTGATTCCGCCAAGCCAGTGACCCCTTGTTCAAGCCAATAACCATGGGGTCATGTCCATGGTCCCATGTTCAAACGGGTGACCCTGCGCTCAATTTTGTGAGCCTGTGCTCAAGCCAGCGCAGGAGCATTTTTAGTATGGTATATTGTAATAACAAATATTTGGGGGAGTACTTTTTTCTGAATTAAATGCTTCAGCAACTGAGTCCCCCGTTCTAACATGTCTTCTTTACAGGTATGCCTCCTCCTGTTCCACGACCTGGAATTCCTCCAATGACTCAAGCACAGGCTGTTTCAGCACCAGGTATTCTTACTAGACCACCTGCACCAACAGCGACAGTACCTGCTCCACAGCCTCCAGTAACTAAGCCTCTTTTCCCCAGTGCTGGACAGGTAAGGTGAATTTTCTGAAAAGGAGAATACTTACATTTAAAGGTAAAATGCAGTCATTTATAGAAATCTTTGAAATTGTCATAGGTCAATTTTCTGTTTATTATTTTAGTATAGTTTATTAAGCGTGCTAAGAAGGGGCCTATATTCTTTCATGTTTGCATACATTGATTTTCTCAAAATATTGGAGCCAGAAATAGTGTAGTATGTTATTTTTTCATTGCTATGAACTGGTTATTCTAGTTAGAAATGAAAGTTTAGTTTCTAGGGAATTCAATATGTGATAATGTTTAGTGGTCCTTTTTTACCTATTGAACTGTAAGTGGAATGAAAGCAAAGAACATTCTAAGACCGTAGCAAATCATTTGTTGGGCTCTTATAATCTAGAACAGTGACAGAATACATAGCTGTACATTTGCTGGAAGGGCATCATTTAACTGCTTTTGACTTAGTCACATTTAATTTTGTACTGATTTTGTCTTCAGAACTCAGAAGCAAAAGTTGTTTCTGTTATGCATAATATGTAATAATGTTTGTTACCTTTTTCTTTTTTTGTACTCAGTTTCAGAATTAAACATGTATTTCAGAATTTAGATGATCAGGATGTATTTTCTTTATTTTTTTCACTTTAAAATTATCCTTTAGATGTTTCTTTTTTCAATTTTTTGTTTGTAGTTGCTAAATTAAGAGCATTACTTTTTTAGTGCCCTTTATGCACATTAACTTATGCTTTTGAGGTGGGTAGGGATTTTGTTTATTGAGGGATATTAAATTTAGCAAAAATCTTTTGTGGTGTCATTTGATAGAGAATTGGATTAAAGTGTCATTAATCTTTATTCTCAGTTTGAGGTCACTTTTGAAAAAACAGTTTTAGAAAAGAAACTGGTTAACTAGGTTCATTGATGTAGAATTAAATTTTTTTGAGGTTCATTCTGTCACTTTGTTTAATGTAAATGCATTATTAACTGCCTTCCTCATTAAACAAATACTTGATCGCATTATATTTTGCATTTACAAATATGCAATCTATACTAAAAAAAAGTCTACCACATGGCTTATTTTCACCCATTTGTTTGGAGACTTTTCATTGTTTCCTTTCTTTTATGCTACAGATGGGGACACCTGTAACAAGCTCAAGTACAGCTTCATCCAATTCAGAAAGTCTGTCTGCATCTTCTAAAGCTCTGTTTCCTAGCACAGCACAAGTACGCAGGAAGTTGCAGTTTAAAGTTTTTAAAATGGCTTTATAACTTAACCCTTTAGACCCTACTTTAAAACTAAATTTTTTCCCCCAAAATATACTACTTAATTTTTTTAATGTAAGGTTAATGGTATACAAATCAGTGATATTTTAAAAATTGAACTCAGAAAAAAAATACCTCAAGCTTATGGTTCTAAAGGGTTAAAAGCATGAAAGCAGTAAATGCCTTATAGTAGCCAATGGTTAGCCTGATGCATGATTAAGCTATTTTGATTTATGCTGTTTAATCTAATGCATCACATATAATGTAAGGAAATTAGTATTCTTCATTTGGTTTTATAGTTGTCCTAGTCTACATGTTTCAGATGTTTGATGTTACAAAAAGTAACATTCATTATTGATAATTTTATACTTAACAGATCCTTTTAAACCCTTTTGACCATGATAATCATCCAGCCATTGTTGATTGGGGGAGGGTATTGTATTACTATATAAATAATATCTCTGAAGGACATTTTTAATGTGTCACCATAGATAATAATTATGATATGCTTAGTAGCTGAAATTTATCCAAACATTTGTACTCTATAATTTTTAACCTTTTTTTTGAGCTGCTTCATAGATTAAACAAATAATTTAGAATAGAAAAATAGAAATAAGTTATTATGTTATATAGTTCATCAATCTGGAATAAATATAAAGCTTTCTAAATTAAAGAACTTAGTGAGGAGGAGGTAGATCACTTCTGATAAGTTAAAAATATGCAGTCTTACTTTATGATTGTTCCAAATGCTGTGTGTTTTGGATATGAATCACCCAGCATCTTTTGATATAATATGTTGTCTTGAATTTTGTGGAGCATTTATCATGTAAACTTTAATTTCATTTATTTAAAGTTTGGTTGGTTATTAAATGTTGGTGTCTTATTTTTAAGTTGTTAATAGATACACTCATCTTTGAATTTTATTAATGAAACACTGTTTTACAGGCTCAGGCAGCTGTCCAAGGACCTGTTGGTACTGATTTCAAGCCCTTAAATAGTACCCCTGCAACAACTACAGAACCCCCAAAGCCTACATTCCCTGCTTATACACAGTCTACAGCTTCAACCACTAGTACAACAAATAGCACTGCAGCTAAACCAGCAGCTTCCATAACAAGTAAGCCAGCTACTCTTACGACAACCAGTGCAACCAGTAAGTTGATCCATCCAGATGAGGATATATCGCTGGTAAGTTATTTTACATTTTTTAAATAGCTGAGTTTGATTAAATATTGTAGCAGCTTGTCCGTGTGAAGTGTTAGTAAATATGTATACCGATGTTCTTACTGATCTGATTTAGAGCTAACTGGTTTTTACCATTCTATTGAGAACCACAAAATGAAGTGAACAGTGCATGTTTTGATCTTAGATGCTTTCCCTCCCACCAGACTATTTCTAAAAGAAGACAGTAAGTTGGGCTCTTACTCTTAAAAGTCATTTTAATTTAGACATAAATTTGCAAATTGAAGAAACGGTGAAGTATAAGGGGGAATCTACAGATCCCTTGAAGCCCATTTGTCTTCATTAGACACTTTCTTACTGAAACTGTGTGTATCCTAAAGTGTTTATCTGTGCTTAAGTATACATATAGATGAGATTTAGAGCAGTGATTTTTAACCATTGGTCTGTGAGAAATTTCTGAGATCATGCTAATCTGCCAGAAATTTTGTGCAGGTTTGTGAAAGAGTTAACTGTCCTTCATTACTGGGTGGTTTAGTCAGCCTGATATACCAAGTCCATTGCCCAGTCAGGGCACATACAGAAACAGTTTGATGCTTCACTCTCTTTCTCTCTCTCAAATCAAATAATTTTTTGTAAAAATGAGCTGACCATTTGATGTTGTATGGTTATAGATCCAATGTTTATACATTCTGTGGTCTTCATACATCATTAACTCTTTGGCAGGCTGGCAGTTGAAAACCACTGGTTTAGAGAGCCAAGGCAGCTCTGCATAGTCTTTCCTCTGGTGCGGCTTCTGTCCTAAGCCCTTCCTTGTTTCACTGTCCTTAGCTTTAATAAATGTACTCTCAAAATAAAATTTAAAAATAGACATGGTTTTCTTAAGGCATTGCAATTTTAAGTAGTTGAACTTACACTGTGTGGTAAAAGTAATTTGTTGGAAAGTAAGGATACATTATTTTAAAAATTATTCTGTAAATAAGGTTTTAGCTGCTTGCCTTTATACTTGAGTCTCTGCATTTGGGTGTTGAACATTGTGCTTATTTTTATTTCTAGGAAGAGAGAAGGGCACAGTTACCTAAATATCAGCGTAATCTTCCTCGTCCAGGACAGGCTCCCATTGGTAATCCACCAGTTGGACCAATAGGAAGTATGATGCCACCACAGCCAGGCATCCCACAGCAACAAGGAATGAGACCCCCAATGCCGCCTCATGGTATTCCTCTTGATTTGTTTATTGTCTTTAGTGGATCTTTTGAGTATCCACATAAAAATAGATTTATCTGCAAAATATATTGTATTTAAAGGTACAATGCATGGACTAACTCAGTCTATATTTTTGTGTTAAATGTTTTTTAGGTCAGTACGGTGGTCATCATCAAGGCATGCCAGGTTACCTTCCTGGTGCCATGCCGCCATATGGGCAGGGACCGCCAATGGTACCGCCTTACCAAGGTGGGCCTCCTCGACCTCCGATGGGAATGAGACCTCCTGTAATGTCGCAAGGTGGCCGTTACTGATCTCACTTCATCCAATCTAATAGGTTTGGAGATTAAACCTTTTCTCAACTTGTGCTGTTTATATAGCCAAGCTTCCGTCAATAAGGCTTCATTGTGACTTTAACAAACATTATCTTCCCACATACCAGGAACTATTGGACATTTATTTTACATGGGAAAAATTATTTGGAATAATAAAGCAGGAACTTTTCCTGAAGTTGCGATTTATACTGTATGGCTTCTTTTTCATGTTTCATCTAGGTTTTAGAAGTGAAGTATAGTAAATTTGGTTCGTTATATTGTGAAGGCGCTGGAATTACATGAACATACCATCTTAATAAAGGCAAGTTCTGTAAGCTTACATTGCTATTTGTAAAGTTATGCCTTCACAGCATTTCAGATGCTGTTGGACTTCATGTCCCCAACCTAGCTTGGTGAGGGCTGTAACTATTTCCAAGTACCTGTACATTAGAAGTCTGAATGTGTAACGATATTTAATGTATTTAGAGTTCCTGATGTTGCAGGGTTTACAAAATCTGACCCACCAAGGTCATGTAACTTTTCTGTACTGTTAAACTTCATTGTAATAAAATGAGAGAAAAATTTATGCCTTTTCATTCATAACCCAGCTGTGGACCACTGCCTGAAAGGTTTGTACAGATGCATGCCACATTAGATGTCCACATAATAAAATTAATAGTTACCAGTGCAGTTTTGATACGTCATTGGATTCTGTCTTTGAATTATAGATTGTTTCTTAGCTGCATGTTTTAAACTAGGCAGTATATATAGTTGTATATTAGTGCTTTAGTTAATAGAAAAACTCAGATACATGAGTCATTTTTATATAATGGGTTTGAAATCTTAGTCACCTTTTACTCCCATGGTGTCAGTACTCATTAGATGTCATAGATAATTAAAATGTAATTAATGTTCCTTCCTGCTGATTATATTTAGAACCTAGTGCCAGACCACTGGTTTCCTTTCTGTTTATGAGACTGCAGTACTACATGGACCTCAGAAGCATTTCAGGTGCAAACTTCTAGAACAGCGATTCTCAACCTGTGCTAGAAGATTAGGTGCAAGCAGAAATAGCTTTTTGAGCTGTTAATTGATTGGTATCTATTCTAACTGTAATGCTGAGAATCTAAATGTGTTTCTCATGGTTAAGAGATAGATTCGCATTTTTTATTACATTAGATACTTGGCAGATTGCACTGTATCTTTGATTAGATGGATACCTTCTGTTATTAAGCCTAAATGGCTTTACTGTGTTCCTATGGAGAACTTTTCTGTAAGTGTGACTGCTATTTTATTTTGTGTTGCAAGTCTCATAATAATCTCTGTTGACCTTTTTTGGCATCCATTTTTAAAAAAATCTTTTAAAGGGTAGATTTATGCTTATTTAAATATCAAATAACTTGTACAAAGTGTAATTATTAATATATGGACCAGAAGTAGAATGTTTCCTCAATTCAAAGATAAAACTTCTAAGACAATGGCAACATTTCTTTTTAACTTTTATGATACAAACGTTACACAGGTATAAGCATTAACCTCCTTGGAAACTCTTTTAATCATTATAAAAGGATCTATGTATTTAAAAGACAAGTAAAAGGCATTTGTTTAAACAAAACATTTACAAGTATTATATAGAGCTGAGTGATATTTTAAATCTGATATTTTGCTCCAGTGGTTTTATATGTGCTGTGGTGCCATTGAGGTTCAAAAAATTCCATAGTTGGAAAAGGCAGCATCCTTGCTTGTATCACAAAGAGATGCATTTCATTCTCCTTCTAGCAGCCAAGCCTTATACCCTCCCCCCATCCTCAAATGCCTGCCTACTAAAATAGTTTTGGACTTTGACAGCACATTTATACTGCCAAAGAAAAACCTGTTGAAAATCTTTGTGGTAAAAATGGCATAAAGTTTCAGAAATTATGCAAAGCTTTATCTGTATTTAATGCAAAAAACCCTGATATTTTATGTCACCATTAATTGCTTTTTGAGGTCTGAAGGGAGAAAAATACTATTTTTAAGTAATTGTAAACTGTTACTAAAAGACAATTCAAAGTGTTATGCATGGCACTTTAAGAACTTACACCACCTCTTGAGTTTTGTAGGTATATGGCTCAGGTGGTGCTCATTTGATATATTCAAAGTATAATATCTGCATCATCAGAGCATAATTAAGCTTCTAGAAAATGCCTTTTACCTAACTGCTTCTGGGGTCCATAGTGTGGTTAAATCGCAAGTGGAACAAATTACATTAAAATAATTAACTCTTACTTTGACACATGCCTCCCTAAATAAGAGTTAAATGAAGTAAACTTCATCTGCCCTCCCAGAAGACTTTGGAGACTTGGTATTTTTAGGCAGGCATTGTGATTGTATAATTTCAGGATGTTGCGAGATTAATGGCACTGCCAGCTCTGGCTCTGCCTTACGTTTACTCTTTATTACCTTTTGAAAAGAAATGACTTAAACATTTGTCTGGCACTAGTTTCTATTGTATAGATTTTACTACTGTATGACTGTACAACAAGACCAGCAGGTGAGGAACAACTTTTGAGTGGCTGTTGGAACTATTTTATTTGAGTACTTATTATATTAGTAATATCTCACACATTTACTAGTAGGAATGGGGAAGATACTTAGTGTGCTTCTATTCCACTGATCAAGTTACATTTTGAACTTAAACTCAGCCTAATTAAACAGGTATTTGGGAATAGATCTCAAAAACAATTACGGTCTCAGACTAGAATTATAGTGGACAATAGTTATTTTTGTTTTTTTTAAAGCTACATTTTTTTCTTTGCTTGCTTGATCATTGGGATTTTTTTTATTTGCATGTCTTAAATTAATTGGGTAATGTTTTTCTAAAATTAAAATTTTTTTCTTCCTATAGCCCTGCCATAGGACAGGCTGAGGCTGAGTCTCAGTGTTGCCCTGTTCAGTCTGAGGCAAGTGGGATTTATTTTATTCCTTATAGGGGCTTTCACAGCTTGATGGCTGTTGGATATTTATGTCCCCAAACTTGCAGCAAGTTTGGTGAAGGCCCCTAAATTTAATTAAACGTAGGATTTTTATACTCTTTTGGCAGAGAAGGCTCTATATTAATATTCACGTTTGACTGTGGTGTTAGTAAACATGAATAAGTATTTGATACATGTAATTTGCATTGTTACATAATATTTAACAGCCTCAGTAAAGCTTGTATTGCAGTTTAGTATTGACAAAATTTGTTCTTGATTTGAGGCATGAAATGTTTCAATCAAATTTTCCACTTTTCACTTTCAGGAAAATCTTAACTGGTTATTTCTCTTCAAACTATTAAATTTAACTACAAGGATAAGTTTAATTATTGGAAATGCTACTGGATACTGAGATATATGCATTCTTAATCCCAAAGTTATGCATTGAACATTAAGGTTGAAAGGTCATCTGGAAATGCTTGTAATTTTTAATATTTTTCAAACCTCACCACATTAGAGCAAATGTTAATGTAGAGCCCTGTAAAAAGTGGGAAGGTGCTATGTGTGTGGTATGTACGAGTATACACTACACATTTGAGATAATGAGTTTGGGTATTACAGACCTGTCAGTGTGGATAGAGTACTAATTTTCAGGTAGCCAAATGAAAATTATATTATGTTGTCAAGTTAGTATATTGAACTGTGATTTTGAATCGATTATTTTGAGGTTCATTTTCAGCCTTATTGAACAGTATTTAATACAATCTGCATAAACATGAGAAGTATCTGTATTTGTACCCAACTAAAGTTTGCTTTTATTTGGTAAGAAAAGATGTGTTTATATTTGTATATTTTAGGGGGTAAAGAGGAAACTGGAAGACAGGCAAAAACATAAACATGGATTTTATTCCTTCCTGTGTTTGAACCACCATTCAATCCAGATAGCATTTTCCACTAACAGTAACAACTTACAGTACAATGTTGAGCGAACCTGGGATTGTATTTCTATGTGGTTTTAATTCTTAGAAGCATAAAGAAAAAATATGCATTAAATGAACTCCAAATTTTTACCTGTTTAATTAACTTTCATATGCTTTTCTCTGTAACTGGATCATGGAGGAAAAGGATTTTAATGTTTGAAAAGAATTTTGTCACAAAAATAACCCATTGGAGTATTTTATAACCTAAATAATTACACCCTTTAAGACTCCTATTTGGAGTTTTCTTGTTGTACATCATCCCCCCAATATTCTGAAATATTTAAGAGTGAAGCTGCTTGTTCTAATTCTAAGAGTTATAATTGAAATAATTATAATTGAAATAAGTTCTTTACATACTTGTACTTAGGAGTAGAAGGAATTTTTTAACGGTATAATTTGTTGGAGATGATACAGATATATAATTTAAGATGTAATTTCTTTGACGACACTGTTCTGTGACTCAAACAAATTCGATTTTAAGAATTAACAATTTTCAAGTGTGTCTATTATATCTACTGGTAAAACCTGGTAAATGGAAGGAAATAGTGAAGTCACCTCTTTACTGAGATAAAATATATACTTGTATTGGTTAGGAGACTTTAAAAAATTAAACGTATACACCCAAAATTTTGTATACATCAGGCATGCTTTTTTTTTTTTTTTTTTTTTAATATCAAATGAGAGGCAGGGAGGTGGAGAGACAGACTCCCACATCCGGCCAGACCAGAATCCCACCTGGCAACCCCCATCTGGGGCTGATGCTCTGCCCATCTGGGGCCGCTTCTCCATTGCTCTACAACCAAGTTGTTTAGTGCGTGAGGTGAGGCCATGGAGCCATCTTCAGTGCCTGGGGCCAACGTGCTCATTCTAGCCAGGGCTGCGGGAAAGGAAGAGGGTTGAGGGGAGGGGTGGAGAAGCAGATGGTTGCTTCTCCTGTGTGCCCTGACTGGGATTCGAACCTGGGACTTCCACACGCCAGTCCGATGTTCTGCTGAGCCAACTGGCCTGGGCCTGGCATCTCTTTTTAAAAAGGTGGTATTTACCTACCTAAATATTCAATGACTTTTGTGTGTTCTAAAATGAAACCAGTTCTCTTGCTGTAATTTACAGAAAAGTTCTAAAATGAGGAAGGGGTTCAGTTCTAAGACTACTGACTAAGGGCAGATTTTTGTTAAGTAAACAGTCCCCTAATTATATTTCTGCTTGCTCTCTTATTACTTGAATATTTAGTGAAGGTTACTGCCCCCACCCCCCTTTAACCATTAGTATTTTGTCATCTGGATCATTTTAATAAACAACTTTTGTTTTTCTAGCATAGAAACTAAGTTTTCTGTGTGATACTTCCTGGCAAAATAAGCAGTTGCTTTAATGATGTATAATAAGTGTCATGAACATGGTCATATTCACAATTCTGTAATGTTGAATTTCCAGAACTATCTTGGCTCTTACGTATTTCCCTATTTTGAATCTAATTCATAGTAATGCGTAGCAGATGAGGAAAGCAGGACTTTGAGCCCCCTATATTTTAAGTATCTTCAAAACTTTTCCATGTTGTGTTCTTCCTTGACATTTTTATTGGGACATAATAGGTTTGAAAGTAGTATTTTTAAAACTAGATTCCTGCCTGACATGTGGTGGTGTGGTGGATAAAGCGTCCACCTGAAAAGCTGAGGTTGCCAGTTCGAAACTACTGTCTTTCCTGGTCAAGGCACATACGAGAAGCAGCTACTGCGAGTTGATGCTTTCTGCTTGTCTTTCCCCTTCCTCTCTCTAAAATCAAAATCTTTTAAAAACCCTGAAAAACCAAAGCTATATTCTTTTAGTAAGGCTCAGAAGAGAATTGTTCTTGTTTTTTCCTCCTCCTGGGTTCTATATATTTTTGCATAATTTGGCCATAAAAGGAAGAGCTTTTCATTTTCCCAACTCTGGAAAAATAATAGCTTGAAACTATATTGGTTTCAAATTTTTGAACCATTTTGTCTTTAAATCTTTTCAATTAATGTATCTGCAGGGGGAAATATCTTGATTTTACTAAGCAAGATGTAGAAGTGTCATATTAAGGCAAATATTGGAGATGCAAAGGAGATCTTCAGTGAAGCTAATTTGAACTATTTCTGTTTGAAATAAATTTAATATAAATCAAGACTAGTTCATGTTAGATTCTTTAGGAGGCATATAATCTGCTATATTGTGAGACTATGTTTTATTTTGATGAAATTAACTACAGAGAAGATACATGTGAGTAAACTTTTGGACCCCACCTATTTAAGTTCTTTAATGATGTGTAAAGTGGTAATATGGCATAACTTTGACAATATGCTATGCATTTGGTCAGAGATTTGTTTAATGCTATGTGTATTTAAAAAAAAGTCCTTCTGGAATTCTCGAAGCCCTTTGGCATTCTTACTGTGTCTGGGATTTTTAAAGAATCTGTATCCTTCACCATTGGTTAATTTTGGGTAACCGGCAATGAAATTCATTGATGCCCATCTTTAATAAAAATGAAAAATGTTATGTTCTCCCCAGCATATATTATATACAGACCAATAGTGATTTTTTTGGGAGAGGCCATTGTATAGTTTTGCTGGACTTAAAAGAACTTTAAATGTAATGAAAGATAACAGCATTCTTGCTATTGGTTTGCATTTGTTGTTAAGGTTAAGATTTCACCAAATCATTTGTTATAATGTAGCTCATTCTCAATATTTTACTTAAAAGATTTGCAACATCATTTCCCAGTCTCTACTAATAAAACAAGACTGCTTAGCTACCCAAGCGAACCAATGGAAGAGTTAATAAAGTTTGAGTTAAAAAAAATGGGACATGTAATTATTGAGCAGATCCTCACTTTTAGCTATTTGTTTCTGTATTTCCAGGAGAAGCAATAAAATTTAATTTCCAGCCCATGTTTTTATAATTTAAAGTCTCTGAGAAAGAAATCAATTTTTTTTTCTGAATTAAATTATAAACTATTGAAAATTATTTGCTGCTGGGGTGTGTCTACATATACTTAAATTTAGAAATTACCACATTGAAGAAATATTTTTTTCTAGATATGTTCCCCCGTTTTTTAGAGTAAGAAAATTTTCCACATAACACATTGGGGTACATAGTTTTATTACATTTCAGCTGTGCCCAAGAGATATACAGTGTTATTAACTCATTCTCTTAAGGTCACTCTAAATTTAATAGCTAATTTAAGCTGATTTTTTGTAAGAAATAGGGAGAGTTAAAAAAATGTATTAATGTCAGGCTCTGAGGAAATTTAATGCACATTGACTTTTTAAAGTATGGATTGAACTCCTCAGTTTAATACAATTTGTGTTTTTGTTAACTAGCAGCAGAATTTCAGCATTTGCTACTTACTGGTAGAGAAGAAAAATCCCACAGCCCTGCCAGTACAGGTTAGTTTAATCTGTAAGTACCTGATGTTCCTATTTTTTTCAAACATATCCATATAACCCACACAAGGAAGAAAGCTGCAGTTGCTTAAATGTGAGTAGTTATAATAGATCCATTGGACACTTTCAGACACCAGTACTTGGGCGGATTACCTCTTAAGTTTGCTAACCTCAGTTATAATAAAGGTGTAGTACTGCTTCTTTATTATTTGGTTTTGGTTGAACCTAAGTAGATATATTGTACATAAACGAAAATACAGTAAAATGTCTATTACTGGCTATATGTTCATTTTTGTATGTCATGAGTACAGACAGGGCTTTGAGTCCAGAGTTTTTTACTTAAACTACTTCTATGGTGTTATTCATTTGTCTTTTAACTTTTTACAGTATGAATCAACCTAAAAATCCAGTTTCCTCACCTCTAGCAATGATAAGTGGTTTTCTGTTGGTCATAAGTTGTTTTTAGTAATTTGCTGTAAGTAAGTACTAACTTTGTTCATCTTTTGTAAGCTATAACCTATCTTGTGGTGTACCACCACCATGGGTTTCTTTTAGTTTGAACCAAGAATAACCTTACTTTTTAATATTCAAATGAAAGCTGACTACCCATCAATAAACTTAGATAGATTCTTCTGTATATCTTTTGAGGGGCAGCAGGGATGTAATGGATTGTAAAAAATGTTAAAGTTTTTATTTTTATTTTCATTTATTTTACCAGAGTTCGTTGTTGTCTTGAACCATCAACGAGAGGTTTCTTTTAGCCGTTAGATATTGTGCTCTTTCTTATGTTGATAAAAAATTTTAAATATCGAGAAGAATAAAGCATATATTTAGTTTATAAAAGACTGAACCATCCGTCTAGGTGTAATGCTGTCTAATTTGAACAAGACAGTTCATAAAAGTAACTGATTTGTACCTCTGTTAAACTGACTGGGATGGTGATGAGCCCCAAAAAACATTGTTGAAAAATGTAGTTTATAAGCGATCCACTTGGTATTTAATATAAAATTGCCTAAAGGCTTAAGTTTCATTACCTTTCACAGTTTAATCTACCAAAAATGGCATAGATACAATTGGAAATGGTTTTCCTTAAAACCATCTCTTTAAAGCTGCCTTTCTGGTGAGTACTATGTTACACATTGGTATATCACAGGTTTGTGGGGGTTTTTTTTTTTCACTTAATGGAAAAGGGGACACTGTCATCAAAAGAGTGAGCAATCTGAATTTCTAACACTCCAGATATTACCTGATTTGGGAACAGTAGGAATAAGATGGTAATTATTTTACCTCCTGACATTTCTTCTGACCTCCACGTAAAAGACTGTAATTGCAAAAACTTTTAACATAAATTATTTCCTTTTGGTGAGATGGAAAAAAAGGTTTTTACTCAAAACTGTCTAGCATTTATAATTTTAAGGTTAATATCTTTAGTTGACAACCAAAATATTTTTCTCTTATATCTTTGGCTCCTACATTACATTGCTTTAAAACTTAAATACTAGAATTCTTGTCTGTTGTTGAAGTTGTTGCAATGATCTGTGAGCAGTTAAGCTTGAGGATAAATAGGATTGAAGGAGGGCTGACCTAAAATATGGTGGTGATACAGGCTGATTGATTCTCTTGGAGTGAGGCTAATTGATTCTTTCTGACTGAGGCTTGAAAAATTCCAGTGCATCCTTAAATAAATAACCTTGCATGAAAAACATGGGTGAGAAATACTGGTTTCAGTGAAAATTAGCCTCTTGAGTATATTTTTAGTTAATTTAAATCCTGTTTAATAACTTCCTCTCTAGTGTTTTTGCTACATCCTAGCTAATGTAATATACACTAAGGATGTTTTCACATTGTATCTATCTCCTGATCTTTGTAAACCAATAATGAACAGTCAATTCTAATACTTTCTAGTATGAACAATGATAGCTTTCTAAAATAAATCTGAAAATTGAAATATAAGTATGTGGTAATGGTGATGTATTTTTCTAGATAAGTACTAAACAAAGTATGGACCCTCAATTTATGTCTTTAAGATTTAAAATGAAGTAAATTCCTAAGGAACTCTGTCCTTTCCTTTCCTAGCAAGGATAAACAGACATTGAAAATTTGGTAAGTATTTAACTTTAAATGCATGATAGTGATGAGAGTAAGTAGCCAAATTTCTGTAGTTTAAGATAATATTTAGATGTGAACAAAAATTCTTGAGTCTCCTTTGCAACCTAATGTCTGCCTGTTTAGCTAGCAGTTTTATAAACTTGTGTGCACATTGATTAAATTGAAATGTATCTTACTCCTTTGTCTGGCTTGTTTTTCTTTTGTATAGTACTTGAAATACTAATTTTATATTTCAAGCTTCTTTCAGGGTAAAAATAAGTGGCTGGTAAAGAAAATACCTTCAAGAAGAATTATTTAAATGTTTCAATTAAAAAACCCAGTGATGACTTTCAGTTTACTTAAGCCTTCTGTTTTCTAGCTCCTGTTAAAACTGACAATAGGCAGCTGCTCGCAAAAACGGGAGAGAGGGTCTTCGTGCTTTTTGTGGGGAATATTTGTAGGGATCATTGAACTAGAGTAAAATGTTGTTAATCCAGTGCTTGGTTTTCATGGAAACGGTGCTTTTTAAATTAAGAAAAGGTGATAAGACTTGGGGTCCTTTCCTCCTCCCTGGAACGTTTTTAATAATAAGAAGATAGTACATATATTGAAGTTAAAGTGAGAACATTTAATTGCTTCATCAAGGAAAGTGACATAAGGGTACAGTACCCAAAAGGGTTATAGGGAACCCACTCCTCAGTTTAGTCTCCAGGCTTCACTCCAGCATTGTACTGGCAAGTCATACAAGGGATATGATGGTAAGGAGGACCTGAACAAAACGAGGGAGGATAAATGGCTACACCATGTTTATGATTAAGTGGTCTGTCTAAACAAACAAAAAATGAATTAGTGGCATTTTTTTTTTTTTTTTTTTTTTTTTGGGTATTTTTCTGAACTTGGAAATGGGAGGCAGTCAGACAGACTCCCGCATGCACCCAACTGGGATCCACCCGCGCGCCCACCAGGGGGCAGTGCTCTGCCTATCTGGGGTGTAGCTATGCTGCAATCAGAGCCATTCTAGTGCCTGAGGCAGAGGCCACAGAGCCATCCTTAGCGCCCTGGCAAACTTTGCTCCAGTGG
This sequence comes from Saccopteryx leptura, assembly GCF_036850995.1. Classification (NCBI taxonomy): domain Eukaryota; kingdom Metazoa; phylum Chordata; class Mammalia; order Chiroptera; family Emballonuridae; genus Saccopteryx; species Saccopteryx leptura. Next base: position 338,460,781 of record NC_089504.1, read on the forward strand.
AGCCTTGGCTGCGGGAGGGGAAGAGAGAGACAGAGAGGAAGGAGAGGGGGAGGGGTGGAGAAGCAGATGGGCGCTTCTCCTGTGTGCTCTGGCTGGGAATCGAACCTGGGACCCCCACACGCCAGGCTGACGCTCTACCACTGAGCTAACCGGCCAGGGCCTGTGGCATGATTTTTAATGTAAGTGAACTTGTAACAAAGTTGTAATTAAGTAGCTTAAAATTAACATTGACTAGCAATAACTTCATTTTGTGGGAGTTTTTTTAAATAAGATTTTCTTCACAAGTAATATAGTGCATTTTGTCACTTTGATGTATCACTTGGAAGCTAATGCAAAAAAATGAATGATCACTCACATTGACAGTGTTTTTGTATGTTGAATTTTCATCTACTGGTAGGGTTTAGAGGGGAGAGCTGTTCCTTAGTGTGTGGCACTGTGTAAAAAACTGGAACTCAAGGCACTGAAGTTTTTTTGTTTCTCTTTTGAAGTGGTCCAGGCATGTTAGTAGTACTTTGAGAAAGCCAGAACTACCATTTGAAAATAAGCTGTTTTATTTTCATGGCCTCAACAATTTCAGTTTGTGTGTTTAAAAGTTAAAGGATTGCCTGACCAGTGGATAGAGTGTGGACCTGGGATGCTGAGGTCCCAGGTTTGAAATCCCAAGGTCACCAACTTGAACACACAGGATCATTGACATGGTTTCATAGTTGCTGGCTGAGCTTGAGCAACCTTATCCTCCTCACCAAGGTACGCATGAGAAGCAGTTAGTGAACAACTAAAGTAATGCAACCATGAGTTGATGATTCTCGTCTCCCTGTCTCTTTAAAAGAAAAAAAGGAAATTGAAGGGTTTTTACTTGTGCATTTTTAAAAGCAAGCATCTTTTTGTTCCAAGATTATGGTTGGACATTAAGAACATTTGAATGCCTGTTTACAAAGATGAATAAAAATTTTCATTTATTATTTATACTTGTCTGAGCCCATTTTATTAAGTTGGATTCTGAACAATTTATATTGAGAGTAAATTCTAATGTTAACATAAACTGAGCAGTTTTTGGTGTGCCTTGGAAAATATAAGGCAGAGTGTTGTTTTTATTAAATAGGGAATGCCTATTGGGAGCAGGTATGGGTAAATGAAGGTGTTTAGATTGCAGATATATTGGGTATGTGTTGAGATTGAAGGTAGATGTAGCCAGAAGTAGTATGGTGGTTTTGACTAAGCATAATCAGAGCCTGCAATCTAAATTCTTTTTCAGTGAGAGGAGAGAGGGAGGCAGAGACAGACTCCCACGTGTGCCCCGACTGGGATCCACCCAGCAAGTGATCTTCTACCCATCCGGGGCCCTTGCTCAGTTGCAACTGGAGTCAATTTTTTTAGCACCAGCGTTTGAGGCCTTGGAGCCATCAGTGCCTGGAGCCAACTTAGCTCTAATTGAGTCTTGGCTGCAGGAGGGGTGGAGAAACAGATGGACATCCACAGGTGGGTCGATGCTCTACCACTGAGCAAACAGCCAGGGTCTAATCTAGATTCTTAATCATTTACTAGTTTTAGGACCTTAATCAAGTAACATCTAAAATGATGGTTATAAATTTTCTAGGCTTGTGAGAAAAAGTATATGTAAAAAGTTAACTTTGTCAAACAGTAGAAATAGGAGTGGGGTGGGGATGTAGGCAGTTACTGAAAACCTAGAGATTTATCCTATGTACAGATAGACAGGAAGTGGTCCCTGGAAAGGGATTTTAGAACTAAGGATTTAAGAAGTCAGTCCTTGGAGAAAGTGTTGGTTGGGTAACAGTATTCCAGTCGGAATAATGGCTGCAGAAATAGCATCTTAGAGGAACAGAAAGATGAAGTGCATGAGAGGTGGATTGGAAGGGTGTGTGTGAGAGGAAAGTGGAATGCTCAGATTGACCAAAGCACACAGGACAGTGGTTTGAATTTTATTCAATGGAAGTCATTGAAGGACTTTGTGAGCTGGTGAGTAATACACAGTTTATGATTTTTTAAAGGTTCATTCTAAGTTGTGTGAGGGTAGTTGGTTGGTGGGTGGACTTGTTACAAGGCTAGAAGAACCTGGCTCAAAACAATTGGTGTTATGAATTACTGTGACTGGAAATGAGATGATGCTAGTACTCAATACAAGAAACCCAAAAGGTGAAAAGATGGAAACCTATTTTACACATGGGTTGTTAGTCCATACCTTTAAGGCTTTAGGAAATGTTTTTTAATAGTAAGATGAGAGGTTTTTGTGTTTAATTTTTTTTTTTAATTCATTTTGGGGGGGGGGGGAGCAGGAAGCATCAACTCCCATATGTGCCTTAACCAGGCAAGTGCAGGTTTTGAACCGGCAACCTCAGCATTCCAGGTCGACGCTTTATCCTCTGCGCCACCACAGGTCAGGCTGTGTTTTTTTTTTTAAATACACATCTTCCTCATAAGTCTAAGAAAGAAATGCTAACAAGAAAATGCCCTGTGGCTTGGCTGGTTGACTCAGTGGTAGAGCATTGACCTGGCAGTTGGTGTCCTGGATTCTGTTTCTGGTCAGGACACATGAGAAATACCATTCTGCTTCTCTATCCCTCTCCCTGTTGCATCTCTTTGTCTCTCCCTCTCCTACAGCCATGGCTCAATTGGAGCAAGTTAAGTCCTGGGGGCTGAGTATGGCTCCATGGCCTTCATTTCAGGTGCTAAGAAGAATTTGGTTGCTGAGCAATGAAGTAACACCTCAAATGGGCAGAGCATCATCTCGTACTGTCCCAGTGGGGAAGATTCTTGTCAGGGCACATTTGGGGGTCTCTCTGCCTCCTCTCCTCTCACTGAATAAAAGAAAAGAAAATGCTACTAACAGAAGTCAAGTTTAGAGAAAAGTAACCTTTATTGTTGGTGAGAAAGGTGGCAAATGAACAGTTTGATGAATTGTAAGGTTTGGGACAAAGTGAAATTGTTGGAGGTAAGACTGGAAAACAACAGTATAGAGGTATATGAATAAAAGTTATTAGAAAGTGAGATAAGATGAGATCATTTGAGCTAACATGTAAAAGTCCTTGAACACTACATAGGGATAAAAATTTTCTCTTAGGAGTGCCTTTGATTTTTAGCAAAAAAAAACTGACTAGAGATAAGGTTTTGAATTCTATCTCTCTGGAACCATCCAAAATGTATTCGCTTTACCAGAGGCTGTCATTGGTTCGTTTTGGTTATAATTTTTTTAGATTTTATTTATTTTGTAGAGAGAAAGGGTGGGAGGACCAGGAAGCATCAACTCCCATACATGCCTTGACCAGGCAAGCCCAGGGATTTGAACCGGCAACTCAGCATTCCAGGTCAACACTTTATCCACTGCGCCACCACAGGTCAGGTTGTTTTGTTTTTAAATGAGAGACACATGCACCTCAACCGGGATCCACCAAGCCACCCCCCACCCTGTCTCTGTCCAATGCTTGAATCAGTTGAACTATTTTCAGCATCTGAGGCTGATTCTTGGACTAACCAAGCCATCCTCAGCATCCAGGATGATACTTGGACCAATTGAGCCATTGGCTGCAGGAGAGGAAGAGGGAGATAAGGGGGAGATAAGCAGATGGTCACTTCTCGTGTGCTCTGACTAGATCCAACCTGGGATGTTCATATGCTGGATCAGTGCTCTATCACTGAGCCAACTGGCCAGGGGTATTGTTTTCATCACTACTGGCCTGGTGATGTGGAGTAACAGGATTCAGGACCTAAACCTAATTGGTCCTGATTGTTAGTGACTTGGTCAGGTTATAATATTTCCTGGGCTCGACCTGTGGTGGTTTAAGTGGATAAAGCATCGACCTGGAATGCTGAGGTCGCCATTTCGATGTGCTGGGCTTGCCCGGTCAAGGCACTAGTAGTTGCTTCCCACTTCTCCCCCCTTCTCTCTCCCTAAAAATCAAAATATTTTTAAAAATCAATAAAATTAATTTGCTTTTCACCATGGCTACCTGAAAATGTTTTTGGAAACCCTCTATATCTTAGACCTATATTTTCCTTGGTCACCTTCGTATAAATAACTTGATTTTTCTTCCATTTTCTCCTAACTGTAACACTACTCCCTTCAATTGGTAATGCTCACGTGAGTGCAGTTTCATATAACAATCCCCCTTTAGTAGTATTTGTCAAAGAACCTTACTGATAACTAGTTCTTCACGAAGTTGCAGTTTTGTTTTGTTTTTTCCAGTAAGAGGAAGGGAGGCAGAGCCAAACTCCTGCATGCTCCCCTACTGGGATCCACCCGGCAAGCCCACTAGGGGACGATGCTCTGCCCATAAGGATAGTTGCTCCACAGCTCCAACCGAGCTCTTCTTAGCACCTGAAGAGGAGGCCATGGAGCCATTCTCAGCACCTGGGGCCAACTCGCTCCAATTGAGACATGGCTGCAGGAGGGGGAAAGAGAGAAAGGGGAGGGGTGGAGAAGCAGTTGGGCGCTTCTGTGTTCCCTGACCAGGAATTGAACCCAGGACATCCACACGCCAGGCCAACGCTCTGCCATTGAGCCAACTGGCCTGGTATGAAGTGAATGTGCTATTCATTCTTTCAGATTTTTTGTACCTGGACTTTGAAAAGTCTGGTGAGCCTCTTATTACCCAAAACAAGCCCTTAATTATAAATATATTTACAATAGTACCTTGAGATACGGACAGACCAACATGCAATTTTTTTTAAGATACAAGCTGCGACTCGGGTTATATTTTTTTCGAGATTTGAGCGAATTTCCGAGATAAGTCGATTCGGGGAGCTGCCGCTAGTTGGCGCGTTGGTGCAAGGATCCAGTGTCAGCAGTTTGATATATGAGTTGAGTGACGAGCTTGGTTACAGAATAAGTTAAATTCGTATCTCAAGGTGCCACTGTATTCTCTTTGGTCTCGGCATCTTTCACCCCTCTGCTTTAATCTGCTGACTCCTGGAAGTTCTTTGAAGTCTTCAGTGCATTACTTATGTAACAGGTGCTAAATAAATGTTTTAAATGAGTGTTTTTTCTCTTTGAAGAACATTGCCTATAGTCCCATACTACTGAAGTCAATCATATAACCTTGCAAATTGGTGTCTCTAACAATTGATAATCATACATTGTAGAACATATATTACCATACATTTCAACCTTTGCTGGGTTCATGATGGTACAAAGGAATACTTTATAACAGTAGTCACCTTTTCCACTCATTTGTACCACATCTCTCCAAATCTTTGTTCACTTGCATCACTTTGCCACCACACGTGCACTTATCTAATGACTTCGCTTTCTTTTTTCTTTTTAATGAGCGAGAGAAAGGAAGGGAGAGACAAGAAGTATCCACTCATTGCAACACTTTAGTTGTTCATTGATTGCTTTCTTATACATGCCTTGATTGGGGGGGGGGGGCTTCAGCTGAGCCAGTGACCCCTTGTTCAAGCCAACGGTCTTGGTCTTCAAGCTAGCAACCTTTGGGCTTAAGCCAGTGACCTTGGGATTTCGAACCTGGGACTTCAGCATCCCAGGCTAATGCTTTCTCCACTGCACCACCATCTGGTCAGGCCTGATGACTTTGCTTTCTAATTCATGAACACAGTAAAAGCCCAAAGTATTTAACTTTTACATAATACAGCTATAAACCTGTATTTACACTCTTAGTGCTTTGGACTAGGTATCCATTCTTTATGACTAATAACCCCTTTTACTCTGTCCTGAAATCTCACCAACTCCTGCCGGCCCAGCACTCAACTACTGAGCCAACTGGCCAGGGCCATCATTTCTTGTAACTGTGGTTATGTGTTAAAGCAATTGGGCCACTTCTAGGCTATATCCTTAAAAATACAAGATGAACCCTTCCCTTCTTGTTGGTCGGTTTCTGAATATGATAATGTAACGAGTAGATATCATGAAACCAGAAAATAAAGTACCTTTTAAAGTTGACAGATCAAGAAATTGAAAGGAATCTATGTCACAAACACTTTGGCCTTATGCTGGTACTGCCAGGAAAGAAAACTTCCACCTTATTAACCACAGTTGGGTTTTTGTTGTAACTGCAAGAACATGTATCCAAACAATCCCATTGGCAGTATATAAGAGTGTATGGCCCTGGCCGGTTGGCTCAGTGGTAGAGCGTTGGCCTGGCGTGCAGGAGTCCCGGGTTCGATTCCTGGCCAGGGCACACAGGAGAAGCGTCCATCTGCTCCACCCCTCCCCCTCTCCTTCCTCTCTGTCTCTTCCCCTCCCGCAGCCAAGGCTCCATTGGAGCAAAGATGGCCTGGGCGCTGAGGATGACTCTGGCCTCTGCCTCAGGCGCTAGGATGTCTCTGGATGCAACAGAGCAACACCATAGAGGGGCAGAGCATCGCCCCCTGGTGGGCATCCTGGGTGGATACCTGTCGGGCGCATGCCGGAGTCTTTCTGACTGCCTCCCCGTTTCCAGCTTCGGAAAATCACACACACAAAAAAGACTGTATGTTGTTCCAATATCTTTGCCAACATGTTCTCATCATCAGACTTTAATTTCTGTCCAATTGATAGGCTTTTGTGATGGCTTTCCATTGTTTTAACCTGCATCTTCATGCAAGTGAAGTTGAGTCATCTTTTCATATTGGCCATTTTATTCTCCTTTGTGAACTGTCAGATGATACCTTTTTCCCGTTTTTCCATTGGGTAGTATTCTTTGATTGATTGATTTTAGAGAGAGAAAGGGAAGAATAGGGAGGGGGAGTGGAATGGGGACTCAGAGGCGGGAGAGAGAGAGACACACGCACACATCGATTTGTTGTTCTACTTATTTATGCATTTCTTGGTTGATTATTGTAAATACCCTGACGGGATCAAAACTGCAAACTTGGTCTTATTGGTAAGATACTTTCCCATACTGTTATTAACCTTTCCCACACTCACAAACATTTTTTATGCTCTTAAACACTTTCTTTTTTAAAAAAAATTAATTTATTTATTCATTTTAGAGAGGAGAGAGACAGAGAGAGAAGGGGGGGAGGAGCAGGAAGCATCAACTCCCATATGTGCCTTGACCAGGCAAGCCCAGGGTTTCGAACCGGCGACCTCAGCATTTTCAGGTCAACGCTTTATCCACTGCGCCACCACAGGTCAGGCTCTTAAACACTTCCTACACTCTTTTTTTGGGTGTGTGAGACAGATGGAGGGAGGGACAGACAGAAGGGGAGAGAGATGAGAAGCATCAATACTTTGTTGTGGCACCTTAGTTGTTCATTGATTGCTTTCTCATATATACCTTGACCGGGGGGCTACAACAGACCAAGTGACCCCTTGCTCAAATCAGATGAGCTGTGCTTAAGCTGGCGACCTTGGGGTTTTGAATCTTGGTCCTCCGTGTCCCAGTTCGATGCTCTATCCACTGCACCACCACTTGGTCAAATACTTTTTACACTCTTAATCCTACGTAATTTTAACAACATATAAAATTCTATATGGGTACTCACCAGTGAAAATACTGCAACTTGAATGATGAAGTTTAAAATTTTTTTTTGTATTTTACTGAAGTGAGAAGCAAGGAGGCAGAGAGACAGACTCCTGCATGCTCCTGACTGGGATCCACCTGGCACGCCCACTAGGGGGCCAGGCTCTTCCCATCTGGGGCGTTGTTGCTCCATTGCAACTAGAGCTGTTTTAGCACCTCAGGCAGAGGCCATGGAGCCATCCTCAGCACCCTGGCCAACTTTGCTCCAGTGGAGCCTTGACTGCGAGAGGGGAAGAGAGATAAAAAAGAGAGGGGTAGGGGTGAAGAAGTAGATGGGTGCTTCTCCTGTGTGCCCTGGCTGGGAATTGAACCCAGGAGTTCCACGCGCCAGGCCAATGCTCTACCACTGAGCCAACTGGCCAGGGTCTAATAAATAGTTTTTATATTGTTTTCAGTTTTTTAGGTTAAAAATGTTTATTTTACCAAAAAAATAATTAAAATAATATATAAAAATGCCTATATACTGCAAAATTCCACGATAACAAAAAAATCTGTGATACAAAATTAGACATAAAATTTAAAAATTTGCAATACAGTGAGACTGCAAAAAGTGAACCACAATATGGCAAGGGATGACTGTATTGAAAATTTTTATCAAATCTGTATTTCAGCCTGACCAGGCGGTGGCGCAGTGGGTAAAGCGTCGGACTGGGATGCAGAAGACCCAGGTTCGAGACCCCGAGGTCGCCAGTTTGAGCGTGGGTTCATCTGGTTTGAGCAAAAAGCTCACCAGCTTAAGCCCAAGGTCGTTCGCTCAAGCAAGGCGTTACTCGGTCTGCTGAAGGCCCGTGGTCAAGGCACATATGAGAAAGCAATCAATGAACAACTAAGGTGTTGCAACGCGCAATGAAAAACTAATGATTGATGCTTCTTATCTCTTTGTTCCTGTCTGTCTGTCCCTGTCTATCCCTCTCTCTGACTCTCTCTCTCTGTAAAAGGGGGAAAAAAAATCTGTATTTCAGGGATATAGACAGAATTCTGATTTTCATTCAAACATATTTAAGAGTCCCTTTGCACAGTTCAAAAGTAAATTTGAGGTGTTTCATTATCACCTAAAGAAACTTCAAGCCTGACCTGTAGTGGTGCAGTGAATAAAGTATTGACCTGGAATGCTGAGGTCCCTGGTTCAAAACCCTGGGCTCGTCCAGTCAAGACACAAATGGGAAACAACTACTATGGCTTGATGCTTCCTGCTTCCCCCCAACTCCTCTCTATATAAATCAATTTTTTAAAAAAAGGAGCCTGACCAGGTGGTGGTGCAGTGGATAGTGCATTGGACTGGGATGCCGAGGACCCAGGTTCAAGACCCTGAGGTCGCCGGCTTGAGCGTGGGCTCATCTGGTTTGAGCAAAAGCTCACCAGCTTGAACCCAAGGTGGCTGGCTCGAGCAAGGGGTTACTCAGTCTGTTGAAGGCCCTTGGTCAAGGCACATTTGAGAAAGCAATCAATGAACAACTAAGGTGTCACAATGCGTAACGAAAAACTAATGATTGATGCTTCTCATTTCTCCGTTCCTGTCTGTCTGTCCCTGTCTATCCCTCTCTCTGACTCTCTCTCTGTCTCTGTAAAAAAAAAAAAAAAGGAAACTTCAAAACAGTGGGTAGGAAGTAGTTTAAAGGGATAAAAATAGTCCTGGCCAGTTGGCTCAGTGGTAGAGCATTGGCCTGGCGTGCAGGAGTCCCAGGTTCGATTCCTGGCCAGGGCACACAGGAGAAGCGCCCATTTGCTTCTCCAACCCTCCCACTCTCCTTCCTCTCTCTATCTCTTCCCCTCCCACAGCCAAGGCTCCATTGGAGCAGAGTTGGCCCTGGTGCTGAGGATGGCTCCATGGCCTCTGCCTCAGGTGCTAGAATGGCTCTGGTTGCAACAGAGCAATGCCCCAGATGGGCAGAGCATCGCCCCCTGGTGGGCATGTCGGGTGGATCCTGGTTGGGCGCATGTGGGAGTCTGTCTGACTGCCTCCCCATTTCCAAGTTCAGAAAAATTCAATCAATCAATCAATAAATAAATAAAATATTAGAATACTTGTTATCTACAAAATGAAATATTTATTAGGATATTTACTTGGATATTTATTCATATTGCCTTTATTTTGCTCTTGTGTCTCTGATCTTTACTTTTGCCTTCTTTGGATCGTTCCTCTAACTCAACCTTGGTATTTCTCTCCTGCGTGAGGCTCTGATGAGAAGCACTGTTCTCTAGGGGTGGGAAACCCTTAGGCCTGGGGAACCCTAGACACCTGAATTGGTTCTTTCCACCTCCCACCAGGAGAGGGAGACACATGGAGCTTGTATTTTAGGTTAACCCTACCAGGCTTAAATTTTTTAAACTTGAGATTAGAACTACTGATCTGGTTTGAAGACTGGAGTTCGTATTATCCTACTTACAACCACTGTCTTTGTAGACTTATAAGATATTAGAACTAGAAGGCACTGGAGAGGTCTAGTTGAATCTCAGTTTATAGGGATTCAGAGGGATGAACAGCTTGAAGCAGATGTAGAAGGCAAATTAGAACCTGTTACTCAAGTTAGCAGCAAATGCTTAGTTCTTTATTTTAAGAAAATTTATTTTGAAATCCATACTTATTAGCATTCACTCCTGATTATCGCATCTCACCCCAGACTTAGGCAACCACTAATCTACTTTTTAAATCTGGATTTGCCTAGTCTAGACATTTTTAAAAAATGGAATCACAATGTGTGGTCTTCTGTGACTGGCTTCTTCTACTTCATGTTTTTTGTTTTAATCATTTTTTATTTTTCAATTATAGTTGACATACAGATTTTATTAATTTCAGCTGTACACCACAGGGGTTAGATATTACATAACCTACTAAGTGATCATTCTGATACATCTCATACCCATCTGACACCATACATAGTTATTAGAATATTATTGACTATATTTCCTATGCTGTACTTCACATCCCCATGACTATTCTGTAACAACCAATTTTTCCACTTTTTAAAACTATGTATTCTTTTTAAATTTTTTTATTAATTTGAGAGAGAGAGAGAAACAATCTGTTCCAGTGTGTGCCCTAATTGGGGATTGAACCTACAACCTTAATGTTTCTCTCTCTCTCTCTTTTTAAATTGATTGCTTTTAGAGAGACAGAGAGGGAGGGGAGAGAGGGTTGGAGGGTGGGGAGAATTTATTTTGTTGCTCCACTTCGTTGTTCATTCATTGGTTGTTTCCCGTATGTGCCCTAACTGGGGATCGAACTCACAACTTGGTGTTTCAGGATGACACTCTAACCACCTGAGCTAACCAGCTAGGGCTGAATGCATCTGGCTCTTAAATTATGGTAGAGAGCCTGACCAGGCGGTGGCGCAGTGGATAAAGCGTCAGACTGGGATGCTGAGGACCCAGGTTCGAGACCTCAAGGTCACCAGCCTGAGCGCGGACTCATCTGGTTTGAGCAAAGCTCACCAACTTGGACCCAAGGTCGCTGGCTCCAGCAAGGGGTTACTCGGTCTGCTGAAGGCCCGCGGTCAAGGCACATATGAGAAAGCAATCAATGAACAACTAAGGTGTCACAATGCGCAACAACAAAAAAACTAATGGTTGATGCTTCTCATCTCTTTGTTCCTGTCTGTCTGTCCCTGTCTATCCCTCTCTCTGACTCTCTCTCTGTCTCTGTAAAAAGAAAAAAAAAAAAAATGAATAAATTATGGTAGAGAGTTTCTAGGTTGGAAATATGTGGATTTGAATACTAGCCCTTATCTTTTCTAGCAGTGTGTCTTTTTGTCATATATCTAATTCCATTGAGTTGTTAGGAAGATTAAGTACCTTTCATCATTTGTCCATCTGCAGGCTACAGTCTAATGGTGCAGAATTTCTGTTCTTTTTTCTCTGCTAAGGATACTAAGGAGGTAGTTTGGAAAGGAAAGGAGAAATGTATAGATACTGGATAGAATTGAAAAGCCAAGTGTACAAGGAGTCATATATAGGATCTCCATCTTTCAATCTGACTGATTAAACCAATGAAAAAAAAGAGAAACTAGTGTATTTTCCGCTCCATAAGATGCACTTTTCCCCCTCAAAAGTGAAGGGGGAAATGCCCGTGCGTCTTATGGAGCGAAAAATACAGTATTTTATTAAGTATTTTAACACACCATTTGGTTCAGAATATTTTTTTTTATTTTCCTCCTTAAAACCCTAGGTGTGTCGGCCCTGGCCAGTTGGCTCAGCGGTAGAGCATTGGCCTGGCATGCGGGGGACCCAGGTTCGATTCCTGGCCAGGGCACACAGGAGAAGCGCCAATCTGCTTCTCCACCCCTCCCCCTCTCCTTCCTCTCTGTCTCTCTCTTCCCCTCCCGCAGCCAAGGCTCCATTGGAACAAAGATGGCCCAGGCGCTGGGGATGGCTCCTTGGCCTCTGCCCCAGACGCTAGAGTGGCTCTGGTTGCAACAGAGCGACGCCCCGGAGGGGCAGAGCATCGCCCCTGGTGGGCGTGCTGGGTGGATCCCGGTCGGGTGCATGCGGGAGTCTGTCTGACTGTCTCTCCCCGTTTCCAGCTTCAGAAAAATACAAAAAAAAAAAAAAAAAAAAGAAATACAGTGTGATATCAGGAAAAGCTGTCATTCGTTGCTCAGTTTATAGGTACATTTATGATATACATTATATAATGGAAATGCTACCAATATTTGTACTAGAAACAATTTCTACTTAGAAAATTCATTCTGACAGTACAAAATTCCTGCTCAAAATTTGGGCTGATATGTGTATTATTAAATTAGACAAGTGAGAAGAGAAATATTCTGAAAACATAGCTTGTAGTTTTACCTGACTTAATGCAAACTTCTTATTTGTCTCATAACCATGCAGTTCTATCAAGACTTTACTCATAATTGTCAGAATCATCTATATAAGGTGCAGTGTGGATTAATGCAAAGTGAACCTGGGCTAGCAGTCCTAAGAACTGGACTCAAGTTCTGATGTTATCTGAGAACATCCCTCTATTATACGGGTTTTGTTACTGTGGTAAAGACAATGGTAAAATATAAGCTGATCAGAAGCATTGTGCACAACAAAACCTTACAACTCTGTATATCAGTGTGTGTTGGGGTGAGGGGATAAGTTACTAAAAATGGCTAAGACTGACTAAAGCAGTAACATCCAATCTGTAAAGAACAGCAGACTCACTGTAATTCCTTAAAATAAACATGGGTTTGTGTGCCCCCACCCTGAGATATATAATATCCTGACTAGACTTCACAGATCTAACGCTATACTGGTAATTCTATGTTGACATATATTGAAGAAATGTTTATCAGGTCCTGAGAAGCAAAGGCAGGTTAAAAACTCCCTGGAATTTACTAGTTTGCTCCAGACCCTGTGGTAAAGATGGAAAAATTATTTGACTGAAAAGATTCTTCAAAAAAGGACAGTGCAGCCTGACCAGGTGGTGGTGCAGTGGATAGTGCATTGGCCTGGGATGCAGAGGACCCAGATTCAAAACCCCGAGGTTGCTGGCTTGAGCATGAGCTCTTCCGCCTTGAGTGCGGGCTTACCAGCTTGAGAATGGGGTCTCTGGCTTGAGCATGGGATCATAGACATGACCCCATGCTTGCTGGCTTGAATGTGGGATTATAGATATGACCGCATGATCACTGGCTTGAGCCCAAAGTTCGCTGGCTTGAAGCCCAAGGTCACTGGCTTGAGCCCAAGGTTGCTGCCTTAAAGCCTAAGGTCACTGCCTTGAACAAGGGGTCACTGGCTCAGCTGGAGCTCCACCCCCACCCCACCCCCTTGCAAGTCAAGGCACATATGAGAAAACAATGAACAACTAAGGTATCACGGCTCTGGCCAGTCGGCTCAGTGGTAGAGCGTTGGCCTGGCGTGAAGGAGTCCCGGGTTTGATTCCCAGCTAGGGCACACAGGAGAAGCGCCCATCTGCTTCTCCAGCCCTTCCCCTCTCCTTCCTCTCTGTCTCTCTCTTCCCCTCCCACAGACAAGGCTCCATTGGAGCAAAGTTGGCCCGGGCGCTGAGGATGGCTCCATGGCCTCTGCCTCAGGCACTAGAATGGCTCTGGTTGCAACAGAGCAACGCTCCAGATGGTCGGAACAGCGCCCCCTGGTGGGCATGCTGGGTGGATCCCGGTCGGGCGCATGTGGGAGTCTGTCTGACTGCCTCCCCGTTTCCAACTTCAGAAAAATTCAAAAAAAAAAAAAACCCAAAAAACAACTAAGGTGTCACAACGAAGAATTGATGCTTCTCATCTCCCTTCCTGTCTGTCCCTCTCTGTGTCCCTCTTGCTTAAAAAAATAAAATAAAAAGGACAGTGAAATGCTTTTTTGACGAGTACAGGTAATAAAAAAGCCAGAAAAAAAGGTCTTTGAAAAAAAAAAAGAATAATCAAGGAGAAATGGTAACTTCCAGAAAAGATAAAGCTACCAAATGCCTGTTTATGGAAATGGCTGGCAAGAACATAGGCATTGAATGGTGACATCTCATTGTCTTTGTTTGTTGGAGTTGTCCTCAGGGAGGTAAGTTCATATCTTCTCACTCTTTGAATTTTGATATATAATTCCCTGTTGCTTTACAGTGACTCTACAACTTCCTAATTGTGGATTCTTGGCAAGTTCGTTAGCTTCTCTAAGATAGTCTGTTTCCCCATCTGTAAAACACAGCTCCACACTACCTGCTATTAAAGGTTGTTTTAAAGATCAAGTGAAGTAATAGATGTGAAAATTTTACTATCAGTTACTTGATAAGCTCCCCATGCTAAGGAGCTCTTGCAACAGTTGGGGGAGTATAATGTTGCTTCACTGCTGGCCTCTAGCAACAATAGCACTAGCATTTCGGGTTCTTTCCTTACCTGTGATCTTTATTTTTAATCGTCTGACTTCTACCAAGTGGAGGAAAAACAAATGGAGCAAATTATGGACATCGTGAAGCCCTTCATAAATGGTGTGATGCTCATAATGTCATACTTCTTGCACAGGATGAGTTTCCAAAGTAGCCTTCCTAATATAGAATGTAATTGTAGAAGCCCAAGGAAAAGTCTGGATACTCCTCACAAAGAGGCAGGTGTGTAAGCAACTACTGTAGTTCCTTTTTATTTTTTAGTTCCTTCTTTTTAAACCGCATTATTGAAATATAATTTACATACCATAAAAATCACTCATTTAATTTGTAAATTCAATGACTTTTAGTATAAATACAGAGTCCAACTATCACCACAATCAGTTTTAGAACATTTTCATTATCAAAATCAACCCCCCCACCTGATGGCGCTGTGGATAAACCATTGACCTGGGATACTGAGGACTCAGGGGTTTTTTTTGTTTTTTTTTTAATTTAATTTTTTTTTTTTAAATTTAATTTTTTTTAGTTTATTCATTTTTAGAGAGAAGAGAGAGAGGAGAGAGAGAGACTGGGGGGAGGAGCTGGAAGCATCAACTCCCATATGTGCCTTGACCAGGCAAGCCCAGGGTTTTGAACCGGCAACCTCAGCATTTCCAGGTCGACCCTCCATCCACTGCGCCACCACAGGTCAGGCAGGACTCAGGTTTAAAACCCGAAGTCACGGACTTGAGTGCGGGCTTACCAGCTTGAGCATGAGGTCACTGGCTTGAGCATGGGATCATGGACATGACCCCATGGTTGCTGGCTTGAGCCCAGAGGTCGCTGGCTTGAGCCTAACGTCACTGGCTTGAGTAAGGGGTCAGTGGCTCAGCTGGAGCACCCCCGTCCCCCCATCAAGGCACATATGAGAAAGCAATCAGTGAACAACTGAGGTGCCGCAACTATAAGTTGATTCTTTTCATCTTCTCGCTGTCTGTCTGGAGCTTATTGGCTCTCTTGAGTGCTAAACAACAACAAACAAAAAAATTTGGTTGACCAAGGCTTGCTCTTTAGCTGGCTGAGTACTAAATATGTATAAGGTCTACTGGAAACTTTTGTCCGTTTCTATCACAACTTTCGACACGTAAGCACATGTTTATTTGGTGCATGTGTGCCTCTCTATTTTTATCACTTAATGTATACATACTGACGTAGCAAATTAACTAAAACAACGTTGATTCACGTTAGTCTTATGTGTGAAGCCATAGTGTACCCATGGCTACTGAGAAAGTTCATTTATGCCACTGTAATTTTTACGAATTTCAACAAGGAAGAAATGCTACAGAAGCATGTGTGTCGCATCCACCATATTCCCCGGACTTAGCACCCTCCGACTATCACTTGTTCTTGTCCTTACAAAATTTTTTTTTTTTTTTTGCATTTTTCTGAAGCTGGAAACGGAGAGACAGTCAGACAGACTCCCACATGCGCCCGACCGGGATCCACCCAGCACGCCCACCATGGGGCGACACTCTGCCCACCAGGGGGCGATGCTCTGCCCATCCTGGGCGTCACCATGTTGTGACCCGAGCCACTCTAGCGCCTGAGGCAGAGGCCACAGAGCCATCCCCAGCGCCCGGGCCATCTTTGCTCCAATGGAGCCTTGGCTGCGGGAGGGGAAGAGAGAGACAGAGAGGAAGGCGCGGCGGAGGGGTGGAGAAGCAAATGGGCGCTTCTCCTGTGTGCCCTGGCCGGGAATCGAACCCGGGTCCTCCGCACGCTAGGCTGATGCTCTACCGCTAAGCCAACCGGCCAGGGCATCCTTACAAAATTTTTTGAAGGGCAAAAAATTCAAAAATGAAGAAGATATCAAACAAGCACTGGTTCAATTTTTCACATCAACAGATAAAACATTTTTCAAAAATGGGATATACAAATTGCCCTCACGCTGGCAAGAAATCTTTAAAATAATGGCAATTATTTAATAAAGTTTATTGATGGTAAGAAAAATTTGTATTTTGTTTTATTCCAAAAACAGACAGAACTTTCTAGTAGACCTTATATTTTGTATCTTTGCAATTTTTATCTATATAAAAAATGGCAACACATATTATAACTCCTGTATAAACAAAGTGTTTTTAGGCCCACAGATCGCTTCCTTCAACAAGAGACTTAAATCTTTTTGTGTCACCTTTTTCTTATTTAAGACAGAATTCTTCTTTCTAGTATAATAAACACTTTCTTCAAAGTGCTGAAAGAAAAAGAAAGTTGACAACTAGAAATTCTATTCTAACCAAATCATTACTCAAATTTGGGGAGGAAATGTAAATAATTAGAGGCACACATAAGCTTAGAATATTTGCCATTTATACACTCACTCTTACATTTTCTGGGGACAAGAGTCCAGGTTCAGTTTTATTCAGAAGTGAAACATTTGCTTCAACTTAGGAATGCTTCAACCTGGTGCATGCAAAGAATACACCTATGGAATAGAATATACACTTATGGATTTCTTTGATATGTGCTCTACAAGAAGAGAAATGAAAGTAGGAGGAAAAAATGAGGTATAAGAAATAGTGAGCAAATAAATTAGTGGAACTTATTGTCCAAATATTAATTAGAATAAAAAGTTTTAGTGTAGTTCTGAACTATAATTCCAGTCATCTCAACATGGTGGATATATTGGGGCAGGGCAGAAGTCAAAAGAAGTAAAAGCAGCCTGTCCAGGCGGTGGCGCAGTGGATAGAGCGTCGAACTGGGATGCGGAGGACCCAGATTCAAGACCCCGAGGTTGCCAGCTCGAGCGCGGGCTCATCTGGTTTGAGCAAAAGCTCACCAGCTTGGACCCAAGGTGGCTGGCTCGAGCAAGGGGTTACTCGGTCTGCTGAGGGCCCACAGTCAAGGCACATATGAAAAAGCAATCAATGAACAACTAAGGTGTTGCAACGAAAAACTGATGATTGATGCTTCTCATCTCTCTCCATTCCTGTCTGTCCCTATCTATCCATCTCTCTTACTCTATCTCTGTCTCTGTAAAACAAAATAAATAAATAAGAGAGACACATGTAAAACAACACAGAGAACATAAATATTAAATAGGAAAATCTATACCAGGAATATAGTAACCAAAAGACAGCTGAGGTAGCAATTTAATCATTTCAACTTTATACATCACATCACTTTATATCCTATTTTCCCCAGATTGTCTCTTCAAAGTTAATAAAAGGAATACTGAAACCATTAAATAATTGAATCAGTGTATTTTTTTTTTTTTTCATTTTTCTGAAGCTGGAAACAGGGAGAGACAGTCAGACAGACTCCCGCATGTGCCCGACCGGGATCCACCCGGCACGCCCACCTGGGGCGACGCTCTGCCCACCAGGGGGCGATGCTCTGCCCATCCTGGGCGTCGCCGCCATGTTGCGACCAGAGCCACTCTAGCGCCTGGGGCAGAGGCCACAGAGCCATGCCCAGCGCTCGGGCCATCTTTGCTCCAATGGAGCCTTGGCTGTGGGAGGGGAAGAGAGAGACAGAGAGGGAAAGCGCGGCGGAGGGGTGGAGAAGCAAATGGGCGCTTCTCCTGTGTGCCCTGGCCGGAAATCGAACCCGGGTCCTCCGCACGCTAGGCCGACGCTCTACCGCTGAGCCAACCAGCCAGGGCTGAATCAGTGTATTTTTAAGCTACATGTTTGCTTAACATCTTATGGAAAGATGAAAAAAAATTTTTTTTATTATCCAGTGAGAGGAGGGGATGGCAGAGACAGACTCCTGCATGTGCCTAGACCAGGATCCACATGGCAAGCCCACTAGGGGGCAATGCTCTGCCCATCTGCAGCATTGCACCGTTGCTCAGCAACCTAGCTCTTCTAAAGGCCAGAGGTGAAGCCCATGGAGCCATCCTCAGCGCCTGGGGCCAACTTGCTCCAATAGAGTCATGACTGTAGGAGGGGGAGAGAGAGAGAGAGAGAAGTGAGAGGGTGAGGAGTGGATGGGTGCCTCTCCTGTGTGTTCTGATCGGGAATTGAGCCCAGGACATCTACACGCTGGGCTGACTCTCTGCCACTGAGCCAACCAACCAGGGCCGAAAAGTTTAACACTTATAAACTTTCCATTTTCTGTCCCTGTCCCATTGTTTTTGTTTTTGGTAGTTCTGTTATTACTGATTGAAGTTTATTACATTTTATGTCCTGTTTAGTCTCAGTCCTATATTTAAATGGAATCGCTGCTCACCACCAGCACTGTTTCCCATTACTGAATCCATTGTTTTGATCCATCATTAAATTAGGTCTTTATCAAGTTTTTTTTTAGAAAAGCATCTATATTCCCTGCTTTTTTAGGTTGTCCTATATTCCCTTATTTATTTCATGTTGAGAATATCTGTATTTCCCTATTTGAACAATATCTTGACTGGGTGTAATATTCTTAGGCTACATTTTTTTTTTCTTTCATTTTTCCGAAGCTGGAAACGGGGAGGTAGATAGACTCCCACATGCGCCCGACCGGGATCCACCTGGCATGCCCACCAGGGGGCGATGCTCTGCCCCTCTGGGGCGTCGCTCTGTTGCATCCAGAGCCATTCTAGCACCTGAGGCAGAGGCCACAGAGCCATCCTCAGTGCCCGGGCCATCTTTGCTCCAATGGAGCCTTGGCTACGGGAGGGAAAGAGAGAGAGAGAGAGAGAGAGGAAGGAGAGGGGGAGGGGTGGAGAAGCGGATGGGCACTTCTGTGTGCCCTGGCCGGGAATCGAACCCGGGACTCCTGCACGCCAGGCTGAAGCTCTACCGCTGAGCCAACCGGCCAGGGCTTCTTAGGCTACATTTTATTTCTTTTCAAATTTGTGGCATTATTTCATTGTCTTCTGGCATTGAACCTTGCCTTCGAGAAGTCTGAGACAAGCCTGATTCCGAACTTCACTTCAACCCTTTCAGTCACCTTGCTTTGTCTCTCTGGTTGTCCAAAGAGTTCTTTCTTTTTTTTTTTTTTTTTAAATTTTTTTTTTTTTTATTTATTCAATTTTAGAGAGGAGAGAGACAGAGACAGAGAGGGAGGGAGAGGAGAGAGACACACAGAGAGAGAGAGAAGGGAGGAGGAGCTGGAAGCATCAACTCCCATATGTGCCTTGACCAGGCAAGCCCAGGGTTTCGAACCGGCGACCTCAGCATTTCCAGGTCGACACTTTATTCACTGCGCCACCACAGGTCAGGCCAAAGAGTTCTTTCTTTAGCTTTTATGTTTGCGAACTCGACTGGGACAGAGATCTGTGTCTACCATTCTGTGTCAGTTTATTTTTCTTTCTGGAACGTGATTTGTTATTTCCATCTATTACTAATTTCTTCATTTATAAAAGAGAAATTAAAAAATATTTCTTTGAATAATTTGTCTGCTTTATTTGTTATAGGGTCTTTACTTCAGGAACATCAGTTATCTTCATGGCACATACCTTTGTTCTTCATACCCATTATTATCTTTATAGTTTAGGAATTCCCCAAATTCTGTAAACTAACATAAAGTACAGTCATGAAACAATAATATTGGGATGTGTTGGCAGAAGCTAAGTCAACACAAGTCAATTTGAGGAATGACAATGATAAAGCCCTATTCAAGTTGAGCTCCAGGCCCTGGCCGGTTGGCTCAGTGGTGGAGCGTTGGCCTGGCGTGCAGAAGTCCCGGGTTCGATTCCCGGCCAGGGCACACAGGAGAAGCACCCATCTGCTTCTCCACCCCTCCCTCTCTCCTTCCTCTCTGTCTCTCTCTTCCCCTCCCGCAGCGAGGCTCCATTGGAGCGGGGATGGCCCGGGCACTGGGGATGGCTCCTTGGCCTCTGCCCCAGGCGCTTGAGTGGCTCTGGTCGCAACAGAACGACGCCCCGGAGGGGCAGAACATCGCCCCCTGGTGGGCAGAGCGTCGCCCCCTGGTGGGCGTGCCGGGTGGATCCCGGTCGGGCGCTTGCGGCAGTCTATCTGACTGTCTCTCCCCGTTTCCAGCTTCAGAAAAATACAAAAAAAAAAAAAAAAAAAGATGAGTTCCCAATGTAAAATTACAAACACATGAGAATCCTCCAGGAGGGAATGTCAACAGACACAACAAACTGAAAAATTAGACCCCTAAGAATATTAAATAATGATCAGATATAGACGATAGGCTTTGGATGAAAATGATTAAGAACATGAAGAAGGCAATACAATATTTTATTTTTGTATTTTTCTTAAATGAGAAGTGGGGAGGCAGACCGACTCCCGCATGCACCCAACTGTGATCCACCTGGCAATCTCACTAGGGGGTGATGCTCGGCCCATCTGGGGCTGTTGCTCCCTTGCAACAAGAGCCTTTTTTTTTTTGCATTTTCCCAAAGCTGGAAACAGGGAGGCAGTCAGACAGACTCCTGCATGCGCCTGACCGGGATCCACCCAGCATGCCCACCAGGGGGCGATGCTCTGCCCCTCCGGGGCATTGCTCTATTGCAGTGTTTCCCAACCTTTTTTGTGCCATGCCCCACCTTAACCTTTCTAAAATTTTTCTTTTTTTTTTAATTTTTCTTTTATTAATTTTTAGAGAGGGGAGAGAGAGAGAGAGAGAGAGAGAGAGAGAGAGAAGGGGGATGGAGGAGCAGGAAGCATCAACTCCCATATGTGCCTTGACCAGGCAAGCCCAGGGTTTTGAACCGGCGACCTCAGCGTTCCAGGTTGACGCTTTATCCACTGCGCCACCACAGGTCAGGCCTTTCTAAAATTTTGATGTCCCCCCTATGTAACATACATAATTTTTAACATTAAAAAATTGATTTTTTCACTTAATAAACATAAATGATAGGTTCTAGGAAGAAATCACTATGAAATTGTTAACAAAACACAGTAAAATTTCAAAACATATAATGAAAAACAAATTTAAATTCCAAATAATTTTAATACAGATTTTTCTATATTAATTTATTATTTTAATTTAGTGTGATCCTTGCACTTGATGCTTGCTGCACAGAGATTTTATATTAGGTTCCAATTTGGTTAGCTTTAGTCTCAAGTCTCCATGTTGTGTTATATCCAGCCGATTTCTTTTTTTTACCAGTAAATTATTTACAGCACTAAATCCACATTCAGCTAAAAATGAAGATGGAAACGATAGCAATAGTTTTCTTGCACATTTGGTTGAATTTGTGTATTTGATTTCTGTTTCCTCACAAAGCCATGCCATCGCTCCTTTGATATTAAATAAAGCTTTAACTGACTCATCATTTTGCAATTCTGCAAGTTCTTTTTTTTTTTTTTTTTTCTGAAGCTGGAAACGGGGAGAGACAGTCAGACAGACTCCCGCATGTGCCCGACCGGGATCCACCCAGCAAGTCCACCAGGGGCGCTGCTCTGCCCACCAGGAGGCGATGCTCTGCCCCTCCGGGGTGTCGCTCTGCCGCGACCAGAGCCACTCTAGCACCTGGGGCAGAGGCCAAGGAGCCATCCCCAGCGCCCGGGCCATCTTTGCTCCAATGGAGCCTTGGCTGCGGGAGGGGAAGAGAGAGACAGAGAGGAAGGAGGGGGTGGGGGTGGAGAAGCAAATGGGCGCTTCTCCTATGTGCCCTGGCCGGGAATCGAATCCGGTTCTCCTGCACGCCAGGCCAACGCTCTACTGCTGAGCCAACCGGCGAGGGCCGCGAGTTCTTCTTGATACTGCATATTTGATATATCAGACAAATCCACTAACATTGGCTGCATCATCCATGTTGGGAAATCAATTTGTTTTAAATCAGAAAATCTTTCTTTTAAATCAGCTGATAGAATATTCAAATGATTGACAATAACAAGTAAAGCGGTATCAGTTACTTCACATTTTTGGAGCCAATGAAACTTTAAAGTTTTTGTTGTTAATATGTTTCTGACATAACTCAATATTGGTAATGAAACCAAATATCTTTGCTTTTGCATCGACAAGAGTTTTATTTGTTCCTTGAACTTGCTTATTTAATATATTTAGTTTTTCAAAGCTATCGGCTAAATAACTCACAAATGCTTTACCATCTATTGTTAACAGATACTTCATTTCAGGTTTGTCGCTTAAAAAATCACTAAGAGTATCAAACAGTTCCATAAATCTTTTCAAACAGTTTCCTTTAGATAGCCATCTGACATCAGTATGAAGTAAAAGTCTCACATGGTCTTCATTTTGTTTTTCACAAAATAGCTTGAAAAGACGCTCACATTTGGCACTAGCTTTAATAGCATTAACACACTTTATTACTGTATGTAATACTTCATTCAGAACAGGCGAGATGTTTTTAGCTACCAAGTTTTCCCTATGAATAACACAATGCACAAGAATCATTTCTGGATTCGCATCTTTCATCAATTTTAAGCAGCCATTTTTCTTGCCCATCATATTGGGAGCACCATCTGCAGCACAAGATGTTATATTTTTCATTGGTATATCATTGACATCTAAGTAGTTTTTTAGCTTATTATATATATCTTTGGAGGTAGTGGTGCTTTCTAATCTTTTACAGAACAACATTTCTTCAGCAAAATGTCCTTTATCAATATATCTTACGTAAGTTATCAATACTGCCTCACTGTCTCTCAAAGTTGATTCATCCATTTGCAAGGAGAATTTTCTTGTTTTCAGCTTTTCAATAAGTTGTTTTTCAATATCCTCACTCATTTTGTCTATTCTTCTGCTAACAGTATTGTCACTGAGTGGCATAGCTTTTACATCTTTGTCATCTTTTTCAAGAACCGTTTTAAGAAATGCTGATATTGACGGTTTATTAAATTCTCTCCTATAGTGTGATTTTCTCCAGTTTTAGCAATGAATAAAGAAATTTGATAACTAGCCTCAAGAACACGATTATTAGTTGAAGTATGAGCAGTAAACAGAGACTTTAATGTTGTTCTTTTTTCAAAATTTTTCTTTAAAGTTTTAAAGTAACTCAAATCTGAATAAATATGAGCACTATGTTTCGCCTTCAAATGCGCCTCAAGACGACCTCGTTTCATTGATTCGTTGGTCAAGCATTGCTGGCATAAAAGACAAAAAGGAATCCACTCATCGTGAACAGCGGGTATGAACCCAAATTTTAAATATTCCTCCGAATATTGACGAGTTTTTTTCTTGCTTGCACCACTCATTTTACTATGGGCTATAAGAAATAAAAATAAGATCAATTAAAAACTAATATTGCCTGACCAGGCAGTGGCGCAGTGGATAGAGCGTCAGACTGGGATGCGGAAGTACCCAGGTTCGAGACCCCAGGATAGCCAGCTTGAGTGTGGGCTCATCTGGCTTGAGCAAAAAAGCTCACTAGCATGGACCCAAGGTCACTGGCTCGAGCAGGGGGTTACTCAGTCTGCTGAAGGCCCGCGGTCATGGCACATATGAGAAAGCAATCAATGAACAACTATGGTGTTGCAATGAAAAACTGATGATTGATGCTTTTCATCTCTCTCCGTTCCTGTCTGTCTGTCCCTATCTATCCCTCTATCTGACTCTCTGTCCCTGTAAAAAAAAAAAAAAAAATTAAAAAAACAAACAAACAAACAAAAAAACCCAAAAACTAATATTGCCCTGGCCGGTTGGCTCAGCGGTAGAGCGTCGGCCTAGCGTGCGGAGGACCCGGGTTCGATTCTCGGCCAGGGCATATAGGAGAAGCGCCCATTTGCTTCTCCACCCCTCCGCCGCGCTTTCCTCTCTGTCTCTCTCTTCCCCTCCCGCAGCCAAGGCTCCATTAGAGCAAAGATGGCCCGGGCGCTGGGGATGGCTCTGTGGCCTCTGCCCCAGGCGCTAGAGTGGCTCTGGTCGCAATATGGCGACGCCCAGGATGGGCAGAGCATTGCCCCCTGGTGGGCAGAGCGTCGCCCCATGGTGGGCGTGCTGGGTGGATCCCAGTCGGGCGCATGCGGG